>NC_084740.1:70208876-70543970 GCF_033978785.1 Entelurus aequoreus
CTGTGGTGACAGACACCAGCAGTGAAGATAATCCTCATGGCTTTGCAGAGAAAATTTCAGATGACCGAGTGTATCACACCGGAAAACACAAATTGTCCTTTTCTTATGATGGGGTTGGTGAAGCTCCTTGTGTAATGAAAGAGCTACATTCTCTGACCTGCTCAGAGGGGAGCACAGCTGTGCTCGAGTGCATCATCACAGCCAAACCGTCCCCAGAGGTCACCTGGTTTTGCAACAATATTTGTCTCGAAACCACCTTACCCAAATACAGAGCTGAGGTTGATGGTAAAGTACACAGGCTCTACATTAGCTATTTTAGTTGTGCTGAGGCTGGAGTGTACAAATGTGTAGCCCGAAATAAAATGGGAGAGGTCTCCAGCATTTGTGATGTGTCATTTCAAGATGACAAGCTCTTGGACGACTTTAGGGAGGACAAAGTTAAAATAGAGCAAACAAAAAAATTTACTGTTTTACGCACTCCATCAGAAGTAGCCCCACCCCCCATATGTAGTGCATACAGAGAACTTCAGCCAATATCTGGCTGTGGTTTGCAACAATCTGCTGCTGTCATAAAAGTGTCTCAGCTTAAACAAACGTTTGAGTCTGACTCCGCAGCCACTTTAATGGCACCTCCTCTGTCTCAGAAGCAGAAAGAGGAAACACTTGTTCCTAAAGAGTTCATACCAGCAGTGGCCATTCATCGTGATGAACATCTGGAGCACTCAATCAAACCTAAAAATGGCAACATAGATACTCATTATGGTGTGACTTTGGCTACTTCCATGTCAACCAACTCATCAAAACCTACCCAAACTATTCTTTCAGCAAGCAGTCTTAGGTCCTCAGGAAGCCCACAGCTTACCACGTCAGAGGACAATGGCCCTGGGACCAGTATAATATTAGAATATGTTGAGGAGGTAGCTGTCAAACAATCTGCAGAGAAAGTGCTGGAGTCTCCAGAACTAATCGAGCTAACACCCAAGAAACCTACTGGCTTTCATGAAGAAATGATGCCAGGCCAACGAAAAGAACAAATATGTGAAAAAAACAGTAGTTGTATTCCTTTTCAATCTGACATAGTTTCTTCTGAAAAACGTTTGGTCAAAACCTCAGTTCCAACCAGCAGAGCGGAGAAATCCCAAATAATAAATCATTCACTAAAGTCTGAAAAACAAAGAGAAACTATAAGCTCTGAAGATGCTGTCGATGCACATAGTTATGCTGATGATGCTCCCAGAGAAGAGCAGTGCACTGATGTGGTGCAAAACAAGAAACAAGATGTGCAACAAAGTAATAACGAACCACATATGGTGGAAAACATTTTAATTCCAGAGCCATCATTCGACAGCGGTGTGTTTGTTAGCCTACCAACCACCGAGGCCGATGTTTTGCAAGAAGAGCAATTAGTTTGTGGTGATGTAGTTGTGCCTAGTATGAAAACAGTGAAGGCTAGTAAAATAGTTGATGTTCTGGAAAATCTAGAACCAAACGTTAGCAGTAGATTTCAATATGCTGCTTCTCACACAGAGAACCACAAAATACCCGAAGCCAAAGAGGAAGGCTCAGGATCAGTTGGCATAATGGAGGAAGAAGTGACATTCGGTGCGGTGTATGAGTACTACAACCCTCCTACAGACTGGGGGCGACCACTTTCCCCTGAGTCTGAGATGTCGATAGAGATTGGCAGCACAGTCAGTGATGAGGTAGGTGAGGTAGCAGAGAGGTTCTACACTCCAAGTTCATCCACAGAGATTTCACAGCCAACCTTTCACACTCCCAAGTCTCCCAGTTTCTTTCAAACTCCCAGCTCTGATACACCAGGTGGTTTTAAGACCCCTCTGGAGTATCCGTGCTCTCCATTTGAACAAAAGAGACATTCGACAGACTTGAGCGAGAGGTTTTTCTCACCAGTCCAGGTCTTCACGACCGCTGATGATGAGAGCTTGGAAATGATGCCTTTAGAGATTAACATGGATGATAAGTATAAAGTTTCCAGGAGCAGAGGATATCTTGGTCTTGCAACCCATCAGGACAAGGTGCAGGGAATTCCCCCTGCCTTTCTCAAACCTCTCATGAAGAAAAGGGTCTTTGAAAATGACTCTCTGACGTTTCTTGCTGAGGTCTTTGGCCTCCCCCCCCCTGAGGTTAAATGGTTCTGCAACAAAACCCGGCTGATAGTTGATGACCGGATCATTATGGACCGAGATGGTGATAGCATCACTCTGACGATTCACAATGTCAGCAAAGCCGACCAAGGAGAGTACATATGTGAGGCTGTGAACGATGTTGGTGAAGCCAGAAGTGTTGCTTTAGTTATGGTCGTTTCACAGGAAGCTAGGATCTTGCCTGCTCCCCCAGCCGTCACACATCAACATGTTATGGAGTTTGATGTGGAGAACGATGATTCTTCTCGTTCACCTTCGCCTCAAGAGATTTTGCTAGAAGTAGAATTGGATGAAAGTGAGGTAAAGGAGTTTGAGAAACAGGTGAAGATCATCACAATTCCGGAATACACAGCAGATAGCAAAAGCATGATTATATCGCTGGACGTTATACCGAGTATTTATGAGGAAGGTGCTGTGGATTTTGTAACTCAGGAACACGATGATCTCAAAATAGCTTTTGAGGTGACTGAGATGCCTCCAAGGTTCATCAATCCCATCTGTGATATGGAAACCTCAGAGGGTACTATTGTGATGTTTGAATGCTCACTGATGGGAATTCCATCTCCCATTGTGGCTTGGTTCAAAGATGGCAAAAAAATTCCTTACAATAACAAAAGATACCAGCACTCGTCTGATGGTGACAACCACTTCCTGAAGATCTGTAATGTCACAGCCCAGGATGGTGGCGTGTACACCTGCAGTGCTATCAATGTTGTCGGTGAGACTCTGTGTCGAGCTTCACTGGCCGTGCTAAGTGCAAAAGCTCCCACTGGACAGACTAGAGGCAGAGAGCTGACATCAGTCTCTCTCAGCAGCGCCAAAGTTCAGCCACAAAAGTTTGACCTGTTGGTCAGTAATCCATCGGTAGACAGTGAGCAAGTGTCAGAAATTGAGCTTGAGTTTGATTTTCAACAAGAGGCTGATGAGTCTCAGCGAGCAGTTCGCCTGGTTGCCAACACGGACAGCAAAATGAGTGAAGACCACTACATGAGCATCAACTTTGACGTATTTGCTGAGCCAGCAAAAGACGACAAGGTTGAGTTTAGGGGAAAGTCCTCTGACATTTGTAGTTTTCAGTTCCAGGTGACTGAGACTGCCCCGAGGTGTGTCATTCCATTGACTGATGTTACCACTGCTGTTGGTACGCCAGTCATCCTACAGTGTTTGGTTAGCGGAAAGCCAAACCCCACAGCAGAGTGGTACAAAGATGGTGAGCGTGTCACAGACATTAGGTATATTATTCAGGAGAAAACTATTGGCCACTTTAACCTTCTCATAACCAACGTGAGCCACAGTGATGCTGGCGAATACAAATGTATTATCCAGAATGCGGCTGGATGGACCGAAACGTCAGCGCTCTTAAAAGTCTACTAGAATATATAACATCATTAAAATGCCCCCATAGAATATTTGCGTGGGATGATAAGCCAGTTTTTAGACAAGTAGAGGATAACTGTTAGCCTACTCTCACTAAAACGTGTCATCCTATTCAGTTGTTTTTTGTTTGTTTTTGAGAAAGGCAAATTTTACCTGTTTTCTAAATGATATGCATTGAAAACATAGTATGTGCTTAGCATGAGTTGAACATGGCCATCACGGTGGCTTAGTCAGTAGCACTCGTGCCTCACAGTGAGAAGGTCCTGCGTTCAAATCCTAGGCTCAGGGTCTTTCTGTGTGAAGTTTGCATTGAAATGGACTCAGTTTGTGTTTTGATGTCAAACAGGAGGCCAAAAATAATATTATATGAAATGTAAAATGTCTTACCAAACCTAAACACTATAAACCTAAACTCAATATCTTGCTGAATTAGCTGAAAAAAATTTTGTTTTAGGTATGTAAAACATTTACAGAAATATTTTTCTTTCTGATGAAATGTTCTGGTATGAACTTTGTGGGCCCTAAATGTCAGAGATTGCATTGTTTGGGTCACTCTCGTGTTTAAGTGTTGTAGTGTGTAAGAAACTATTTATAACCATTTCTAATGAGTTTGTGAATGTGAAAACGTTTAAAACTTCATAGAGTGTTTGGACTTGTTGTACATATGAGTTATTGAGTCAGTAAATTTGAAATAATATAAATGTGATGATTGTCTTATAGTTTATTCTGTATAATAAACTAACAAAGTAAAATTGGAGTCTGTGCTTTTTTCTTTAAGATAGTCTTAGCGGGTAATCCCACTTGGCCAATTCATGCTGGAGCCAAGTGCGATTACACCTCCCTCTTCTGGCCTGCACTCACACTGATCATTCATGGAACGACCCATTTACAGTACCTGTTTTATCACTTCTATTCTACTGTATTGCTGCAATTTTCCTAACTTTTTTGATTATTTCCAGTGTTATTTGGAGTAGTTCACCGACATGGTATGACTGGCCGAGAGAAGTTCTTCTTAAAAAGTGGGGCGGGTCCCCCTCGGGACTTAGAGGGGGGACTCCGGGGAACATACTTCATCAGTATCACTATCATGCTTCAAAGCCTGCTTCAAAAAGCTGTACAGTACAAAACATGCTCATCGTAGCCATTCATTCCGACTTATTCATTTTGATAAATGAAAAAATCAGCACAAATAGTATTATTAAATATTTTTTTTTACGTCAACGTTTTACATATTTTGGGCTCCTGACTTAATGTTGCTGATCAGTTTGAATTTATTATGAAGATTATTGGGTTTATTTAAATTTATTTTTCAGTATCAAGTTTAAGTAGGTCAAAAAAGGTTTAGTTTAAATAAGGACTTTTTTTATTTTGGGAGAAATGTATGCACTTTAAACCTTTTCTGTTAAATACTTTAAAATCAATGTTAAAGTTATTCTTTGTAGTAAGTTGGTTTATATATCTTTCTCTTTTCTTTAATGTTAAAAAAGGATACAATGTTATGCAGAGGTGTACTTCTAACAATTTTGTAGACAAATTACACTATTTACAGTCGCAGCAGAGTGTGTGAGGGTGTGGGGCCGCAAAATGTTTTCTTCTTTTGGGAGATTGGGGGCGTACCAAAAAATTATTGAGAAGCTCTGGCCTACAGTGATTCTGCTCTTACAATATAGTATCGTCAAATGTGTTTGTTGTGTTTATTACCGCAAATAACAGACCACTTTCAGTGTTGGCATCATCAATTTACAGCGACCAGTAATAACAGTGTGAGCGCCTGAGGATTGCACTCTTGTGTTGCATGTCAAGTTCTACAAGTATGTCCCCTAAATGTGGGGGAAAGGGGGTATGTATCACTTTAGGACTATTCTCGGGAGTGTATTGTCTGATCATAAACAATAATGATGTCATACATTTACATAAACAACATCACACAGGATGTAGAAAGTCACTGCGTACAATATACTGGCCATGTGCTGAGAAAACTCATGTTGACTCACCTCGGCTTTCTGTCCTGTACTTAATCAGGAAATACGCAAATTCAACAATTTTTACTGAAGAAAATCTCGACACAAAATGATTGTGTTCATACAGAAAACAAATTCATAACACAGATTCACACACATATATACTTCATGTTAACATTAATAGGGTTTTATATTTTTGGATGGCATCCTTGACCACACGTCAATGCTTGTTACATAGACCACAAAAAGTTGTTAACAATTAGCCCATTACTGTGGTCGGGGAAATTGGTGGATCATGTCAGTCAGGAATAATGCATGTTTTTTTCATCTTACATTTAACACTTAAGATGGATTCACATTGTGTGTCTAGATTTCTGCAATTTCTTATTTTCTCATCAGTCTTCCTACATGTTTTCTGACAGAACATTCTAGCACCACCGTGACCACAATGGAGGAGCAAGAGGAAACCTACTACACTGGTGTCCAGTTGGCGCAGAAAACAAAAACACTTGAACTCATGCCAGAGTCTAAACGTTATGCTTCCACTTTAGAGAAGAAAAAGGAAAAGCCAGTTTTTCTTAGCAAGCTTTCTCCAATGGCGGTAAGCTCTGGAGAGACTGCCAAGTTTACCGTCAAGGTGTCCGGCATGCCAAAGCCAACAGTTCAGTGGTCCCACGATGGAAAAGTAATCAAAAGCTCTTCAATGTACAAGCTAATAGAAGAGAAAGAGGAGTATTCTTTAATTATTACTTCTGTCACATCTGAGTACGAGGGCAAGTATTCCTGCACTGCCTCCAACAGATTTGGCCAGACAACATGCACCACATACCTGGAAGTGAAAAAGCAAGATGTTAGCCAGGCACAGAAATGGGTTGAGAAAATGTTTAAGATTACAGGTGAACCTCCAACTTTCATATCTCAGATTCAACCTGTGAGGCACGCAGAAGGGAGCAAGGTTATTTTCAATTACAAAGTCATTGGGGATCCAGCCCCTACAGTTAAGTGGTATAAGGGTGCTTCTGAAATCCAGTCTAGAAAAAACTGCATCATTACAGCCAATTCTGATGGCTCTGGCTTCATTACTATCATGAATGTAAAACAGGAAGACAGTGGAATGTACACGTGCAAAGCCTCCAACCAGTTTGGTGAGACGTCTAACAGTGCTGAACTCGTAGTGTTCAGGGAATCCTTTTCTGTGTCGAGCAAACAGGACAAGCCAACTCTGGTTCAGAAGAAAGGTTATAAGGTTTCTGTGACAGAGCAGGCCACAGAGTCCCGTTTGTACCAGGTCAGCCTACCAGGCCAGGACAAAGCAAGATCAGATCAGATGGTGTACACTATAGGAACAGAAGACCGGCAGATTATTCCCAGTGAGCAAGTGGGCTCTCTTACAGAGCTCGATATTTCTGCTGCCTCTATTCAGCGTGAGCAGCTGACCCATCAGGCAGCAGTCCTTCAGGTTCACGAAGTAGAAGAAAGGGCGTCCATGGTCCTCACTCCCCCAAAGCAGGTTTCAGCTGTTCCTCATAAGCAGCTTCACATGGCAGCATTCACGTCATCTGTCGAAGAGAGTCAGGACCTCACAGAGCAGCACTATGATCGCATTCAGAGTCCAGAGGTCATTGAGCTCCAGGCAGCCAGAGAACAGAGGTCAAAGATGATGTCAGCTGTAGCTGAGGAGCTCACCCCGCTTTCTACCACGAGCCTTGAGCCACTAGCCGACAGAAAGCCTGCTTTAATAAAGCCAAGCCCAGAGCCCAAACATCTAGTTAGCGGGCATCAAGTGGAATCACCGGTGTTAATTTTGAAAGAACAGTCTCAAGATCTCCCTAGACCAGAGGAGGAGAAAAGTTACAAGGTTAAAGAGGGTGTTAAAATCTTATACTCCGCCCAATCTACAGAGAAATATATGCTGGAAGAGGGTCACACCACAAAATTAACTACATCCGATTCTAAAATAAGGACTTCTGCTAAGAAGGAGCAAAGAAGTTCGGTTCTGGCCCCAGTCAGTGAAACCAAACAAACCATGGCCAAGGAGACTACATTCTCCATGCAAAGGCCATCTGAGGAAATTGCCCTTTCCCGTAAAGATACATTGATGAAGGTCAGTTTAACTGCAGAAGAAAAGCGCACTCTTCAGGCTGAGTTCTCTCAGCATTTACCTACCTTAGACAGTGCCACATCCATTCCGTTACAGATCGAGGGGGAAAAGTTGTTGCATTTGCAGGTTATCACTGAACAGGACTTACTCCCCTCCGAGACCAGTTTTACTTGTGAGAAACCAGACCCACAGCAAGCAGGCAGCAGGAAAAGTCCCACAGTGTTGCATACCGTCAGTCAGGATGAGCAGAAGACAGCTGTTAGTGAGGATACGACGGAGTTCGAGGTCAGAGCTAGCACCGTTGCCATTCATCCACGTAAAGAATCTCCTTCTTTGCTCCATCTCCAGTCAAACCAGTCCATTGAGGTGCTGCCTAAGGAAGGTATTCTTGTAACCGCAAAGCCAGAACAACAATCAGCAATACAGAAATCAGAAAAGGTTCGTAGCCATGCAGCTATCTTTGATGAGAAACTACAACTGACAGCAGATCACCACTCAGAGCTTGAATTGTCAGTGACTGGAGTTCAGTCTCAGCTTCGAACTGAGCCGAGTCCTCAAAAGATCCTCCAGCTGTCGTTCCAGCCCATGCAGCTGCCAAAAGAGACACCAGTCACTTCTGACATTAAGCAGCAGCGTGCTTTAGTACAGAAGGAGGATCGTTGGAATGTGATGCACCTCACCACTGTAGCAGAGAGTCAGACATTAGAGGCAGGACACACTGAGAGTCTTGCAGCTACAGAAAAAGTCACCTGCCAAACAGCCATTGAGGCAAAAGTTCCCACTGAGCCAGTCCAGATTGAGGAAAAGGAGATTTGCACAGAGAGCACTGCTTTTCTTGAGGCTGCACAGCAAGACTTTGCTGTGCAGATCCAGGAAGGCCAGTCAGTCAGGGAGTCGATAGTAATGAATGAGAAGCTAGTGATGACAGGAGAACTCTCTCAAGAGATCACAAAGTCTGAGTCCACTAAAGTCACTGCTACTAAGCAACCAAAGCTGTCATTGAAAGCATCAGAATCAAAAGATAGCACGACTCTACCCAAAGAAATGACATTT
This sequence comes from Entelurus aequoreus, assembly GCF_033978785.1. NCBI lineage: Eukaryota > Metazoa > Chordata > Actinopteri > Syngnathiformes > Syngnathidae > Entelurus > Entelurus aequoreus. The sequence continues at coordinate 70,217,534 of NC_084740.1, forward strand.
GTACTTCAGATACCAAAACCTTCAAATGTGAATATACGTCGTCAGCTTAGAGACGCGCTTCAGTCTGCAGTAGCAAGCGAGCAGCCCGTGTTGCTTGCTGATGTTGTAGGAAGGCTCCAGGTTGTAGGAATACAAGAAGTCAAAGTCCAGAGAGAACCAAGGTGCTCCTTGTTTACATACCAGATTACATCAACTGGCGCACCTTTGGAAATCACTCTGGCTTTAGAAGGGGAATATCCTCAGACAGCTGACCTCAGAACTGAACTTCAGGCAGCTTTACACTCCATTGTGCACCAGGAGGCCCATATTTTGACTTCAGATCAGCCTGGCACAATGCAGTTAGACAAACCTCAGAGGGCACAGGTCACATCAGCCCGCTCAAAGCAAATTAATTCCTCCATTGTGCAGACAGTGAGTGTGGCAGAAAGCTCAGTGGATCTCACTCCTGTTGAATCTCAGAAAGCAGTCCTCATGACTGAGTCTAAAATGTCAGCACAAAGTGCTTCCGCTCAGCAGCAGGTTGTAGTTGAGGAATCCAGAGAAGCAACAGTGGCGCAGTCGATCTCATCCAAAGTCCAAATTTCGACTGAGGCCAAAATGGCCTTTGAGCAGTCGGTAATGGTGTCTAGACAGGAGGTAAAGTCAACAATGGAGAGCCAACAGAAGGCTGATAGGACAGCTGTAGTCACCACCACCTTACTTACCACCACTCCCTCGGAACCGGCTGATGTCAGCATCCAGAAGGAGCACATGGTGGAGGTTTTCAAAGAAGAGATGTCAGTTTTAAGGAAAGAACAAAGAGAATGTCCCCTATTAGTCACCACTTTGGAAGACATAACTGTTGAGGAAGATAACAAAGTAATATTTAGCACCACCATTAAATATGTCACAAAGGTAAACTGGTTTTTCAATGGCCAATTGGTGAAATCTGGCAATGAGTTCAAGTGTTTCACAGACTTTGACTCACACTCACTGGTAATCAGCAAAGTTGTCAAGGAGAAACACCAAGGAGAATATGTTTGTGAGGCCGAGAATGAAGCTGGAAGAACAACAACATCTTCAAGACTCACAGTGGTCTCAAGAGGTTTGGCAACATGAAAATTCCATGTTTCATCTTTTCATCCATTTTCACTGAAAGTCCCTCATAATTCACTGGACATATTAATTTGAGATAAAAGCAATCACATTTAGCTCTGCTTGAGCATGAATAAACTCAGCTCATCTTGTTTGTTCCACATTACTGATTGTCTGAAGACCAGAATCAGCACCATTGGTTGATTTTAGGTTTTCATGCAGTATTCATGGTCCGTCATAGTCATTTTCCCCACGTCTTTGCATGTTTCATGTCTTTCTCCTGACATCACATCTTTCCTCTTCGTATAGCCTGAACTCAAGCCCAGTGCAAAACCACCTAAAATAAGCATTTTGTCTTAAAAAGAGACTATTTGGTCAAATTCTGGGGCATGTGTTCTTGCTATGTTTTTCTTTCAACAGAATGAAATATCATCATCCACCATTGTTGTCTTCCATCAGTCTTCCTTCTGACTATCCTTGTTTTTGCAAAAAAATATATGTATTCGTTGCATCATTTCACTGACATTTGCCTTCTTTCTTTGTCCGTGTGTGCCTCAGTGCCCCCCATTTTTAGGCTGAAAATTACACCTCTGGAAGTAAATATCGGCAGCCACGCCAAGTTCGAGTGTGAGATTGAGGATGCACCTAGTGTGACCTTCAAATGGTATATGTCCGGCACTGAAATCAGACAAAGCGAGAAGTACAAGATCATCAGTCGACACACTGGATCTTCTCTGGAGATCTTGAATCCAGTTAAAGCCGACAGTGGAAAAATCAGCTGCAAAGCTACAAACCAACATGGGACTGACAGCTGCAGTGCCTCTCTCACAGTCACAGGTAAGCCCTTTTATTGTATGCAGTGTTACTTACATGTTTGAGAGAGAAATATAATTATACCCTTGTGTTTTAAATGTGTTTGGTTTATTATTTGCAGACATATAGTATGAATTATTCCTATGTCTTTCCCAATTATCTCACGTGGTGGTGAGCCCTGAGCTGAGCTTGCAGGGGTTAGGAAATGTTATAGCTTCCAACCACTAAAATATGTCCACGTTCTGCCTGCTTTCCATAGAAATGTACCCACCGCTATTTGTATCAAAACCAGAGCCAATGACTTCCTTTGCGGGAAAAGCAGCTGTGCTCCAGTGTTCACTTACTGGATCCTCACCCATAGAAGTGGTCTGGCATAAAGACAATATAACCATCTCTCCCTCTGACCACCATGTCATGAAATGTGACAGGAACAAGTATTCCCTGCACATTTCCAATCTTGAGCCGGGTGATCAGGGAGTGTACTTGTGCAAGGCGTCCAACAGTGTTGGCACTGCTACTTTTAGCACACAGCTAAACGTAATCAACAAGCCCAACTTCATTAAGACCATTGAGCCAGCATCAGCAGCTGTCAATGAGGTGCTGAGGCTGGAGTGCCAGCTGGATGAGGACACATATGTGACGGTCACCTGGACCCGTGATGGCAAAAAGGTCCACCAGAGCCTCGATTGCAAGGTTTCTTTTGAGGACAAGGTGGCCGTTCTTGAAATCCCAAAGTCCAAAGTGAAGGACTCTGGCATGTATGTGTGCACAGCCTCAAATGAGGCAGGGAGCACTTTTTGTGAGGCTTTGGTGACAGTTCAAGGTAAGACTTTGAGCTGGTGGGTTATTGCTGACAAGCACTTTCCTTAGCTTCTTCTCTTTTTCTTTGTATTTTTTTCAAATTTTATTTAATGTGTTTAATGTGCAGAGCCTCCTAGATTTGTCAAGAAAGTGGAGCCAAGTGTCACATGGAAGCAAGGAATAGCTGCACGCTTGCACTGTACCCTAAAAGGTTCTCCGGAGCTCCGCATCCACTGGTTTTGGAATGAGAGCGAGTTAAGCTCTGGAGAGAAACACAAAATGTCTTTCACGAATGGAACTGCCACTTTGGAGATAATGAACGTATTAGTCACAGATAGTGGGAGCTACACCTGTGAGGTGTCAAACAATGCAGGCAGCGATAGTTGCAGTGCCATGGTAGCAGTTAAAGGTTGGTCTGAGAAATCTTGTGGCTTCACCCACACTGTTCATTGTACTTTTAACAGCATGCACATGCACTCCTTTCTGACAACAGAGCCGCCAACTATTAGGAAAGAACTTCAGACTGTGGAGGCGGTGAAGGGCTCTACCGCTGTGCTGGAATGTGAAGTTGCAGGAAGTTCTCCCTTTAACATCACTTGGTTGAAAAATAAGAAATCCATCAGCAGTGATCATAAATATAAAATAATCTCTCAAGACTCTATGTTGATGTTGGAAATCCAGCTGTTTGAAAGTGGAGATGTGGGAGATTATCAGTGTGTCATATCAAATGATGTTGGCAAAGTCACTACTAAGGCGGTCGTTAAACTTAAAGGTTAGTAAAACAATCTATCAACAATGTTTGTCTGATTTAGAATATCTGGCCTCTATCTTAGTTCTTGGTGTATGTAATTTTTTTTGTAGAACCGCCAACTTTCGCAAAGAGGGTTGAGAGTGTGACGGCAATGTTAGGAAATGCAGTGAAACTCCAGGGGACAGTGAAGGGCTCAGTTCCCATCAGAGTCAAATGGATGAAAGACTCTGAAATACTGAGAGACGACGATCCAAATATCATCATGGAATTTGAGAACAATGTTGCAAGTTTGTCCATATCAGTCGTGGCCATCAGCCATGGTGGTAAATACTTGTGCCAAGCTGAGAACGAAGCTGGTCAACAGAAATGTGAAGCTGCCCTGACAGTACACGGTTAGATTACATTTTTTATGCATGGTTTTATGTTCTTGTGGCTAATTTCTTAATGCTTAAAGCTGAATGTGTCTTCTAATGCATTGATCTTATTTTAGAACCTGCTAGAATTGTAGAACCGGCAGAGTCCATAAGTGTGACTGCAGGTGATTCTGCCATGCTGGAGTGCATCATCTCTGGAACTCCAGACCTGAAAGTAAAGTGGTTTAGAGACGGCAAAGAGATGATCAGTGGACGCAAATATAAAATGAGCCAGAAGGAGAATGTCGTTTCTATGAAGATTCTTAAAGCAGAGAAAGGAGACACGTCTGAATACAAGATAGAGGTTTCCAATAAAGTTGGGAAAGACCAGTGCACCTGCTCAGTGACAGTTCTAGGTTTGCACCTGTTTTGCCATAACTACTTGAAGTTATTTATTAGACAATGTCAACAGTTTCGCTATCTCTTAGGATTTTGTTCTCCGTAGAACTATTTATCCCTTTTCTTCAACATACAGATCGTATAATGCCGCCAAACTTCACCAAACTCCTGAAAAGAGTTGATGGTAACATTGGCTGTGACATTTTCTTGGAGTGTAAGGTGTCTGGGTCTCAACCGATCACCATCAGTTGGTTCAAAGATGATCAGGAAATTAAGTCTGGAACCAAATTTTGGCCTGAATTCAAGGAAAGCTCTGTCACGCTAACCATCAGGCGGCTGGAGAAAGCGGACTCTGGAGTTTATAAATGTAGAGCCACCAACTCAGCTGGCGTTAAAGAAACCAGTGGCGTACTTTATGTCAAAGGTGCTTTACTGCTTCATTTTGTTGTGTGCAGCGATTGAATTTATTTGATGCTAACAAAAAATACACATGTCCGTTCTTTTAATGGCCTCCAGAGCCGCCAGTATTCACAGCAACACCCGACAACCAAGATGTTATACCCGGATCCACTGTGTGTCTTCAAGCTGCTTTCACTGGAACCCCTCCTCTGTCTGTGAAATGGTTCATAGAGGACAAGGAGATGATCAGCGGAGACACCTGTTTCATCAAGAAAGACGCTTCTTTGAGTACTTTGGAGCTTACTTCTGTAAAGCCCAGTGACTCTGCTAAATATACATGCCAAGTATCAAATGATGCTGGCAAAGTGGACTGCACCACAGTCGTCTTTGTAAAAGGTGCCTATCATCATGTGCATGAACATCCCTGATTGTTTAACACTCACCTACTTCCTAATCAAGACTCACCTCTTCTCTTAGAACCTCCTGTCTTTGTGACTAAGCCTGAGGCGACCAAGCTGGTCATCAGTGATGAATCTGTCAAGTTGCAGTGCAAAGTGACAGGCAGTCCTGTTATAGGTTTTATGTGGCTAAAAGATGGAATGACTATCAGCCACAGTTCCAAATACACAATAACTTCAGTGGACTTGGTATCATGTTTGGAAATTGTCAAGTGCACCGTAGAGGACAGTGGAGAGTATATGTGTGTGGCTTCCAGTGAGGCTGGCAGCGACCAATGCAGCAGCACAATCACAGTAAAAGGTTGGTTTGCTTTGCACTACAAACATACCAACAATTCTGTAAGTTTTATGGTGTTCTTAGGCTAAACCGCAGGGTACGAAAAGTAGAATTGTGCTGATGATGCAGTAGCACAACCGTGAGCGTCATCAGTGTGTGCACCGATTTAACTTCCTTCTCCAGTTTGGATGAAAAGTCCCCATCTTTATTTCACAGTATAAATGGAGCTAATTCAGTTCCACTCAATCTGATGACTGCTCCATTGTTTTCCTTCAGAACCCCCAGTGTTTGTCCGTTTGTTGGAGGCCAAAGATGTGGTCAAGGGTTCTGAGATGATGCTGGAGGGCCAAGTCTCTGGTTCTGCCCCGTTCACTGTGTTGTTTCACAAAAACACACAGCTGTTGAGGAACGATAAGAGGCACAGGATCACTGTGAAAGATGACCTGGTGGCCCTTCAGGTGCTGAGGGTGGAGGCCGGAGATGTGGGCTTGTACCAGTGTACTGTCGAGAACGAAGTGGGGAGGGCCACTTGTGAATGTCAAGTCACTCTTAAAGGTCTGTTTGAAAGCTTTTTGTGTTGAGTAATCACTACTAGGACATTTATGATCCCAACCTCCATCAAGATAAATGATCTAAACCCAGACTTTAGGCCATTGTTCTGCTTAAGTTCAAGGAGATCTTGTTAAGTGTTTTCACCTTGCTAACAAAGAACAGCAACATAGGTAGTTTGCACCTCAACACTTTAAAGGTTTCCTCACTACTGGTTCTGTTCGGAATTTTGTTAGTTTTTTCAAATGAATTCACAGGGTGAAGTCTGACCAAGTCAAATACAAAAGTTATGATGATTAATTTTGTGTTGTAGACCCTCCATCATTTGTCCACAAGCTGGAGAGCATCAGTGCCTTGGTAGACACCAACGTGTCTTTGCAATGCACACTGAAGGGCTCAGAGCCAATAACAGTGACCTGGCTCAAAGACAACCATGAGCTCAAGGAATCTGAAAACCTTCAGATAACATACAGGAACCAGGCAGCTCTACTGCACATCACAAAGCTTCACAGCAAGCATGGCGGAAAATACTCATGCCACGCACAGAATCAAGCCGGCAGTCAGACCTGCTCTGCTGTCTTGACAGTCAAAGGTCTGTGTCAGTCCAGATCTGAATGCTCATCTCAATTTCATCAGTGTACTGCAATTTAAAAATTAGAAGCCGTTACATATCCAGTTAATCTTTATTTTACGTTTTTAGAATTAGCATGTTAGCCATCATGGTTAAAGTTATTCATTTATTAGACAGCATGGAAAACATTTATACTTCTCAAGTGATATGAGGTCTATCAGTACGTTGTTGAACATGGTTGTTATGCGGTTGGAGGTTTAAAAACTTAAAATTTAGCATGTCTTAATGGCAACATTAATTCTGTTTTTCGATCATATTCACTCAAAGATGAGATCAGATTTTTTTCTGAGGCTCAAAAGTCTTTGCTGATTGTTGTTTTTGAAATCGTAGAACCTGCTACGGTCACAGAGGAAATCAAATCCATCAGTGTAACTCAGGGGGATCTGGCCATTATGGCTGCCAGGTTCTCAGGCACAAAGCCGCTGAAGGTGCGGTGGTTGAAGGCCGGCCAGGAGCTGACCTCTGGCCAGAAATACAAAGTTCAAAGCACAGACTCCAGCTCTGTGCTTAAAATTAGTAAAACCAATACAAGTGATAGCGGTGACTACATGTTTGAGGTTTCAAACGATGTTGGCCGCAGTTCTTGTGAGGCAACCCTCACTATTTTGGGTCAGTTGCCAGCATTCTTACCAGAATTCTAAACACTTGATTCATCTTCCTATGCACATTATTACTAACCTCTTTTTTTCTCCCCACATCAGATCAAATTATTCCACCAAATTTCACAAGAAAGCTGAAGCAAACAGAAGGTATCAAAGGGTCGTTTGCTCATCTAGAGTGTGTGGTGTCAGGCTCCGTACCCCTAAGTGTGCAGTGGTACAAAGATGAGAACCAGATCGAGACCGATGAAAAACACAAGTGCAAATTCTTTGAGAATGTTGCGCTTCTTGAAATCTCTGATCTTGACAGCAAAGATGGTGGCAGTTACACCTGCATTGCTAAGAACAAGGCGGGAAGTGCACAGTGCTCCGGGGTCTTGTTCGTCAAAGGTTTGACTGTTTGCTTTGATCTTTAACATATTAGGAATTATTGGAGATTCTTACACAATCATTGAATCTCTCCTACTCCAGAGCCACCATGCATTATTGAACAGCCAGAATCTATGAATGTTCTTCCTGGATCAAAGGTTAATTTTACAGTTCTGGTCTCGGGCACAATGCCATTGACCATCAAATGGTTTAAAAACCAGAAAGAAATCTTATCCAGCTCCGACTGCTTGGTGATTAAAGACAGCATGTCCACTTCCCTGGAACTCTTCTTTGTCAAAACCTTAGACTCGGGCGAATATGTCTGTGAAGTACAGAACGATGTCGGTGCCGCCTCCTGCCAGACCACCCTCTTTGTCAAAGGTTCCTCACAAGAAATATTTCTTGTTCCATCCATCTGTAGGCACATTCTTATCTGCACCACAGTGGAATATTTGCAGATTCAAGCATGTTTAACACCATAGTGAAATAACTAGCAATACAGCTAAAATAATTTACTTCCTCAAACGCAAATTCATATTCAAGTCACAATTGTATCTTTAAACTGCAAGTTACTCCTCAGAAATGTTCTTAATGCTGACAACTCACCTGTCGTTAAAAGACAAACTGTATTTTCTTCTAACATTTCACGTAGAAGTTGAGTGTCCCATAAGGCTGCCAACACAACATATGATATTGTGATATTTGTGCAGCATTTGGATGGAAATGCACACCTTCAGCGAACGTACTGTTAGTCTTATTAGTCTTGACAACTTTCTGACCGACACATTGTTGTATTTCCCTTCTCAGAGCCACCAAAATTCACACTGACCCCGCCTCGCTTGTCCGTGATCCGTTCAGGTCAAAGTAAAATGTTTGAGTGCCAAGTGAGCGGCACACCTGAGATAGATATCTACTGGTTCAAGGAGGGCTCAGAGATCGTCCATAGCAGTTACTACAAAATGGCCTTTGTTAACTCTGTGGCCACCCTGGAGCTGTGTAGGGCTGACATCAAAGATGGTGGCATGTACTTCTGTGAAGCTCGAAATGAAGCTGGTAGCGAGAGCTGCAGCATGGAGCTTAAGGTCAAAGGTAATTTACTGATCTACCAGCCTTTGGTTTAAATAGTCATATTAGGGTTTGTCTCAACAACTCGCTTAATTGTAACAATGTTCATAGAGGACTCTGCTCTTTTTTAATGTAGAGCCACCATTGTTTGTGCGAGAACTGATGCCGGCTGACGTTGTGAAGGGCTGCAGTGCCTGGCTGGACTGTCAGCTGGCTGGAACACCTCCCTTTGAGATTACATGGATTAAAGATGGCAAGGAGCTCAAAACTAGTGCTAAACATGGCCTCTCTATGGTCAACGACACTGTGGGCCTTGAGGTCAGCAGATGTGACGCTGGTGATATTGGTGAATACCAGTGCACTGTTTCCAATGAGGTGGGAAGCTGTAGTTCTAAGACCATGATAGGCCTCAAAGGTTGGTTCTTTCACATTTGAAATACCTTTAGGTTCTAATCAAATAGTAAAATAATTTAAAGAATATTTGATTTGTCTTCTCAAACAGAACCGCCAACATTTATAAAGCGAATGGAAAATTCTACCTGTGTTCTCGGTAAGAAGATGTTCTTTGAGTGTGTTATCAACGGTTCTCCCAACCTCTCAGTACAATGGCAAAAAGACGGGAACTGGATTTTGGAAGATCCGAAAATGGAGAGGACATTTGACAATAATGTAGCCATTCTCAGAATCTCCGCGTGTGAAGCGGATCACAGCGGGTCATACACTTGCCAGGTGATGAATGAGGCTGGACAGGATAAGTGTGTTGCCACCCTGGTAGTCCAAGGTATGTTAGCCTAATCTCTGTGCTTAGATCTTGGTCTGGTAAGGCAGCCAATATAACCATGGTAATTTATTGCCATGCAGAACCTCCTCAAATCTCAGAGAAACCTAAGGTGGTAAAGGTGACGGTTGGAGATCCTGTCAGCCTGGACTGTAAAGTAACCGGCTCGGCTGACCTTAAAGTAAAATGGACGAAAGATGGCAAGGAGCTTCAGTCAATCAGGCAGCACAAGCTGAGCTTTGAGAATAACATCAGCAGCCTAAAGATTCAGTCAGCTCAGAAAGAGGATGCAGGGGATTACATCTTTGAGGTCTCCAATCACATCAGCAGCTGCAGCTGCACCGTCAAAGTGGCCGTGTTAGGTCTGTGTGTATATATCTGTGTTTAGAAAACATCCCACTGTTTGGGTCAGTCAAATGAGGATAATCCCTTTCTGTTTGTTCCCGTGGTTACAGAACAACTCATCCCACCAAGTTTCATTAATCCCCTGAGAGACATGCAAGAGATTTTGGGTTCCTTTGTTCAGATTGGTTGCAAAATATCTGGTTCCATTCCAATCTCAGTGGAATGGCAGAAAGACGGAACCACGATCTCAAGTGGCGAGAAACACAAACTTATTCAGCAGGACAATTCTGTCTATGTGGAAATTGAAAATTTAGAGATTTCAGATGCAGGGTCCTACACTTGCAAACTGAACAACGCAGCAGGAAGTTGTAAATGCAGTGGATTCCTGAAGGTCAAAGGTTAGACTGTGTTTTGTCACTGTCACTGGTCACTGGATCTGTAAACACTGCCTTAACCTCATACGTCTTTCCATCTCGTCTTTAGAACCTCCTAGCTTTGTGACCCCACCTGAGTCTCAGGCGGCCATACCTAACACAACAGTGCGCTTCAAAGGAACATTCAAGGGAACGCCACCCTTTAGTGTGAAATGGTTCAAGGACGAAACTGAGCTAATGACTGGACCCACTTGTCTCATGGGAATAGAAGGGCTATCCTGCCTTTTAGAGCTCTACTCGGTGGGCGTCAACCAGACTGGCATCTACTCCTGCCAAGTGACCAATGACGCTGGTTCTGTACGCTGTAGTGCAGATTTGATGGTCAAAGGTTGGACACTCCTCTTGTCAGTCTGGTCTTGTGTAGCATAATCACCGTTAATACTCAGGCCGAACAATTTTTTAAATTGGTTTATTGAATTAGTTAACTTTTTATCAGCGTGTAAATGTGATAGTTTCTACTTTTGCAAAAACTTCGTTTCCGACTACTACCAACTATCCTTAGCTAACTTGTTTTGTGCTGTGACCTGCTTGCTTTAGCATCTCATCAATAAGCTAATGTGAATGTTTTGGCTTTCCAGAACCACCGGAGTTTGTGCTGAAACTACCTGCCGATAAGTGTGTGAAGCAGGGTGAGCCAGTCTGCCTGGAGTGTAAAGTCACTGGTACCGAACCTCTCAAAGTGACGTGGTACAAACAGGACACCAAACTCACTGAAGGCAGAAACTGCAGCATGTCATTTATTGACTCTGTGGCGGTCCTTGAGCTATTCGCCGCCAGTGTTGAAGATGATGGAGTTTACACATGTGAAGCTCACAACGATGCTGGCAGTGTAAGCTGCAGCACCACTGTCTCTGTGAAAGGTCGGTTAACTGCTGACTTCCTCTTCACTATCAGTGACTGACACGGAGCTTAAAGCTGTCATCCATAAAACAATACAAATTGTCTCAGCAAAGTATCAGTCTTTGCTTTTGGACTTCAGCTCCATTCTGAACACACCAACAAACACAATGTTTAGTCCATGTCAACAGCAGGTTCCCCAGATGATTATTCACAACTTCCAGTCATTGAATGAAGTGAAAGACCGAAATCATTGTCCCAATTTGAACTTGATCCTTTGGTGTTTTTCACTACAAATTATTCAGAAAAAAAATTGCTGGACAAGAAAAGCAAAATCTTTTGGATTTCAGCTCTAAGACATTTGCAGTTTTATATTATTTTCTGTGCCTCTTTAACGGTTTACTCGTATCTCTGTAGACCCGCCATCATTTATTAAAGTACCAGAAACGGTGGATGGGTTGAAAGGGAAGGACGTCAGTCTGTACTGCGAGATGACCGGTACAGCTCCCTTCCAGATCACATGGTTCAAAGACAAGAATCTTTTGATGGAGAGCAGGAAGTATAAAATGTTGAGCGAAGAGAGCTCCACTACGCTACACATCATAGAGATTGAGCAGGCAGACGTTGGCCAATATGAGTGCAAAGTGTCAAACAGTGTAGGAAGTGACATCTGTTACACAGCAGTTAATCTCAAAGGTCAGTGGGCCTGAGTCACGTAAGGATCCAAATTAGATGTCCGCATATGTCACCTTGCTGACCTTCGTTCCTCTCTCCAGAGCTGCCTTCCTTTGTGAAGAAACTGTCAAACATGACAGTGATTCTGGGACAGGAGGTGACCCTTTTGGCCACAGTTCAAGGCTCTGAACCAATGACTGTGTCCTGGGTTCTGGACAAGGATCACATTCTCAGAGACGGTGAAAACAGGAAAATCACTTTTGAGAACAACCAGGTCGCTCTTAAAGTGTTCGCGGCCGATGCGGCGGCAGCAGGCAGATACACCTGCCAGCTCAGAAACGATGCTGGGAGTGTGGAGTGTTTCGCTAACTTGACTGTTCTAGGTTGGTAACCATATAATTCTCTCTTTCTCCCTCAGTTTCCCCTCCACCCCAAAGGAAACGTTCTAAACACCTTTCTGCTACTTGTGTGTCACTTCCAGAACCGGCCAGAATCGTCGATAAGCCTGATGCTCTAAATGTGACTGCGGGCGATATTGCCGCTCTCGAGGTCAAAGTGTGCGGGACTCCAGAGCTCACACCTAAGTGGTTCAAGAACGGTGTGGAGCTGGCCTCTGGGAAGAAGTACAATATCTCATTTTCCCGGATGATATGCAGCCTAAACGTGCTGTCGGCTGAGAAAATGGACTCAGGAGAGTACACGTTTGAGGTCAAGAATGAAGTCGGGAAGGATCTGAGCAAAATAAAACTCACGGTCTTAGGTTGGTGTCCTACTACATCTCACTTTGTCTTGATGATATAATGTGAGGCAACTATTCAGCTCTTTCCTTTGAGTCCCCACTTTGCAGAACCAAACCGTTTACTTTCCAACATCAAATATTTGATTTTAGAGTCCTGATGAAAGGAAAAGCTCATTGCATATTTCCCCCCTCAACAGATAAAACCATGCCACCATCCTTTACCAGGAAGCTGAAGGACTGTAACACCGTGGTCACCCACGCTGGTGAGATGGAGTGTAAAGTGTCTGGATCGCCACCTTTCACCATTTCCTGGTTCCACGGAGATGAGGAGCTACAAAGCGGGCCCAATTACGACATATCGTTCAAGGACAACAGCTGCATTCTTAGGGTGCCCACGCTCAAACTGTCTGACTCTGGAATATATAAATGTAAGGCCGTCAACGTGGCAGGATCCAGTGAGACAACAGCTTTCCTCGAGGTCAAAGGTCAGCAGTAGCTTTGTCACAATTGTCCTTATTTCACTTTTCTGAAGGCTTTGTTAGAGACCAAGAATCAGGTTCATATTTTGTAATCAGTCAGTTATCAAAAAAACTTCCTAAAATTGTCAAAGTCTTGAACAGAACACACGCTAAAACACTATAAATTACTATAAATTACAATACACCCAATACCTCTTGCCTAAATAAACTAGAAACGTAATACCTATGAAGGTTCTCATTCATCTAGGTCGTTGTCATCTCAGGGCGTTCAATCATTCGCATCTGGACAATGTGTCTATGAGCACAAACTGATGAAGCCTACTCGGGTGAGCCGCGAAACGTCTTCCAAGACAAACCAAGCAGTCCAGTTGCGAACGATTGAACGCCCTGAGATGATAGAAACTAAATGACCGTGACGGCACAGGGTTTAAGATGGCACAGAATGATGAAGCAGTCACTTACAGTAGGTGGTCCCTATTAACACACGTTGAAAGTGTAGACATCTCAAAATACAGTCTTTAAATCGGATAAATGGGTAAAGTAAAACGAGAATTGCCATCAATAAAATGTGTCATGATTTCATCCAAAATTTGTTGCATATTTGGATGCACTTTTGGTGCAGAACTGAAAGAGAGGCCTACAAAATAAAATCCAACCAAGACTTTAAACAAAGTAAAAATACGTAACTTTTTTTTGGTACGATTTAGCAGTGCAACTCTGAGTGACAGGTGACAACAAGCAGCCAGAAGAGATAAAACAATGTTCATCAGTACTGTTCAATTATTGTAACGTCTGTCGAGACGCTTTAAGGAGGACAGAAGGTCCATCAATCACTTTATTGAGCAAAACTGTTTGTCGGCCGTAACTACACCAAAAACATTAGCAAAAAACCCATATAGCTAGCAAAACTGGTCATTGTCTGCCATACAGACCACGCCAAAACCAACTCTCTGTCATCTGACATACCAACAGCAGCCTCTCTCTCTCTCTCACTTGGGCCAACAGATGCATTCAGTAGACTCAGCCACTGATGTGTTTACGGCCACACAGAAAGTAGGACAACTATAACACCACACATAAACTGTAAATGTCTGGTCGTTGCACTATAATGCGACTCACATGCAACCAATCAATGTCCTTAACAGCGTGTAATGCGTGCGTGTCGCTGCTAGATAGCTTATAGCTAAAAGTGCAGAAAAGTTAAGCGAAGTAAATGCCTATAACTCCTATTATGGTGAAACAAAGTAGTAATTTCCACCCACGGTTCCCACACTGATGTGTGCTCATTTTAATGGCATCACAGAAAAGCTAATAACTATAATAATATATATTGTATTACAGATTTTAAGTTGGAATGTACACTTTATCCCATGCTTCTGTAACGGGGGCCAGCCAGAGTGGCTGCGCCAGGTGTACGTTGGAGTGTGCTAGCTGTTAGGCTGCCAGCTCAGGCCTTAGGCCTGGTGGCAGGCACACTTACCTATCAATCGGGCGACTTGGGTTCGCGCCACACTCAAGAGGGGTGGCAAATAGGGAAGATCAATATACCACACAGAGCCGCTATACTTGGGCTAAAGCACACATCTCATTGTGCAACATGTGATTGCTTGAGGGGAACTGATTGTGATCTCTGAAAAGGGTATCAATTATTGGTACAAAATAGACATATATAATACTTGCACACAGCTCATGAAAAACAAGATTTGTTTGTTATTTTCATTGTAAGTGGGCCAAATCACCTATATTAGAAAATAATGTAATGGAAATGACTGCTGTCATTTGATTATAATAATAAGACATTTTACTTGTCATGATGTCAGATTTGGGACAAGTCTGCTGCTGGTGTGGCCACATGTGCGTTTGCTCAGACACATGCAAAATTAGATTTAACATTGATCAGCAGCCAATAAAGGATGACACCACATTCCTATTGGTGGTCCAAATCAAAGCATTACAGGCCATTTGGTTGCAAAAGGAGAGAGGTGAGGGTAAGTCACCACTGGCACCATTTAAACTACTGACATGGAGAGGCACGTCATGGCTTTGAAAGGCTTCCAGACTTCACTCTTCCTCTTGGCTGCCCTCCATGTTAATGTTAATTCTTGATGTTGTATCCATGTAGACACAATTAAGTTTGTTGTGAACATAGTTAGTAAATGATAACTTCTAGAGGCCTTGCCTGACAGTCAGTCACAGATGTAATGGAAAAAAAGAACAACCAGAGCAAGGTAAAGAGTTTTTATGGTGGAATAAGAAGGTAGGCAGGGATATACAAATACATTTTTCTACTGGCCACATTTCCAGAAAGTTAAGGACTCAGGGGCCGAACTTCTCGTTTCATTATTATTCTTATTTTGAGAAACAGCTTCCACCTCTGCAGTTGTTTTTAATCTATTTATGTTTTACATTTACAAGTTACAAGTTTCTGAAGAAAATAGCACTGTTATACTAACTATACTTAGACTTAGACTTCCTTTTTATTGTCATTCAAATGTGAACTTTACAGCACAGATAAGAACGAAATTTCGTTACATAAGCTCATGGTAGTGCAGGATAAAAAAGCAATAAGGTGCATATATAAATAAATAAATATATATAGAAATAATATATATATATATTTATATATATATATATATATATATATATATAAATATATATATATATATATATATAAAATAAATAAATATATATAAATATATATAAATAAATAAATATATATAAATATATATAAATAAATAAATAGAAATAAATAAATATAAAAGTCAACTCTAGGGGACGTTGGCCTTGAGGAGATTAAAAGGTCCAATGCAAGGATCTGACAATGTTTTTACACCAGTCCTAGTTCCTTTGAGCAACAGTATTTACAAATTGATGTAAAAATATTTTTCTCCAAAGCTTTAAACTGAACTTGGGGGCCAGTATAGTGTTATTCCCAAGCCGGATTTGGCCCCCGAGCCGCCTGTTGAATAGCCCTGCCCCAAGGTTGTGGTTTTTAGTGCTATAAAGGTAGCTAAAACTTGGGCCACCACTGAAAAGATGTCCTCGACCACGTTCACTGTTAAAAGCAACGGGTTTGACGATCTCAGTGCTCTCAATGCAGTACAAAGACATTAATCTGAAATAAATGTGCACTGTACACAGAGCCACCATCTTTTGTGGTGGCGCCCCAGTCGACTGAGGCCTTGCCAGGATCTGTCGTGACCTTCTCGGCCATCGTCAAGGGCAGCGCCCCTCTCAGGCTAAAGTGGTTCAGAGGAACCAAGGAGCTGGAGGCTCGAAAAGACTGTCATTTCTCCCTGAAGGACAACCAAATCACTTTGGAGCTCTTCCAAGTGGACAGAAGTCATGCGGGAGAGTACACCTGCCAGGTCATCAATGATGTGGGCAAGGAGAATTGCCCCGTCAACCTGATACTCAAAGGTCAGTTGAACATGCCCCATGTAATACACTTACTCTGGTGTGTACTTAGTGTTATCTGGAAAATTTAAGTTAAATGTAAACAAATCTGATGGCACCCCCCCAGAGCCAGCATCCTTTGTGAAAAGGCTGAAAGATGTGTCGGTCGAGAAAGGCCAACCATTGATGCTGGAGTGCTCCTACTCGGGGACGCCAAAGATCTCAGTAAGCTGGTTCAAAGACAAAGAGCAGATCTTTGCGTCGTACAAGTACAACATGACCACAACAGAGAGTGCCTGCATTCTGGAGTGTCTCAGCACCGAGGACAAGGAAGCCGCTGGAAAGTTCTCATGTAACGTGTCCAATGACGCCGGCCAGGATACCTGCGAGTCCACAGTGACCATTCTGGGTGAGTATACACTTCATGTATGACTTCTTGCTAAGTACAGTGTAGTCCCACCCTGAGCATTTTGCAAGCTCAAGCATTGAATTGATAAACATCTTTACGACAACTTCAAGCAAGTTGAAAAAATGTCTCAGTTGTCCAAGACCCTGCCAAAACTAAATCGGTCATTTGACTGCAGTACCAGCTTTGTTTAGCAAGGTTCACTCTGTTTTCGCCCCCACAGAGTCACCTTACTTTGTGGACACTTTGGAGCCCATGGAGGTGACGTCAGGAGACGCCGTATGTCTCAAATGTAATGTGGCAGGGACTCCTGAGATCAAAGTGACCTGGTTCAAAGGCGACGGCAAAGTGCGCTCTAGCCCCAACTGCAAGTTAGAGTACACCAATGGTATTGCCTGCCTCAAACTCAGCAAAGCCACCATGGCCGACATTGGCGAGTACATCTGCAAGGCAGAAAACAAGATTGGCTCCGCTTCTTCCTCTTGCCGGCTCAACGTTCAAGGTGACTGTCGGCTCCAGAAGTTCAGCATTTAAAGGGGAACTGCAAATGTTTGGGAATTTTGCCTATCATTCTCAATTCTTATCTAAGACAAGCACACGTGTTTTTCAGTTTTTTATGCATGCTAACTGGTAAATAAATGCGACCAAAAATCAGCTTACAAAGGCGCCAATGAAGTTTGCTTATAAAGCACTTAAAAAACACATCCAAACACCTCCTTCGTTTTCTATACACACTGTAAGTATATATGTAATGTAGTAACAGACACATTCATAATAACATGTAGTATTTATGTATTTTGCTCATTTTAAGCATACGGTGGCACATACATTTCACAAACGCATGTTTGTTTTTCTCTTTTACTACATCACTGATTACTACTCACTGTAGAAATCACTTAGAGTCCAATGTCTGCTCTCTGATAAGACTGTTAAGAGGTTGATATATAAATGTTTAGATTAAATATGACTCATAATCCTCATGAAAAAAAACATATTTTCGGGTCTTTTGGCTGTCAAAGTGTACCAACTTTTCAGTTTGTGTCCTCATCATTTTACTATCCAGGTGAGGGGCATGATTTATGATCTAGAATAAACTTTCACAAGCTCTGAGGCAAGAAAGCAGCTAACCGGCTGATGTCAAGCATCAAAAGGACACTTCCTCTCTCTGATCAATCCGCCACTAAATATAGGTCCTAAATGTTATCGTTTATAATAACAATATCTCTAATACTTGGTTGATATTCAGGTCATAAAATGTAAATCGAGTATTGTTGGCGGTTTTTGGATGGTTATTTGTTGGGTTTTCTAGTCGGGAAGGATGCAATGACATCATGGCTCCCAATGGCTCCATTGTAAGCAAACTTAAAAAATGTTATGAGTTAAAGAGCATTTAAAAAGACATGTGTGTTCTTGTTTCTCATAAGATTTGTTAATTATAGGCAAAATTGCAAAAAAAGTGCAGTTACCCTATAAAACAAATAACTTTTATACGACAGACACTCATTAGATTTTTTCCACCCCCAGAGGCCAAAACACCGCCATCTTTCCCCAAGAAAATCACCAGCCTGCAGCAGACCGAAGGTCAAGACGTGCGCTTTGAGTGCCGTGTGGCCGGCTCCTCGCCCATTGAGGTGTCATGGTTGAAGGACGGTGAACTTCTGAGCCAGGGCAAGGAGTTCTTCATGCTGTACGATGATAACACGGCTGTCCTGGAGATCAGTCACAGTGAGCTGAAACATTCTGGCGAGTACACCTGTATGGCAACCAACAGCGTTGGCTCTGCCTCCTGCAGAGCCAAGCTCACCTTGCAAGGTCAGTGAGCGTCTTTGAACATGGACAGGCCAAATCAGATCACCTTATCAGACAGACAAATCAACCAATGCAATCTTTTTGACTCGCCCTTCCACAGAACCCAGGTATCCTCCAGTCTTTGACCGGAAATTGTCGCCAACGCAGGCAGTGACAGTGGGTGACAGCATTGAGCTTGAATGTCACATGACGGGTTCCGCCCCCCTTAAAGTCACATGGTCCAAAGACCATAAAGATATTCGCAGTGGTGGGAATTATAAGATTCACTTCGAGGACAACACAGCTCACCTGAGCATAGTGAAGGCCGACAAAGGCGACTCAGGCAGATACTTTTGCCATGTTTCAAATGACATTGGCAAGGATTCGTGCTCCTCTGACGTTGAGGTTAAAGGTTGGTGACCGTATCTTTGTACCAAAACATTCCCACTATGTCCCCTAACAAGTGTTTTGCTTGTTTTAAGAGCGCAAAACCCCCCCGATGTTCACCAAAAAGCCCTCAGAGCAGATGGAGGAAATCGAAGGCAGGCTGGTCAAGATTGAGGCTCGGGTCTCTGGCTCACAGCCCGTGACAGTCTGCTGGTTGAAGGATGACGCAGAGATCTTCAGCTCAGACGAATACGACATCAGCTTTAAGAGTAACGTGGCTGTTCTGTGCATCAAAAGCAGCCAGATGATTGATAGCGGCAGGTACACGTGCCACGCCTCCAACGAGGCTGGGAAAGCAACCTGTGATATCACTCTGGGCATCTCAGGTGGGTTATGTGTGGCCCTTATCGTTGCTAATGTTTTATTATTATTAAGCATGTTCACCAGCGAAGCTAATATTTCATGCATTTAGTGAGTTCACCAGAGTAATAGTTACATACGGTTATTAACGTGGTCACTTGCATGACTGACATTGTGTACTTTGCTCTTCAGAAGCCAAGAAGCCGCCGGTGTTTGACATCACACTCAAAGCGACGACTGTGGACGAGGGCGAGAAGCTCACTCTTAAGTGTCACGTCTGCGGATCCCATCCTATGAAGATCCAGTGGTTAAAGGACAGGAAGGAGCTGTTGTCGGCCGGCAGCACCAAGATTAGCTTCTCTGACGGGACGGCCTGTTTAGAGATTGTTTCCGCCTCCCGTCACGATGTTGGCGACTACATCTGCAAGGCCACAAATGACGCTGGCAGCGAGCTCTCCAGAGCTAAAGTTACAATCAAAGGTAAAACTTGCACATTGTTTAGAAAAAGATGTGTTCTTTTTGTCTTAGCTTACGTTTTTTTATGTTTTGCTAAAAGATAAAGCTGCTCGGCCTCCTGCTGAGACTGCTGCAGATGCCGCACCGACCAAAAAGCTGGAGGAGCTGTTCTTCATTGAGGAGCCAAAGAGCGTGAATGTCACTGAGAGTGAGTCATCAACAAAGCCAGATCATCTTCTTAATATTTGTGTTTCATGAGATGATCACCGTGTGGTTGGTGTTTCTGCAGAGGGCGCAGCCACCTTTATCGCCAAAGTGGGCGGAGACCCCATCCCCAGCGTCAAGTGGATGAAAGGCAAGTGGAGGCAACTCACGCACGGTGGCCGCATTTCTATCGGGCAGAAAGGCCAAGAGGCCAAACTGGAAATCAGGGAGGTGACCAAGTCTGACTCAGGCCAGTACAGGTGTGTGGCCTCCAACAAACACGGTGAGATCGAGTGCAACTCCGACCTTCATGTGGACAAGAAGAAAACGGCGGCTCAGCTGGAAGGAGACCTGCGAGCCAAGTTGAAAAAGTCAGTTCCCACAAGAAGATTACACCAGCACTTACACTACCGTTCAAAAGTTTGGGGTCACGTTGAAATGTCCTTATTTTTGAAGGAAAAGCACTGTACTTTTCAATGAAGATAACTTTAAACTAGTCTTAACTTTAAAGAAATACACTCTATACATTGCTAATGTGGTAAATGACTATTCTAGCTGCAAATTTCTGGTTTTTGGTGCAATATCTACATAGGTGTATAGAGGCCCATTTCCAGCAACTATCATTCCAGTGTTCTAATGGTACAATGTGTTTGCTCTTCGGCTCAGAAGGCTAATTGATGATTAGAAAACCCTTGTGCAATCATGTTCACACATCTGAAAACAGTTTAGCTCGTTACAGAAGCTACAAAACTGACTTTCCTTTGAGCAGATTGAGTTTCTGGAGCATCACATTTGTGGGGTCAATTAAACGCTCAAAATGGCCAGAAAAAGATAACTTTCATCTGAAACTCGACAGTCTATTCTTGTTCTTAGAAATGAGGGCTATTCCACAAAATTGTTTGGGTGACCCCAAACTTTTGAACGGTAGTGTATATACTGTAGATACATGATATATTGATGCTGTGGGGAAAAAATAGTATTTGACCCCCTGCTAATTATAGGTTTACCCTCTTACAAGTGTATGAAAATTTTTTATGGTAGTCTTATTGTACCAGAGACAAGTTTAAATATAAATCTAGAAAAACTAGCAAGAATTGTGAGCCATTCAAGACCAGTTATGTGTTAATGAAGCACACAAATCAGACATTTCCTTTTAGGAAAGTAAGATTGACACAAGACTGGAATGGGCTACAAGACATCAACAAAAAGCTTGGTGAAAAAGAGACCACTATTGGAAAAAATTCAAGATATTAGTCAATCATCCTCACTTTTGGACCAGCCCAGAATTACAAGGAAGGATCTGGTTAATGATGGCCACACTTAAAATACAGGAAATTTAGGGGGTACAAGCAGGTCCCCTTTGTAAAGGCGTAAACTTAAAAATCATCAGGGGATCAAATGTATGTGTTTTTGTATGAGGCCTCTTAGATCTCCTAATCTGTTAATCTTAAACTTCTTTGTCCTTGTGGTCCTCAGGACTCCGTCAAAGCAAAAGAGTCCCGACACAGAGAAGGAGATTGACATTGTGGAACTGCTTAGGAATGTGGACCCCAAAGAGTACGAGAAATATGCTCGCCTGTACGGTATCACCGACTACCGAGGCTTGTTGCAGGCCATCGAACAGCTCAGGCAGGAGAAAGCGGACGAAAGTGAAAGACTGGTAAGAGTGACAGTTGGCTGACAATGGGATGCAAAGGAAGAACAGCAAGTAATGATTGTGGCTATTGTTGTTGTCAGGAATTGGAACGTACACCAAGAGAGACCGACGAAGACATGGCACGACTAGTGGCCGACCTGCAGAAAAGGATGGAGAGGACCGAGGTTAGTCTACCGCTGCAGCAGTGGCTTGTCTGTAGCCCAAACATGTTACAGCATCAAATTGCTAACAAGATGAATTCTATTGTGCCATCTGCAGCCTGTCACTGTAGTGAAGGACATCTCGGATCAGTCAGTCATGGCCGACAACACGGCGATGTTTGAGTGTGAGATCACGATCAACTACCCTGAGATCAACCTGTCGTGGTACAAAGGCACCCAGAAACTGGATACCAGTGCCAAGTACGACATCAGCGTCAACGGCGATTGCCACTTGCTAAAAATTAAGCAGTGCCGGATGTCTGACCAGGGCAACTACAGGGTGGTGTGCGGACCACATATCTCCAGCGCCAAGCTCACCGTCATGGGTCAGTACTCTACCTGGTCTTGATCAGTTATAACAGCCTACAGCAATGGTCTCCAATAGGTAGCGCAAGAGCTACCGGTAGCTCGCCACCGGATTTTAGGTAGCTCACCAAAGCGTCAAAAAATATTTGCTTATTAGTATTTAATTATTTATTCAATTCAGACAATGTGCCTCTACTTAATGACACACTTCCACAAAATAGTATAAGACAGTGGTTCTCATACTTTAGTCAACAAGTACCACCTCAGAAAACACTTGGGTCTCCAAGTACCACCATAATGATCACCATTAAAATACAATAGTGTGGTAGGCCTAAATATTTATTAAAAACAAGGGTATTTTAGTATATTTGATATTTTGGCCACTGTAACATTACAAACAGTTTGAACAGTAACACTGTGTTTGGATATTTGACTAAGTGATTCTATGGCGTGCCACTAGTGGTTTTAGAATCACTGGTGTAAGACAATGACTGCACTTTCATTTTGTCAAAGTAGCTGTAATTGTAATGAAGGTTGGCGAACCCTGGTCAACAGTTTGTACATGTGTGTATGAATAATCACAACACATGAAACTATACAATAAAATGAATAATATCCTAAAAGATAAGGCGCAGACATGCTAACGCATTCTTGACTTTTTTTCCACATTTGATGTCCTTTTTGCCCACTGACAGGATCCTTGTGGTTTTGTTCTTTCAGAGGCCGAGGTGGAGAAGCACCTGCAGGACACGTCGGGTAAGGAAGGCCAGTCGTGCGTCCTGTCTTGTCAGTTGTCCATCCCTAACGTAGAAGCTCAGTGGTTTAAGAACGGCCAGCAGTTAGAGATGAAGGGAAGGTTTACGTCTGAGGTCAAACACAAAGTTCAGAAGCTTTATATTAGAGACCTGAAGAACGACGACCAGGGTCGATACACCTGCAAGTACAAGAACCTGCAGTCCTCAGCAGACCTCTGGGTGGAAGGTTTGTACCAGGAAACCTTCTTGACTTTGTTCTGGATGCTTTTTCACTAACCCTCTTCTGACATCTCCTCATCAAACCCAAACTAATTTGGGACTTTAGTTTCTTTATCATCCTCTTTCTGGGAGTGTTTCTTTCTTCCTTAACATCAATACTTTCAACATCCTCCCATTAGTTGTCTTCTTCCATCTACCTCGACTCGACTCCATCAGTACGTCATCCTAACATCCTCTGATGGCCCTTCCTAACCTTCCTGTGGATGTTGTGTCTTTCACATTTCTTTCCGGTGCCTTCTCAGCTGTGACAAACGTGTTCACATCTTTGTCCCTTTTAGTCGAACAAATTCATTTCACCAAACGCATCCACAATGTCGAAGTCAGCGAGCGACAGTCGGCCACATTCGAGTGTGAGGTGTCCTTTGACAACGCTATCGTGTCGTGGTACAAAGACACCTGGGAACTGAAAGAATGTCCTAAGTACAACTTCCGAAGTGAGGGCCGAAGACATTTCATGGTCATACGAAACGTGACCATCGATGACGAAGGTGCGTAGAGAGCGCCACAGCAGCCCGTCATGTTATTCTTTTGAGTTTTTTCATGACTGAAGTTTTCATGGTCGTCCCATGTAGGCGTGTACTCTGTGATTGTGAGATTGGAGCCCAGAGGAGAGGCTAAGAGCACAGCTGAGCTTTATTTATCTGGAAAAGGTACAGTTGATAGTCAGCTGCCACCTTTAGATTGACTCTCTTTTAGTTTTTAACGCCTTCTCCGCTCTTCCCCCTTTCTCAGAGATCCAATTAGCAATGGTCCCCTTCGGTAAGTATTTTCCTTTTGAGAACAGTTAGGAGTATTTTAGAAGATGGGGTGTTTGTCTTTTTTTTAGTGAAAATATTTCCTTTTTATGGTTACTAACAAAAACAAGTGTCTTTGTTAAGTTCTTGATGGAAACGTCAACATTAGAATATTATGCCAACTGTGTTGTGTCAGACCAGAGGCACTGGAACTTCTCGCAGCTTGCACATTAGCTAGAAGCTAGCAACTCTTGAGCACTTTTTGTAGTTATCTGTTTTTTTGACTTTTTGAATGTTTTTGTCTTTGTACTATTGGCAGAGTAGATTTTTGGAATACTTTACTTTGACAATCGAGAGATTTGTAACAGTCAGTCTAAAAACAGAGGTAGGTAGAGTAGCCAAAAATTGTATTGAAGTACAAGTACTGTTACTTTAGAGAAATCTGACTCAAGTGAAAGTAAAACATAGCCGTTCAAATATTTACTTGTGTAAAGTAAGTCGTTAGATAGTGGAAAAAACCTTCTGATTTATTTTGCAGCTATTTTCTAATGGTACAGTACTTGCATCACAACCATAGTTGGTGTGTGTGTGTATGAGAGTGTGCGTGCGTGTGTGCCTGTGCGTGAGAAACAGAAACACTGCTACAATGTGTAGCCTACTAGGAATGATGCACATTTTACTTATGATGATATAACAGAGCTAATGTCAGCATAAGCACAGGTAAAAGATAGAAAAACATCTACAACTTACGGCAAGGTGGTTTCTCTCATTGCAAGTGGAATGCTTATAGGCTGAAAAGTGAATATTTATATTTACATTGATGACAGCGCATGACATTGCTGTTATTTTTGTAGTTTGTAAAGTAAATATTGATTGTTCGTTGCTGTCAGTTTCTTCATTGCTACGGGCCTTTTTCCTTTTTACAGTAATGCTGACAGTATTTTCAAGCTCTGTTGGATTGGTAAAATGCACTCAAACGTTATATTCAGGCAGTGATCAGAATGAAAGTCAAATTCAACAGAGTAAAAGTAGCATTTCCTGTTGACAAAAATACTCAAGTAGAGTAAAAAACCATGTTGCATTATAGCTTCTCTGACAAGTACAATTTATCCAGGAAGTTACTAAAGTAAATGTAACCGAGTTTCGACCCACTTCTGTTTAAACGTCATGCTAGCTTAATGTTCCCCGAGCTTTACAGTTTTGGCAGATTTGGGGGCACACATGCAGGTGCACAGCATAGCGGACTGTATTGCAATCTATCTTTCGAAGTGAGATTTCACAGACTTTTTATAATAGAAGGAAATAGAAAGAATCCAAATGAATCCATAGATCAATCCACCATACCCGCTTTCCTTGAAGGGGAACTGCACTTTTTTTGGAAGTTTGCCTATCGTTCACAATCCTTATGAGAGACAAAAAGACAAAAGTTTTGTTTTTGTTTTCTTCACATTCTAACGTATAGAAATCGGCTCGTTCTTGGTGGCTAGCAATGCAGTTAATGGGAGCAATCCGTTCTACCTCTAAATAACTTTTAAAATGCATTCAAAATCAACAATCAACAATACTTCATTTACATTCCGTAACCTGTATAAAAACCAAGCTGTAGTGACATTGTTATTGTAAGAGCAAACACTGAAGAACTATTTTTCTAATTGAAACTGACTGAAAAACATGAACAATCATATTACAGTATCTGTAAAGTATTAGCCCACATTTCATAATTTGTTTGTACACAGCGTATGTACTGTACTATATGGTGATGCGCTTCATGTATCATGATCAATAGTAAAGTGACTTACTCGATGGACAGTTGTCCGTTTGGTCCAGCTGGCCTTGGGTGTTTCCAGTTGATTTGGGTAAACAATCCATTAATTCGGCATAGCTTGGCCCAGAGTTCCAGATTTTCAGCGTGACCATTGCGCACTCTCTCAACTTCTGTCTACTCCAACGTTTCAGCCTCTTCTTCGTGCTTGCTTCTATAAGCAGCTCTGTATATTTAGTTTCCAAAAGATAAGGTTGTGAATCCTCATTTGTCCAAAAATAGTCGTCTTCATTGTCTTTTACAAAGTCTGCCATGATTAGAAAACACTCTTGCGTTTGATTCTGGGAGTAGGAACAAATTTGTTGCAGGAAGACGAAAGTGTGCTGCTATGGGAACGGTAAATATTGTACATATTATATATTGTTATGATTGTGTCTGTTATTACATTATATATAGTTTAGCAGCGTGTATTTAAAATGTTGATGGAGGGTTTTGAAAAGACGCGTGTTCTTGTCTCTCATATTGATTGTGAATGATTCCCCAAAATGTCTACTTCCCCTTTAAAGTAATGGTAGAGGAGACACTGTAGCTGTAGTAAATAAGTCACTTTCTACAGAAGTTCATTATTATAAAGATTGTCCAGGGTGATCCTACCTTCACCCTTAATCTAGCTGCTCTTCTGAGAAAGAAAGCTTTTTTTCTGTAATGAAACAAATTACTTCATTTGGCTGTAGATGTGCAAGACTCGTCAGTTCAGAGGCCCGAGGAGCCCTCGCCAATAGAGATTCAAGGTAAGCCAGAGCGCAGTGTTCAACGCCACGACCACTGGAGTTGAGAATAATGTCAGTGTCTTTTGTCTCCTAAAGAATCAGCCGAATTCTATCAATACACAGAAGATATTGAACATACAGGTATTCCTGTTCATTCTTATTCAAATAATTGTCTTTGCGAGAAATATTTTACCAGCCACTAATCCAGGGGCATCCATACTATTTCCACTGAGTAAGTAAGGAAGCATGTAGTGAATTAAAGGGTGTGGGGGCTCCTTTGTTCAAAATGTACTTGATTTATCACAATAATATCAAATCATTGTGGGAGATATGATGTTGTTAAATTGGTGTAAAGAAGTAGCAAGCCTACGTCTCAGCATTGTGGCCTTGGTGACGGAAGGACCCTATTGAAACGGTTTCTCCTCATTGTTATTCTTTAGTAATATTGTTTTTTTTATTTACAATTTGAAACAATGCAGAAGTCCGCAAAGAAGTAGGGACAAGTGCAGCCTATTTAATCCTGCCATCTTACATGCAAGTACTGATCATAATAAAAAGATAACATAAATCGTCAAATAGTTAATTAAATAAACAAATAAGAACGGGACAAGCAGTAGAAAATGGATAGATGGATAATTAGTTAATTATTGAGTAGAGTTATTAATTACTATTATTGTTTACAACTATTATTACTATTCCGGCAACTAAATCAGCTGTTTAAGGGTTTTAACTAAATAATTTGACCATTAAAAAAGTGTATCCTGTTGAAAATTATTTACATGATGCACAGATATCTTCAAAGACTACACTCTTTTTCTTTTCTTTTTTTTTTTTTTTACCAAATACCACCTCGGAATAAATTTGGCTCTCCAAGTCCCACCCTAATGACCAACATTTAAATACAGTAGCATGGTAGGCCTAAGTATTCATTAAAAACAAGACAGAGGCTTTATTTAACAAGTATATTTAATATTTTTGGCCACTTTAACATTACACACAGTTTGAACAGTAACACTGTGTTTTAATACAGGAAAATAAAACACTGTACTTTAATCAAATGATTCTTTGGCGTACCCCTAGATGGAGCCCGCGTACCACTAATGGTACACATACCACAGTTTGAGAATTACTGCTATAAGACACAGAGGTAGCTGGCAATTTTAGTTTGCAAGTGACATTTTTCCATCGTGTTTATTTTTCTCTGTGCAAATAGATAGATAGTACTTTATTGAATCCTTCAGGAGAGTTCCCTCAAATGGCCGCCAGGCCACACTTTGGGAGCCACTGCCCTCAAGGATCCATGTCATCTTTGCATGCTAAGTCACAGGATTGGATCTGTCCTATACACTGTACTGTATGTGACGTTCTTTTGTAGACACTTTGCTCTACGATCTTTTTTGTTGTATATTGTACTGCAAAACCACCCAAAAAGTCATACAATCCCTTGTATTGACCATGCAGTCACTAATGCATGAATCGCATAAAATCAATGTTTCATTACTAATAAATGACTCTTTCTTTGTTTCTCATCACTAATGTTGTTTTTGTCCCGTCTCCTCCCACACCCATGTGGCTGTCTTCATGTTTAAGTGTGTGAGATTGTGTTGATTGGACCTGGAGACACATGTTGAGGTCTTCATTCTGTCTCCCTTAGCTTCCTGTTGTTTATCACTTTCCATTTCAAGTGTCCAACGTTTGACTTGTTCACTCTTAGAGTCAGGTTCCTCTCCCTGAGGTTGTTCGGATGCATAGAACTGACCCATTGTGATTCCAAACAACTGATCATGCTTCTCTGTGTTTCCCACCCAACAGTTGTCCAGGAGACAGTGGAGTCCCATGAAGTGGGAGTGGAAGTGATAGAGGAAAAGCATTTCGAAGGTACCAAAGATTTAGACGTTTTCCTGTGTACTGCAAATTTCTCACAGACTTGGTAGTCCTGCCCTTTGCTATAAAATCTTCTGAAAGTGTCTCATTCTGCTCTCCGTCCTATTTCTAAACTTGTTCTTGTCTGTTTTTGTCACATTCATGTTTTCTTGTCCTCTTTCTGTCTGAAACTAACATGATGAGTTTCTCTTAAGTGACCAAAGACGAGGAGCAAGAACTCAAGGTGGCGGCAGCTAAGAAGAAAAAGGCGCCACCTAAAGGTACCGTCATGCATGGCGGTTAACTTTGTACCCAAACAGTCAGCTTGTCTGTGTTTTACCTGGTGTACATGAGAGGCTGTGTTGTACCTGGTTTACCCGAGAGCCTGTGTTATACCTGGTGTATTTGAGAGGTTGGGGCTGGGGCCATACTGTAGAGGATTGACTGAACTGTTGATGTTGCAGTGAATCTTCTGAAAGTGTCTCATTCTGCTCTCCGTCCTATTTGTAAACTTGGCCTTGTCTCTGTTTTTGTCACATTCATGTTTTCTTGTCCTCTTTCTGTCTGAAACTAACATGATGAGTTTCTCTTAAGTGACCAAAGACGAGGAGCAAGAACTCAAGGTGGCGGCAGCTAAGAAGAAAGAGGCGCCACCTAAAGGTACCGTCATGCATGGCGGTTAACTTTGTACCCAAACCGTCATCTTGTATTTTTTACCTGGTGTACATGAGAGGCTTTGTTGTGCCTGTTGTACATGAGAGGCTGTGTTGTACCTGGTTTACCCGAGAGCCTGTGTTATACCTGGTGTATTTGAGAGGTTGGGGCTGGGGCCATACTGTAGAGGATTGACTGAACTGTTGATGTTGCAGTGAATCTTCTGAAAGTGTCTCATTCTGCTCTCCGTCCTATTTCTAAACTTGTCCTTGTCTCTGTTTTTGTCACATTCATGTTTGCTTGTCCTCTTTCTGTCTGAAACTAACATGATGAGTTTCTCTTAAGTGACCAAAGACGAGGAGCAAGAACTCAAGGTGGCGGCAGCTAAGAAGAAAGAGGCGCCACCTAAAGGTACCGTCATGCATGGCGGTTAACTTTGTACCCAAACCGTCAGCTTGTCTGTGTTTTACCTGGTGTACATGAGAGGCTTTGTTGCGCCTGTTGTACATGAGAGGCTGTGTTGTACCTGGTTTACCCGAGAGCCTGTGTTATACCTGGTGTATATGAGAGGCTGGGGCTGGGGCCATACTTTAGAGGATTGACTGAACTGTTGATGTTGCAGTGAATCTTCTGAAGGTGTCTCATTCTGCTCTCCGTCCTATTTCTAAACTTGTCCTTGTCTCTGTTTTTGTCACATTCATGTTCGCTTGTCCTCTTTCTGTCTGAAACTAACATGATGAGTTTCTCTTAAGTGACCAAAGACGAGGAGCAAGAACTCAAGGTGGCGGCAGCTAAGAAGAAAGAGGCGCCACCTAAAGGTACCGTCATGCATGGCGGTTAACTTTGTACCCAAACCGTCATCTTGTCTGTGTTTTACCTGGTGTACATGAGAGGCTTTGTTGTGCCTGTTGTACATGAGAGGCTGTGTTGTACCTGGTTTACCCGAGAGCCTGTGTTATACCTGGTGTATATGAGAGGCTGGGGCTGGGGCCATACTTTAGAGGATTGACTGAACTGTTGATGTTGCAGTGAATCTTCTGAAGGTGTCTCATTCTGCTCTCCGTCCTATTTCTAAACTTGTCCTTGTCTCTGTTTTTGTCACATTCATGTTTTCTTGTCCACTTTCTGCCTGAAACTAACATGATGAGTTTCTCTTAAGTTACCAAAGACGAGGAGCAAGAACTCAAGGTGGTGGCAGCTAAGAAGAAAGAGGCGCCACCTAAAGGTACCGTCATGCATGGCGGTTAACTTTGTACCCAAACCGTCAGCTTGTCTGTGTTTTACCTGGTGTACATGAGAGGC
Source organism: Entelurus aequoreus (assembly GCF_033978785.1). Taxonomy (NCBI): domain Eukaryota; kingdom Metazoa; phylum Chordata; class Actinopteri; order Syngnathiformes; family Syngnathidae; genus Entelurus; species Entelurus aequoreus. Next base: position 70,247,638 of record NC_084740.1, read on the forward strand.
TTTGTTGTGCCTGTTGTACATGAGAGGCTGTGTTGTACCTGGTTTACCCGAGAGCCTGTGTTATACCTGGTGTATATGAGAGGCTGGGACTGGGGCCATACTTTAGAGGATTGACTGAACTGTTGATGTTGCAGTGACTAAAGAACCAGTGGAGAAGAAGCTTCCTGTGCTTTCAGTCCCAGAGAAGAAAGTTCCTGCTGTTAAAGGTAGACTTTGACTTCGTGAGAGACTGTTTTTACATCTGTGATCTCTAACATGTCTAACTCTATCTTCAAAGAACCAGAGGAGCCCAAAAAGCCAGCTCTTCCCTCACCACCGCTGGAGCCCAGTGTGCCAAAGAAAGGTACTTTTAGCACTCTTGCTCCCTACTGTTGCTTGGGGTCCCCTAAAGGTGGTCTCTCACTTCTTGTTAGCCATCTGGCTTCAGTTGTGTTGTTTGTCCTTGGTGTTGCAATCGTCACTCTTTAGGGTGCTGTCCCAACCTTTGCACATGCACCCCATCAGTGTGTGCTAACCTTAGATCATGTTTGTGTTGCTCACCTGAAGATGAACCCAAACCTCAGGCACCAGCAGAGCCTAAAAAGTCAGTGCCTGTTGCTAAGCCTAAACCTGAGGCCAAGGTTGTAGCAAAGGCTGAGCTGGAGCCGGAAGCTAAGCCAGTACCGTTGAAGAAACCGACATCGCCACCTCCCAAAGGTACTCTCTTTCTTTTCTGGACAGTTTTCTACTTTGTTTGTGTGCGTCTTTGCTTCTAAAATGGAAGCTCATCTTTGAATCGAATACTTTGAATGTTGCTTTAAGTCCCGGAAGAACCTACCAAGATAAAGTCAGAACTTGAACCTGAAACACCAAAATCCGAGCCAGAAAAAAGAAAACCTCAAGTAGGTAAACCTGAGGAACCAGTGCTTTTGGTGCCACCCAAACCAGAGCCTGTAATGAAAAAACATGAAGCACCAGAGACTAAGTTTTTGAAAGTAGAACCACCTGCACCAAAAGAACCTGCCAAGAAAGGTACACTTCATCAACCGTTGGTCTTCTCTTTGTCTTCTTAAGTCTTAACTGCCTGTCTTGTCTCCTTGAGATCATAATGTATATAATGTAAGATTTCATTTCAAAGTGCCAGAGGAACTTGCCAAGAAGAAGGCTGCTGCAGTCCCGCAGAAGGTTGACAAAACAGAAACACAAACACCACAGAAGAAGCCTCTGGTCACAAAAGGTACTTGAAACTCAGCGGGTTGTCAATCATCCAAATCATCTCTCTCTAGGAACTCAGTCTTAAAGGCATTTGAAATGCTGGTTGTGTGTTTGACACAGCTAACCTCTGCATCTCTAAGAGAAGTTGTCCATTGCGTACAGTAGATCTCAGTGTGCCATTACACGTTTGTGTGCCCTCTTTATATACTTCTTTCAATGGTGTTCTTTCAAGTTCCCGTGGAAGCAAAAATTGCAGAAGAACCAAAAGCAGTCAAAAAGGTAGAAGCTGCTATTGTTCCACCCAAACAAGAGCCAGCAGAGCGTGAAATAGGTACATTGATGTTGCTTACTCACTTGAGCTTGAACGTCTATTTCTGTTTAAATTCTGCTTGTATGAGGACAGCCTCATGATATATTTTATCTTTAATATTAACTTTAACTGTGACTATAACCTGATGTCTTTGTGTGAGTGTGTGCGCCAGCACGTTCTATTGCTCTTCATGTGCTCCGCATGTTGTTCTTCAAACCTTCAAGATTTGGAGCCCAAACTGGATCTTGTATGTGAAGATGAGGCCGCACCTCGAAAACAACCTCAGAAAATGCTGAATGAGGTTGTGATATCAATGACTGAAGCAGATAGCTTTCCTCCTGAGAAAGTAAATGAGAAGATTTCAGAGAAAACACATGAGAAAATACCAGAGAAGCTTCCAGATAGAAAACCTGGGAAAATACCTGAGAAGCTTCCAGATAAAATACAAGAGAAATTACCTGAGAAGCTTCCAGAGAAAATACAAGAGAAGGTACCTGAAAAGCTTCCAGATAAAACACATGAGAAAGTACCAGAGAGGCTTCTAGAAACAAAACCTGAGAAAGCACTCAGGAAGCTTCCAGGGAAAACGCATGAGAAAGTATCAGAGAAGCTTCCAGATAGAAAACCTGGGAAAATACCTGAGAAGCTTCCAGATAAAGTACAAGAGAAATTACCTGAGAAGCTTCCAGATAAAATAGAAGAGAAGGTACCTGAAAACCTTTCAGATAAAACACATGAGAAAGTACCAGAGAGGCTTCTAGAAACAAAACCTGAGAAAGCACTCAGGAAGCTTCCAGGGAAAACGCACGAGAAAGTATCAGAGAAGATTCCAGATACCAAACCTGAGATAGTACCTGAAATCCTTCCAGATAAAATACATGAGAAAGTACCAGAAAATATTCCAGTTAAAAAACCTGAAAAAGTACTTGGGAAGCTTCCGGAAAAAACACATGAGAAAGTACTAGAGAAGCTACCAGAAATAAAACCTGAGAAAGTTCCTCAGAAACTTACAGAGAAAATACATGAGAAAATACCTGATAAGCTTCTAGATAAAATACCTGTACCTGAGAAAGTACCTGAGAAGCTTCCAGTTAGAGAACCTGAGGAAGCACCCAAGAAGCTTCCAGAGAAAACACATGAGAAAGTATCAGAGAAGCTTTCAGAAGGAAAACCTGAGAAAGATCCAGAAAAGCTTCCAGATCAAACATGTGAAAAAGAACCAGAAAAGCTTCCAGATAGTAAACCTGAGAAAATACCTGAGAAGCTTCCAGAGAAAACACATGAGAATCTTCCAGATAGAAAACATGACAAAGTACCAGAGAAGCTTCCAGATAGAAAACCTGACAAAGTACCGGAGAAGCTTCCAGGGAGAAAACCTGAGCAAATACCTCAGAAGCTTCCAGATAAAACACATGAAAAAGTATGTGAGAAGCTTCCAGATAAAACACCTGTGAAGCTTCCAGATAGCAAACTTGAGGAATTACCTCAGATGCTTCCAGATAAAACACACAATAAAAAAACAGAGAAGCTTCCTCAGAATGCTGATACAGTTCGGACACCCCAGAAAATGGGGGAAGAAGTCTTTGGCAAAGTGTCTGAAAAGGTTGCTGAAAAGCTTCAGAGAAAGCAACCAGAGAGCAGCGTTTTTGAGAAGAAGCCTATTCGGGTTACCCAAAAAGCAAAAGAATATGAGGTGGTTTCTATGTTGAAACATGAGAAGGTTTCCAAGGAACATTCCGATGAAATGTTCTTTGGAGTTGTTGAAATGAAGCAGGAAGTAGTGGAACATTCAGCCACAGGTACAGCAAAGGCAAAACTTCTTCTAATTTTTCCCTCTTCTTCATGCATGCTATATCATATCTACTTTTAAAAGTAGAAACCAGCCTAAACTAAACTCTTCCGTAACATCTGACTCACCTCTGGTTTTGACAGCTGTTCGTCTGCTCTTGAGTTTGTGGCCTTTGTTTGTCTATTTATCTTGTCTCATCTCTTCTTCCTTCTGCAAACACACTGTCTTGGATAACAAACCTGTTTGGCATTGAAGAAATAGAAAGGATTGCAAAGATTCAACTTTCAGAGGTTGAACAAGAGAAGGAGAAAGTCTCTCCACAAGAACAAGGTATCCAGCAATTTAAAATTTGACGAACAATTAAGAAATATGACCTGAAGTATTCACCGTCAGTTGTTGTTGTGTTGTTGTGCCTAACACTTATGTGTGTGCTCTGTCGTCACTTCTTGGCGCCGTCGCATGACGCCTTGTCTTCCTCTTTTTGCCTCAGTGAGGTTCTTTGAGATTGAGGCGCAACAGGAAGTTTATCATGTGACCGAGAAGGTGTCTCCCACAGAGAGGCTACTGCCAAATGAGGAGATGGGAGAACCAGCCCAAGTGTCGTACGAGAGGCCTGTGTCCCCTGTGGGCCACATGAAGGTTTCGTTGTCTCAGGTGGAAGTCTTGACTGAGACGCTGACACAAAGAAATAAAATGTCTGAACTGCGAGGCGAGATGACTGACATTACCATCAGTAAGGAGAGCGAAGTAACTCCACAACCAATCAAAGATATAACTGTACAGGGCGCCCAGGAGTCTAAAAGTGAGAAAGCTCCAGAGAAGGAACCTACAAAAGATAAACAAATGACACTATCAAGAGATGAGGGGAAAGACACACACCTGTCGGGCAAAAGGCAGAAGACAGTCAAGAAAGAAAGCAGGTCAACTGTTCAAAGAGAAAGGAAGGGCAAAACTGCAAGAGATGACACACACACAACATTTCAGACTTTCCAAGGCAAACAAGAAGTAGAAGAAGAGACCATTTCAACTTCTTTGGAGGACAAACAAAGGCAAACTCCAAAAGAGAGTCTTGTCGTTGAGCACAGCGACATCATTGCTGACGGGTTAAAAGATGAACATTCAGCACTGATCCACAAGTCAGCTAAGAAACATGAGTTACCTAGGAAGAAACAGGAAAAAAAAGTAGCATCTGACAGGCTTATTGACAATACTTCTCAATTAGAAGCAGAAATGTCAGTGTCTGACATCCCGCCTCAACAGGCCAAAACCACAGTGCGTGACCAAACTCTAAGAGAAGAATCAAGTCCTCAAATAGAAATCACTACCCAAAAGAAACCTTCAATCATCACCAAGAAAAGAGAAGAGAAGGAAGAAGTACCTAGCGAAGCTACTCCCAGAGGTACAGTTTGGGTAGTCTTCATGTGCAACCACCAGAAGCCATTACTTCAACCTCATCCCATCACTCTGTCTTCCACATTGTCCTAATTTTTTTTCACACAGAAGCATCTGTCTTTCTTGCTTTCATCCCCCTTGAATATTAATATCTTGCGTTTTTTTGTTGTTAAAGAAGCCACGGTGTTGCCTATCCATCTGGAGATGGTGGAAAGAGGAGCTGAGAGAGGTAGAGCAACAACAATGTCCGCATTTAGCGTGTTGTCTTTTTGTCCACTCATACTAAGATGTCTGTGTTGTCTTGTCCTAATCTCTTGGCACCGCCCCATGGTGCTTTCATTTAACTTTACCCCACAATCCTCCTCCTCTAGTGTCTGTGAAAGAAGCACAAAGTAAGGTGCCCGGCAGCTTCTTGTCTGAGACAGCACCTCATGTCCACATGGGAGAGGCAAGAGAAGAAGAACATGACAAAAAGGACAGAAACTCGGAAGCTGGAGGCGAACAATCTGTTACTGATGGTTCTGAGACACAGGCCTTTCAAACAGAGTGTAAAGAACTAGCTGAAGTAAAAAAGCATAAAAGTAAAAGTGCCTTTGTTAAGAAAATGCCATCACCAGCTTTACCTGTAGAGAGCATTAAAAAAACAGTAGAAGTTAAAAACAAGGAATGTGGAAAGGAGCTAAAACAAGTGGAACATTGTGGAGAACATTGGTTCAAAGTCTCAGATAGACATGAGAGGAAGTTGACAGCTTTGCCTGACAACAATTTTCTGAATATAGTCACACAGAGACACAAACCTGACAGACCGCCTTCAGTTAGTCCTCTTTTAAAGTCCAAACACCAGGACGGCAACTCTACTACTGTTAATAGGTGTGGAGCATTAGCACCTGTATCCCAGCTAGCATATCTAAAAGCAGTGGAGGATGAGGAGGATAAAAAACAGTTAGAAGAAGCCATCAAGGATAAAGGGTTAGAAGATGTTATCTTCAAGTTAAACACTGCTATAAAACAAAGGCAGGATACTGAATTAAAGAGGATTAAAGAGCTTCTTCCAACAGACGCAACATCAGAATTTTCTCACGCTGACGAAATTCAGACACCAACAGAAGCTAAAAATGACTCTACTCAATCTAACGTTATAGATCTTAGTGCATCAAGTAAAGACCTTGTAAAACCGACAAGATTAAACAGAAGTGAGGAAGAACGTTCCTTATCATTTCTCACAAAAGGAAATACACATTTAGTGAGGAATCCCTTAGTGAAAGACTGTGTCACAGTCAAATTGGATCAGCAGGAGACTAGCACCAAAGCACAGCAGCTAAAATATGAAACCATCAACTTCAGTCCTCTCAAAGATTCCGAGTCGACAGCCAGAAGTGTGGGAATAAAAGTATTGGATCTGAATTTGGAAAGTTTTTTAGATAATTCTCCAAAGGTCTTCACAACACTGAGGGAGAGAAAAATTGATACTGTCAAAACTAAAAAGGTTGTAGATGAACAAATCCCATCAACCCTAATTTCATCTGATTATTCAACACCCAACACACTTACAACACCTCTTCTGTCTGACACAGTATCAGAAAAACTGACATCATCCACAAAGCCACAAAGGAAACCCGCTGAGAGTATTGAACCAGAGCAGCTGACCATGAGCACAGCTCAAGACAAAATATTTGAAGTTGCTTCACCTTATCAGGCAGGGTCAACAGGGTTCTTGTCTGAGGACACCTGTGAACCTCCAGAAGAGGGAAAACAAAATGTTTCTCACACAGATTCAACATCCTCACAGGTACAACATGGAGCTTTTCCTGTAAGTGACACAGCTGTTACTGGCCAAACATCACTGACAGGGGTCAATGGTGCAAAACAGACTCACTTCGTTGAGAAGATATTTAATCAGAAATCCAATAGAATAATCTCAAGTTCATTGGTAGAGCCAAAACAATCCATGGAGGTGAGCTCCACTATGTCTTTTGAGGCGCCTTTGAAGAACAAAGAGCTACTGGAAGAAACTTTACCAATAGTTTATCCTTATATTGATGAGCATATAACTGAACAGGGGCAGAAACACATCCAGAATGTTGATCAACCGATTGCATCTGAAAAAGCTGCCAGCCTGAAAAAAAGTCAGCCAGTGACCGTTCCAGAGGAGTATGTTAGATCTCAGAAGCTTGAGAAGACGTCGTCTGTAGTGAAAGTGGTAGCTGAGAGTACACACCCAGAGAAATTTGAAGGGGAAAAATATAAACAGAGCTTAGTTTCACCTACAGAAAGAATGACTAAATTAAGTGCAGTTCTACCAGACCAAGATAGTCATATTCCAGGGGAAATTGAGCTGGAGAATGTTAAAGTGACTGAAAGAAAAATGACAAACATTCAGAAGGAAAAGGCGCAAAGATGTCTCGCTGCTGCTGAGAACAACAGAAGTCAGGAGTCAGAAGCAAAGGACAGATACATCAGTCCAGGCAAACGGAAGAAATCAGCAGGTCAGTGTTCCTCTGCAGGTAAAAAAACATGTGAGTCAAATAAGACTGAGGATGAACTGAGTGTGGTCCAGTCTTATATAGTAACAGAAAAAGAAGACAATGCAGGCTTTTCTTCTTCAGGTGGAAAACAGCAAATAGGACAAAGAACACCAGTGATGGAGGTGGTGTCTCCTCAATCTTTAACTGTTGAGGATGGAAGGTTTATATTAGGCAGTCTACAGATGGCCAGCAGGACAGATCAGGAACACATCAGTGAGCCCGGGGAGATTTTTCAAAATATGCAAGTGTCTGTGACAACCAGAGAAGGCTTTATTTCATCTAACACCGTCACAGCTAAAGATCATATAGAAGACCAAAAAAAAGGAGCTAGTTCAGATACAGATAATATAATTAAGCATGCAAATGCACTAAAGCCATCTATGTATCAACACTCTCTGACAATGAAAGAATCCCCGGAATACTTACCTGTACAGGACTCCCTAATTCAAGCACAGAGGACTACCATACAGAAGCACATTGATGTCCAGCCCAGAGTTTCTCTGAATGGAGAGATGATAAAAGCAGAGACACCGGTGGAAGAACATACCTCCAAGCCAGAAAATCTCTTAATCAAGGAAGAAGCTCCTAAAACATTAAATATGCCATCTGATTACAGATCAAGATCCCTGAAAGAGAAAAGACAAAGTTTAAACAAAGCAAAACACATATCTATAGAGCAACAGCAAAGCGATACCATCATGGTTCAAGATGAATATGATCACACTTTGGAGAGAAAAAAAGAAGCCATTAGAATACTACTTTCAGAAGTGCCAGCGTCTTCCGATCCTCTCAAAGACAAACAAGCTGTTGAAGGCGATGCCGTAGAATACGCAACTAAAAAAGATCAAGTCCTTCATAGCTTGACAGAGGCAGAATTGAAGCAGGGAATAGAAATAAAACGTTCTGAGACACCTGTGCTGGATGTTCTATGTCAGAGAAAACTGATCATGGAAGGAGAAACACTGTTAGATAGTCTACAATGTCAGAGCACCCCTGAGAGTCTCATCCAAGGTAAAATGGAGAAATTAAAGACCTTTTGCACAACACACTCAACTACCAACATTGCAGACACCAGTCATACAGATACAAGAAAAAAAATAAGTCGAGAGCACATTCAGTCACCAGTAGCTGCTAAAATAGAAGCCAAAGACAAGGAGAGAGTCAAAACCCTTTCTGTTGAGGTAGTACGATTAGATAAAAGACCACAAGTAGGAATAACACCTAAAGACTTAGGGCAGCAGAAATTTGCAAAAGAAGAGGAAATTAAAACAGAAACCGTGAGAGGAGACAAAACCAACAGAGACGCTTCTAAGATAGGTCAATCAGTGTTCAAAGAGCAGACAAAAGTAGGTTCAATTGTTATAGGGGAACGTGACATACCAAAGTCACAATGTGAGAATGATTCAATGGCCAATGTCAGGCAACCTTCAGTAACAGATGAAACCATACCAAAGATGGTTCGGTCAGAGGTTGGCCTTGCTGCCTTAGGGGGAGAACCTCCGCGGCAAGCTGAAACCCAAAGAAAAAAGGGGCAAGCAGTGGTTGAAGAAAAAAGGCTTTCGTCTCTGGGCGAGAAGGAAAATGTTGCCAGAGGTACAGAATAAAAAGTGTGACGTGTCACCGATCACGTGTTTTTGACCTGAGCACAAGTCTTTGTGTAGCACATCTGCGTTCCATCAGCGGACGTCATTTGTTCATCTTTTCAAGAGGACGTCATGTCACATCACCCATTTCGTTTGAGCACAAAACTTGTGTCAACCCAAACAGATTGGTGTTGGCTTATTTAATTCTTAATTTGTTTAATTTGATTTCTTCTCACATCACCTATGTTCATCTGAGAAAAGTACAAACCAAGCACACTAACCTCTTCAGTGTCTGTCTGTTCGGTTGTCAGGTTTTGTTGTGCTAAGCTCTTGGTGTCAATCTTGTTGACGCTCTTGGTGTCAATCTTGTTGACACTGTTTCATTTATTTTCCAAGCTTCAGTAAAGGAGCCACAGCCAGAGCCCAAAAAAACAGCAGCGAAGCCTGCTGCTCCCCAAGAAGGTACCATCCTCTTGAATGTCACTGTTAAGCAAGCGTAACATTTTCAAAAAAGCTCTCTGCACAAAAAGTTGAGCGGTAGAATGCTTTGAAGATGTCGATTTGTGCAATGACTTTATTTACGTTGTACTTGAAGTGAGCAAAGCAACAAAACCATTTGAAGACAAAATGCCTGACGGTGAGCAGCTGGAAATAGGAATTACCAAACCAGGTATCGAAGAACTCTTAGATTACTCTTGTAATGGCTTCTCATTACTAACACCCTGTGTGTTTATTTTACTGCAATGTCTGATCTTTTTCTACATCGAAAGCAGTCATGCCTGTTGTAAAGGCTGAAGAGTCAACCGTGAAGGTTGTGGAAGAAGTAAAAACTGTCAGAGTGGATAAAGTGGCACCTGAGACAGGTAGACATGTTTGTTGGACCACTGAAACGGTGTTCATTCCTATTGGCCAATGTTGTTTTACAGTTTTTGTCTTGTTTTTATTGTCCAACTTAAGTATGTCACTTTTTGTATTGGACAACTTTGTCATTGACATTGTGCGATGTCACAATGTTTGACAGTGTATTTATCTCAGGCCTCTAAGGTACACATAAAACTACCTAATCAAATAAGAAATTAAATAACAACTGTTTTAACCCTTGCATTAGATCAAACCAAGGGACCTGTTCAAGCACCGGCAGGAGTCAAGAAAGGTAGGAAGAACACACACCCCAAATATTTTAAGTACGTATTACATTTCACTTTCAGAGAGACATTTTTTCTTTTATAAACTCTTTGTATGTGTCTGTGTCCCTGTCCTTTATCGTGTATGTTGTTTGTCTGGTGTACTTTGACTCTTGACGTCTGGTAATTCAAACCTCGGCTGCCAAAAAAACAGCTCTACTCAAAAAAGTTCAAGTTCATGAGGAAGAGACAGGGGCTTTTGAGCTACCCTCTCTGAGGAAAGCCACCCCAATCACAAAGCAAGAAGAAGAGCAAGAGCTGGAAATTATCAAACTGAAGAAGATTCCATTTGTTCCACCCAAAGTGTCAGAGAAGGAGCAGGAGTCTCAGAAAGCTACCAGGACCACACAAATAGACGTGGTTGAGATGGTGCATGAAGAACAGACAGCAAAAGTTGATGAAGATACTGAACATCAATGGAGCCCACAGAAAGATACTCCAAAAGATAAGTCAGATGAAACAATTTTCTGGGAAAAAATTCCCAAAGTTCCAGTGGAAGAGGAACCAGCCCATCCTGAAGCTGCCTTGAAAAAAATAAAAAGACTGCCTTTAGATGAAAAAGAACCAGAAGTTGTCAAACTAAAACCCTTTGAGAAGCCGGTTAAAGTGACGGACGCACCTGAGAAGAAAGATACAGAAGAGGCCAAAGCACTTGCAAAGGTAAAGAAGACACCAACTCAGCAGCCGGATGCAGAGTCTGTCACGCTTAAGCCCTTTTCAGTCCCTTCAAAAGAAGCTGCCAAGCCTGAAAAGAAGATTGCAGAGGTCAAAGACAAGAAACCAGCTGAAGACCTTCGTCAGATTTCTCAAGCAGAGGAGAAGCCAGAGATGTTAAAGGAGGCCGAACCAGTTCCAGGGAAGAAGATTGATTCCCAAGTTCCAGTGAAGAAAGCAGACGAAGTTAATGAGGAGCCCAAACCTCTGAAACAGAAGAAGACAGTCACACCAAAGAAAGACCAAAAAGAAGAGGTAGCTTTGACACCTTTGGAGCAACTCAAAAAGGTCCAACTAAAAAAGACACCATCACCAAAAGTTGACAAGCTTAAACAAGCTGAAAAGGCTGAAAGGAAGCTGAGTATGGACCTCAAAAAGACTCTTAAAACAGCTTCACCTAAGGACTCTATAGAAGTCATTAAAAGAGATAAGGTAACCAAAAAGCCATTGCAGGAGGATCGAGAACCAGCAAAGCCTCCAAAAGAAAAAATTCCTATTATGAAAGAAGTTTCTCCTGGAGCAGTAGAGATAAAGAAAGTAGCCACACAGCCAGAAGAGGAGGTGTCCGAGCAGGACTTTAGGGTGGAAAAAGAGGCAGAGCCGGTGGAGGAAGAGGCCTGGGGCTGGGAACTCGTTCCTCAGGAAAAGGCTGAAGACTGGGAAGGTGAAGTGGAAGAGGGCGCTCTGGAGGTTCCAGGGGTGGCCAAGAGAGGTGAGACGATGGAGGCGGGACATTTGGGAAGAGCCACCATTCATGCACGGAGTAATCTTAATTCATTGCCATGGTTGTGCCTCCATCCCTCATACTGCTCACACGCCATACGTATGTTTTCTTCATGGTGATCCTCACAACACTCTTCATGCTGCAATGACATTCCTGTGTGTCAAACATATTCTTGTGACATGTGTCACATTTCCATTTCCATTTGTGTTGTGTCATCAATGTCATGTCCTAATGATACATTCTTCATTTTGTGAATTTCATAGTCACCATCACGCTAAATTGTCCAATTCAGGTCAGTCATTTAAATTTGTGTTCTGTGTTACAAGCTCATGTCATGTGTTTCTAAACAGAGGGACAACCAGCTGAAGAAGCAGGACGAGGAAGGGGCCGAGGTATCAAACGTGAGTATTTTTGTTGCTGACATTTTTTCAGAGAAATGGGCCTTTTCTAAAGGTATCTTTTCCTCTTTGTCTTTGATTTGTGTTTTAGTCAAGAAAACACCATCGCCAGGTGAAGGCAGGGGTCGGGGCCTCAGGCCTGCTGGAAGAGGACCTACTCCTCCAGAGGAACCTTTTGGTGGATTCAAGCTGAAAGCCGTCCCGTTGAAGTTCATCAAGAAGCTTCAGGACATCGTTCTGAAAGAGGCCGAGTCTATCGGATCGTCAGCTTTGTTCGAGTGCCTAGTCTCGCCATCTACTGCTGTCACATCATGGATGAAAGATGGAAACAACCTGCGCGAGAGCCCCAAGTACAAGTTTACATCTGATGGCAAAGATCGCAAGATGAACATCGTCGACGTCCAGTTGTCAGACACCGGAGAATACACCTGTGTAGCCAAGAACGCTGGCAAGGAAGTCAACTGCTCCGCCAAGCTAATTGTTGAAGGTGCATACTGTAGTTCCTCCTCTCATATTCTGTTGAACTTTTCCTGTAATGATATTTTAGGACTTGTAAAGGCTTGAAGCAGAATCTGTCAGGACCTCAAATGTATCTGTTGCTGTCTCTAGAGCTTCCTGTGAAATGGATCCATGAATTGGAGCCAGAGACTTCCGCTGTAAAGACACAGCCGCTCTACTTGACCTGCGAGTTGAACAAAGAAAGAGATGTGGTCTGGAAGAAGAATGGTGAGGTCGTTAAGAGAGAAGCTAACAAGATCCAGATCAACATTATAGGAATGCAGCATGGAATAACCATCCAGAACTGCATTGAAAACGACGCTGGTACATACTCATGTGAAGTGGCAAATCAGGAGGAACTGAAGACGTCAACAAATGTGAAAGTGACTGGTGAGGGTTTTAATTTCTATCATGAACTGAGCTGCTAAGCATAAATGATGGCATCTAACAATACAACAAAGTCTCACCTAGTTATGTTGTTTTCCACTTCTAATGAAAGGGGCAGGAAACAATTTAACCTACCTTGTTCTTTTTTTATTTTTATACTCACAATGATGTGTTACAATCTAAATGTGTCATCTGGATCAAACAGAGATCATCAAAGATTGGATTGTGAAGCCTCTGAGAGATCAGCATGTAAAACCGAAGGCCAACGCCACCTTTAAATGCCAGCTGTTCAAGGACACACCCAACTGGAAGTGGCGAAAAGGAGAGAACGATCTGCCTCCCTCTGACAAGGTGGACATCAAGCAAGACGGAAAGGATTTGGAACTGACCATAAAGAACTGCCAGCCTGATGACGTGTCCGAATACTCCGTGGAGGTGGAGGGGCGTGTTTACAAAGCCAAACTGACGCTAGGAGGTTCGGGTCTTGTTTGCGTTATATGCCATTTTGTTTTGTGCTTAATTTTACAACTTGCCTTCTCTCAGAGCGTGAGGCAGAGATCCTGAAGCCTCTGGCTAGCGTGGAAGTGATGGAGAAGGAAGATGCTTCGTTTGAGACGGAAATATCTGAGGAAGATGTTCCAGGAGAGTGGAAGCTCAAAGGGGAGCTTCTGACAAGATCCCCAGTAAGACTATTTAGATTATTTTCTCTTCTGAACACTGATCTGTATAGGCTTACTCTAACTTTTTTCTTTCCTCAGACTTGTGAAATCCAAACAGAGCGTGGCATACGCAAGATCACGCTGAAAAATTGCCAACTGGACCAGGCTGGTGAAGTGTCCTACCAGGCATTGAACGCTTTAACAAGCGCAATGCTCAGTGTTAAAGGTAAGCAGGTACTAGTGGAATCTTGGATGGAAGCCGCTGCCATTCGTTGTCTTTTTAAAGCACAAGCTGTACGATTAAAGGAGTAAAGTCCACCAGGAATGCAATAAAATGAGACATGTGTGGACTTTAGGTCTTTATCAATAGGCCGCTCAAAACCAGGGAGGACAATGAAAGTGGCATTACTGCACAGATCCCTATTTTTATTTCCCCGTATTATGTTGTTTACTTGTGTCTGTTTACAGTTTAGTCTGCTTCTGTCCAGCCATATGTGATGGTTTGATTTGGTTTGGTGTTAGATGTCGTGTTTAGACTACAAACAGTGGCCAGTTAAGTTCTAGAATTATTTTAATATGTTTTAGAGGACAATCTTTTATCTTGATTTCATTATCATGTGTTGATGTTTTATTCCTCTGTACATCTGTTGGGAGCTGCGAAACTGGCCGCTTTAGACTGTTGTGTGCTGACATGTCCACTTGTGTCATCTTCTGACCTTCTTCAGAAATCCCAATGGACTTTGTTGTCCCACTGAAGGACGTTAGTGTACCTGAAAAGAAACAGGCTAAATTTGAATGCACCATCACAAAGGATGTTTCTCAGGTTATTTGGTACAGAGGCAGTGACATCATCACACCGGATGCAAAATATGTCATAATCATTGATGGAAAGAAGCATGTACTCGGCATAAACTGTTGTGAGTTTGAAGACGAGGACGAGTACAAGATTGAGATTTTGGGTAAAACGTCCACGGCACGTCTCACAGTGGAAGGTAAGTGCTAGGTGGTCGTGTTGGTGTGTCGCTTGTGCCCTGGGTTGTACTAACTTCTATGACCATGCGGTTGTAGGTATCAGGCTCAAACTGATTTCACCATTAAAGGACCAAACGGTGAAGGAGGGCAGCACAGTTCACTTTGAACTGGAACTCTCTCATGAAAATATTCCCGTCACCTGGTTCAGGAATGACGTCAAAGTCCATCCGAGCAGAACAGTGCTGAAGCATGTCAATGGGACGCGACATGTGCTAGAAATAAAGGACGTGACCCTGGATGACACTTGCCAGATCAAGGCTGAGGCTAAAGGGGTTTTGACCATGGCCAATTTAACAGTCATAGGTAACATTTTGTCCATGCAGCCCATATGTATCTGCTCCTTCTTCTGTCTGGACTGAGTTCCATGTGGTTTTGCGTTACAAATGTCTTTCAAATTGTCCCCTTCCAGAGGGAGATGCATACTTCACAGTCAAGTTGCAGGACTACACTGCAGTGGAAAAAGACCAAGTGCTTTTAGAGTGTGAGCTCAACAAAGATGTCCCAGTTATGTGGTACCATAATGAAACCGAAATTAAAGCCTCTAAGATAGTGGCCATAAAGGCAGAGGGCAAACGCAGATCACTTGTCTTAGGAAAAGTTGAAGACAACGATAAAGGACAGTATGTGTGTGACTGTGGAACGGACAAAACGACAGCAACGCTTCACATTGAAGGTAAAGATGCAGTTAGTTGATTGTTATCAACTGCCCATCATAATCCATAACCCTACGCCACTTGCCATCATCTCATCTGCTGTTATTACACAGCTCTTGCGCTATTCCATAAAGTTCTACTTCATAATGCCACCTCTGCTCTTGCGCTTTTCTATCAGGTTCCACCTCATAATACCACCACTGCTTTTGCACTTCCCTATCATGCTCTACCTCATACCTTTACCTCAGCTCTTGTGCTTCCCCATCAAGCTCCACTCTGTAACGGCACTTAAGCTCTTGTGCTTTTTCATCATGTTCCACCTCAGCTCTTACGCTTACCCAACAGGCTCCACCTTGTAACATTACCCATCTCTTGTGCGTCCTCATTAGACTCTTACTCGTAACTCCACCTCTTGCCTCTTCACTTTTAAAACATGCTCTAATCACCCCGTCCTCTGACCATTTTCATCTTTCGCCTCACCATCGTCTTGCCACCTAGTGCTGTTGCGTGTCACTGCTTTGTGTGACTTTGTCAATAAGCTGTCACCTCTGTTCAACACCAGCACGCCACATCCGAGTGCTGCGGCCGATGTATGGTGTGGAGCTGTTTGAAGGCGAGACCGCTCGCTTCGAGGTCAAGCTGAGTGAAGATGACGTACATGGCCAGTGGAAACTTGGTGGCCAAGTCCTCAGTCTATCTCCCGTATGTGTTCTGTAGATCTCTTCTTGTGTGTACAAGTGCATTGTTAGTGGGTAGGAGTGAAATTGTTATTATTTGACCCTGACCATGGTACTGAGACGCTGAAGTGTGCTCGCATCTGCAGGATGTTGAGATAGTGGAGGATGGGGCCAAGCACACGCTGGTGTTGTACAACTGCAAAGTTCCGCAAACAGGCGAGGTGGAATTTAGCGCCGCCAATGCCAAATGTTCGGCCAACTTGAAAGTGAATGGTGAGCGTCCGCATCTGCTCTGACAAGCTTCTTGAAACTGCACCCTCGTCATGGCATTAATTAAGCTGCAATCTAAATGTGTCATCTGGATCAAACAGAGATCATCAAAGATTGGATTATGAAGCCTCTTAACGACCAGCACGTCAAACCAAAGGCCAACGCCACATTTAAATGCCAGCTGTATAGGGACACACCCAACTGGAAGTGGCTAAAAGGAGATAAAGAACTAGTTCCTTCTGACAAGGTGGAAATCAAGAAGGACGGGAAGGATCTGGAATTGACCATCAAGAACTGCCAGCCAGATGATGTGTCCGAATACTCTGTGGAGGTGGAGGGGCGCGTCTACACAGCCAAACTAACGCTTGGAGGTTTGGGTCTTATTTGCGTTATATGCCATTTTGTTCCGTGCTTCACATTAGAACGTACCTTCTCTCAGAGCGCGAGGCGGAGATCCTGAAGCCTCTAGCTAACGTGGAAGTGATGGAGAAGGAAGATGCTATGTTTGAGACAGAAATATCTGAGGAAGATGTTTTGGGAGAGTGGAAGCTCAAAGGGGAGCTTCTGACAAGATCCCCAGTAAGATCATTTGGATTATTTTCCTCTTCTGACCACTGATCTGTATCGCTTCATGCCTACTGAAACTATTTCCATTCCTTAGACTTGCGAAATCCAAACTGAGCGTGGCATACGCAGAATCAGGCTGAAAAATTGCCAACTGGACCAGGCGGGTGACGTGTCCTACCAGGCATTGAACGCCTTAACAAGCGCATTGCTTATTGTTAAAGGTAAGCAAGTAGTAGTGGAATCTTGGATGGAAGCAGCTGCCATTCGTTGTCGTCTTAAGCACAAGTTGTACGCATAAAATCCACCAAGAATCCAATAAAGAATTGAGGCATGTGTGTGCTTTAGATCTTTATTGATAGGCCGCTCAAAGCAAGGAAGGACAATGCAAATGTGATGACCACACCAATCCCTGTGATATCACAATTAGTTTGTGTACTAGTGTCTATTGACAGTGTAGTCTACTTCTGTCCATCCATAATTGAACCATCTTTAGTTTGGTGTTTGATTTGTACAGTACATACAGTGGCCAGTTTGTCAGCTGCACATTCTGAGTTCAAGGATTAATTTGAATATTTCACAACAATCTTTCATCTTGATTTCGTCATCATGTGTTGATGTTTTTCTTTCTCTGTACATTTGTTTGGAGCAACTAAATTGGCCGCTGTAGACTGTTGTTTTACTATTGTGTGTTGACGGATCTACCTGTGTGACCTTCTGACCTTCTTTAGAAATCCCAATGGACTTTGTTGTCCCACTGAAAGACGTTAGTGTACCTGAAAAGAAACAGGCTAAATTTGAATGCACCATCACAAAGGATGTTTCTAAGGTTATCTGGTACAGAGGCAGTGACATCATCACACCGGATGCAAAATATGTCATAATCATTGATGGAAAGAAGCACATGCTTGTCATAAACTGTTGTGAGTTTGAAGACGAGGACGAGTACAAGATTGAGGTTTTGGGTAAAACGTCCACGGCACGTCTCACAGTGGAGGGTAAGTGCTGGGTGGTCGTGTTGATGTGTCGCTTGTGCTCTGGGTTGTACTAACTGCAATGACCATGCGGTTGTAGGTATCAGGCTCAAACTGATTTCGCCATTAAAGGACCAAACCGTGAAAGAGGGCAAGACAGTTCACTTTGAACTGGAGCTGTCGCATGAAAATATCCCAGTCACCTGGTTCAGGAACGACGTTGAAGTCCATCCTAGCAGAACTGTGCTCATGCATGTTGATGGGATGCGACATGTGCTAGAAATAAAGGAGGTGACCCTGGATGACACTTGCCAGGTCAAGGCTGAGGCTAAAGGAATTTTGACCAGGGCCAACTTAACAGTCCTAGGTAATATTTTGTCCTTTCAGCCCCCATGTATCTGCGTCTTCTTCTGTCTGGACCAAGTTCTGCATTGTTTTTTGCTCTGTTCCTTGTGGTTTTGCGTTATAAATGTCTTTGAAACTGTTCCCTTCCAGAGGGAGATGCATACTTTGCAATCAAGCTGCAGGACTACACTGCAGTGGAAAAAGACCAGGTGCTCTTAGAGTGTGAGCTCAACAAAGATGTCCCGGTTATATGGTACCATAATGAAACCGAAGTAAAGGCCTCCAAGATGGTGGCTATTAAGGCAGAAGGCAAACAGAGATCTCTTGTCATTACAAAAGTTGCAAACAACAATAAAGGGCAGTATGTGTGTGACTGTAAAACAGACAAGACGACAGCAACGCTTCAAATTGAAGGTAAAAATGCAGTTTGTTGATTATCATCAACTGCCCACCATCACCTATCACCCACCGCCATCCTCGATCATCTCATCTTCTGTTATTACGCAGCTCTTGCGCTCCTTCATCAGGCTCAATTTTATCATGCTGTTGATTGTCATCAACTTCCCACCATCACCTATCACCCACCGCCACCCTCGATCATCTCATCTTCTGCTATTACGCAGCTCTTGCGCTCCTACATCAGGCTCAATTTTATCATGCTGTTGATTGTCATCAACTGCCCACCATCACCTATCACCCACCGCCACCCTCGATCATCTCATCTTCTGTTATTACGCAGCTCTTGCGCTCCTTCATCAGGCTCAATTTTATCATGCCATCACTGCTTTTGCACTACGCCATCATGCTCTACCTCATAACTTCCCCTCAGCTCTTGTGCTTCGCCAACAGGCTGCACTTTATAATGGCACCTTAGCTCTTGCGCTTTTTCATCATGTTCCATCTCATTCGGCCATAGCAGATCCTACGCTTTCTCTACAGGCTCCACTTTATAATGCTACCACAGTTCTTTTGTTTCCTCATTAGACTCTTACTCGTAACGCCGCTTCTTGCTTCTTCACTTTTGAAACATGCTGTAATCACCCTGTCCTCCATTCATTTTCATCTTTCCATTCACCATCGCCACCTAGTGTTGTTGCCTCTCACTGTTGGGTGTGACTTTGCCAATAAGCTGTTGTCTGTCTTCAACACCAGCACGACACATCCGAGTGCTGCGGCCGATGTATGGTGTGGAGCTGTTTGAAGGCGAAACGGCTCGCTTTGAGGTCAAGCTGAGTGAAGACGATGTACACAGCCAGTGGAAACTCGGCGGCCAAGTCCTCAGTCTATCTCCTGTATGTGTTCTGTAGATCTCCTCTTGTGTGTGTGCATGTACATTGTTAGTGGGTAGGAGTGAAATGGTTATTATTTGACTCTGACCATGGTACTGAGACTCTGAAGTGTGCTGGCATCTGCAGGATGTTGAGATCGTGGAGGATGGGGCCAAACACACGCTGGTGTTGTACAACTGCAAAGTGCCACAGACAGGCGAGGTGGAATTTAGCGCCGCCAACGCCAAGTGTTCGGCCAACTTGAAAGTGAAGGGTGAGCATCCGCATCTGCTCTAATGAGCTTCTTGAAACTGCGCCCCCGTCATGGCATTAATTGTGCTGCCATCTAAATGTGTCATCTGGATCAAACAGAAATAATCAAAGATTGGATTATGAAGCCTCTAAACGACCAGCACGTCAAACCAAAGGCCAACGCCACATTTAAATGCCAGCTGTATAGGGACACACCCAACTGGAAGTGGCTAAAAGGAGATAAGGAGCTGGTTCCTTCTGACAAGGTGGAAATCAAGAAGGACGGGAAGGATCTGGCGCTGACCATCAAAAACTGCCAGCCAGATGATGTGTCCGAATACTCTGTGGAGGTGGAAGGGCGCGTCTACACAGCCAAACTGACGCTTGGAGGTTTGGGTCTTATTTGCGTTATATGCCATTTTGTTCCGTGCTTCACATTAGAACGTACCTTCTCTCAGAGCGCGAGACGGAGATCCTAAAGCCTCTGGCTAACGTGGAAGTGATGGAGAAGGAAGATGCTATGTTTGAGACAGAAATATCTGAGGAAGATGTTCCAGGAGAGTGGAAGCTTAAAGGGGAGCTTATGAAAAGATCTACAGTAAGATTCATCTTTCCTCTCCTGAACACTGATCTGTATAGCTTTTTACCTTCTGTCATCATTTTCATTCCTCAGACTTGCGAAATCCAAACTGAGCGTGGCATACGCAGGATCACGCTGAAAAATTGCCAACTGGACCAGGCAGGAGAAGTGTCCTACCAGGCGTTGAACGCTTTAACAAGCGCAATGCTCATTGTTAAAGGTAAGCAAGTAGTAGTGGAATCTTGGATGGAAGCAGCTGCCATTCATTGTCGTTTTAAGCACAAGCTGTACGTAAAAAGGAGGACGAATAAGGTCCACCAGGAATCCAATAAAGAATTGATTCTTGTGTGGACTTTAGATCTTTATTAATAGGTCGCTATAAGGAGGGGAGAGCATTAAAAATGTCATGACCACTCTTATCCCTGTCTCTGTCCAGCCACATTTGAACCATTTTTGGTTCGCTGTTTGTTTTTTGCAGCATATCTAGTAGGCAGCACATTGTGAGCTCTGGGATTAATTTTTTTTTGTTTTCGAGGACAATCTTTCATCTTGATCTCATCATTAAGTGTTGATGTTCTTCTTCCTCTGTACATGTGTTTGGACGCTGTACACTATTGTTTTACTATTGTGTTGACATGTCCATCTTTGTCACCTTTTGACCATCTTCAGAAATCCCAATGGACTTTGTTGTCCCACTGAAGGATGTTAGTGTACCTGAAAAGAAACAGGCTAAATTTGAATGCACCATCACAAAGGATGTTTCTAAGGTTATATGGTACAGAGGCAGTGACATCATCACACCGGATGCAAAATATGACATAATCGATGATGGAAAGAAGCACATACTCGTCATAAACTGTTGTGAGTTTGACGACGAGGACGAGTACAAGATTGAGGTTTTGGGTAAAGTGTCCACGGCCCATCTTACAGTAGAGGGTAAGCGCTAGGTGGTCATGTTGATGTGTCGCGTGTGCTCTGGTTTGTACTAACTACTATCATCATGCGGTTATAGGTATCAGGCTCAAAGTGATTTCGCCATTAAAGGACAAAACGGTGAAGGAGGGCAGCACAGTTCACTTTGAACTGGAGCTGTCTCATGAAAATATCCCTGTCACCTGGTTCAAGAGCGACGTTAAAGTCCATCCTAGCAGAACTATGCTCAAGCATGTTAATGGGACGCGACATGTGTTAGAAATAAAGGAGGTGACCCTGGATGACACTTGCCAGATCAAGGCTGAAGCTAAAGGGATTTTGACCATGGCCAACTTAACAGTCATAGGTAACATTTTGTCCTTTAAGTCCCCATGTATCTGTGCCTTCTTCTGTCTCGAATGAGTTCCGCATCGTGTTTGGCTGAGTTCCTTGTGGTTTTGCATTATAAATGTCTTTGAAACTGCTCCCTTCCAGAGGGAGATGCATACTTCACGGTCAAGCTACAAGACTACACTGCAGTAGAAAAAGACAAGGTCCTTTTGGAGTGTGAGCTCAACAAAGATGTCCCGGTTATGTGGTACCACAATGAAACCGAGTTGAAGGCCTCCAAGATGGTAGCCATTAAGATGGAAGGCAAACGCAGATCACTTGTCATCCGTAAAGTTGCGGACAATGATAAAGGACAGTATGTGTGTGACTGTGGAACAGACAAGACGACAGCAACACTTCACATTGAAGGTAAAGATGCAAATTGTTGATTATCATCAACTGCCCAGCATCACCCATCAACCCCCTGCCGCCCTCCATCATCTCATCTGCTGTTATTACGCAACTCTTGCGCTTTTTAATAAGATTTCATCTTATAACATCACCTCGTTATTTCCACTTTTCCATTGGGTTCCACCTCATAACGCCATCCCCGCTCTGCACTTTCTCATCATGCTGGAGCTCATAACTTCACTTCAGCGCTTGTGCTTCCCCAACAGGCTTCACTTTATAACGCCACCTCAGCTCTTGCGTATTTCCATCAGGCTTCACCTTATAACGCTGCCACAGCTCTTGTGGTTCCTCATTAGTCCCTACCTCTGAACACCACCTCTCGCCTCTTCACTTTTGAAACATGCTTTAATCACCCCATCCTCCATCCATTTTAATCTTTCCCTTCACCATCGTCTTGCCACCTATTGCTGTTGCACATCACTGTTGTGTGCTACTTCATCAATAAGCTGTCACCTCTTTTCAACGCTAGCTCGTCACATCCGAGTGCTTCGGCCAGTGTATGGTGTGGAGCTGTTTGAAGGCGAGACGGCTCGCTTCGAGGTCGAGCTGAGTGAAGACGATGTACACAGCCAGTGGAAACTGGGCGGCCAAGTCCTGAGCCCATCTCCTGTATGTGTTCTGTAGATCTCCTCTTGAGTGTGTGCATGTGCATTGTTAGTGGGTAGGAGTGAAAAGTCTGTTATTTGACCCTGACCATGGTACTGAGACGCTAAAATGTGCTGGCATCTGCAGGATGTTGAGATAGTGGAGGATGGGGCCAAGCACACACTGGTGTTGTACAATTGTAAAGTGCCACAGACAGGCGAGGTGGCCTTTAGCGCCGCAAACGCCAAATGTTCGGCCAACTTGAAAGTGAAGGGTGAGCGCCGACATCTGCTCTGATGAGCTTCCCGAAACCTCACCCTTATTTCCGCATTAATTGTTTTTGTGAATCAACAGAGCTTCCCATTACGTTCCTCACCCCGTTGGCCGACGTTCATGTCTTTGAAAAGGATGAAGCAAAGTTTGAGGTGGAAATTTCCAGAGAACCCAAAAATTTCCGCTGGCTCAAGGGTTCTCAAGCACTGTCAAACGACGATAAGTATCAGCTTCTGCAAGATGGCAGGAAATACGCTCTTATTTTACAATCTGCCAGATATGATGACGAAGCCAAATACACATTTGAGGCAGAAGACAATAGAACATCAGGAAGGCTGATCATTGAAGGTACTTGACATCGCCATAGGTGGACATGAAGTGGGGGAATTCGAATGAAATGTATTTGCTTTGTGCCTTTCAAATAATATTAGCCTTATTTCCCAGGGTTAAAAATCACAATATGACACTTAGATGACACTGCGCATTCATTCAGCTCATTAAAGAAATACTAGGAAGAGAACCATGTGCACAGTTCTGATCTTGAGCATCTCCAGGGCGATGATGGGAGGTTCTAATATTCTTTGGTACCTACACTCTCTTTGGCTGACGAGATCTGATTGATGAAGCAGGTTCTCCAGTCAAACATGTGCATGGACACTAAATAGACACAACTAAAGACAACATTTATGTCCAATCTTTTAGAAGAGAAACTCAGTGACATCAGAGGTTGTTGATGTTGGACATGAGAGATCTGGTCTCAGGCTCCATATAGCTTTTATGAGATTTGTGGATTGTGCACCACCATCAGAACAACTTTGCCAACATTTTTAGTTATAGATAAAGAGCCTTTGATGGCTCGTACAGGCTTCTTCTGGCATCTGCAAATATTACGGAGCAACTGTGTGCTCACATCACTTTGAGTTGAATGTACAAAGTATCAACATTATTTCTGTCCGTCAGGTGTTCGTCTCGAGTTTCTCAAACCCATCAAGGACGTGACAGTGAAGGAGCGTGAAACGGCCGTGTTCAGTGTGGAGCTTTCTCATGAAAATGTCCCCGTGGTTTGGTACAAAAATGGTGTGCGCCTACATCCCAGCAAGGTGGTGCACATGTCTGAGGATGGTCGAGTCCACAAATTAACCTTCAAGGAGGTCACAATCGACGACACTTCAATGATCAAGGTGGAAGCCATGGACAAGTTGGCAGAGGCTATGCTCACTGTGCTCGGTTAGTTTCTTGAATTGTACACAGGCCTCTTGCTTTAAGACACACAGAAAATGCCATGTTACTGTTCGTTAAACTGAACTTCCTCTTGCAGAGGGCGACCTCTATTTCACGCAGAAGCTCCAGAACTTTACCGCTATAGAAAAGGATGAGGTGGTTCTGTCCTGTGAGCTGAGCAAGGCCATCGGAGAGGTTCGCTGGTTCAAGGACGGTAGAGAAATCTTTGCCTCCAAAAACCTTCTGGTCCAGTCAGATGGCAGGAAGCGTATGCTAGTCATCAAGAAGGCAGCCAAAAGCGATATGGGAGCCTTCACCTGCGATTGTGGCACTGACAAAACCACAGCCCAGCTCAACATTGAAGGTAATACTTGCTGAAACCTCGGCCCATTCAGGAATGCGGGACTGCCCACCGCCGATGTTCCGCCACCGTCCACTCCTATCTTTTGTCTCTGTTGGCATGGTTTTAGTTGGAAACATCTTGTTTGCAAAAAAATATATATAAAAAGAACTCTGCAGAATCAACAAAGCTCATACAAAACATCAGACGTGTCATGTGTCATGTCTCGACATAACAGGACAAGACACTTGTATCACAGTCTACTTCATTATATATGAGCACATTTTTACAACACAAGGACTGCCTCTCTCGTTGATAAGCAAATAATAAAACGATCACAGGTAAAAAATATAGTTTTGTTTTGTATGAGGTTGGTTTATTGTGCAGAGTTCCCGTGTCTTGTTTCGCACAAATGAAGTCGCTCTGAATGAAAGGGACCGCTACTCGCCCCGACTTCTCGTCTCCACAATGTCTCCATGACTGTTACTGATGTCTTCACAATGTCTCCATGACATTGATGGGCCCGATAGAGTGATTCTGACGTGGGACATCACGGCATCACCTTGAAGTAGGGCCCAAAGGAGGTAGCTGTGATGTCCCACCAGGTTTAGCCTGTAATAGCCACAGGGGATATACACCCATAGACCACCTGTGTGGTATAAGGGTTAGGAAGTAAAAGAGGTGGCTGGAAATCGGAAGTCTGGGCTCGATAGACATGAGACATCTGCTCCAGCCACCTGGATCCAATATTTTCACAATCCGACCATCACTGATCTTTTCACAATGTCTCCAAAGACTCGCCACAGCCACAGACTTTTTGTTCTCCCGCCTGCTTCACTTTGTGTTTGTATGTCACTAATGTGTTATTTTCAATTGTCGCAGAGCGCGACATCAAGGTCATGCGCCCGCTGTACAGCGTGGAAGTGAACGAGACGGAGACGGCCAAGTTTGAAACCGAGATATCCGAGGAGGACCTTCATGCCACCTGGAAGCTGAAGGGGGAGACCCTCCATTCCTCTCCTGTAAGATTGCTCGTAAAGACGTGTTGCCCATCTTTGTGAGCGTGTGTTCTGATGACGTCCATGTCTGTTGTCCTTCAGGATGTGGAGATCAAGGTTGAAGGAGTGAAACACACATTGATTTTGTTCAACTGCCGCAAAGACATGGCCGGAACTGTGGAGTTCTCGGCAGCCAACGCCAAGTCTTCGGCTCAGCTCAGGGTCAAAGGTGACAGAACATTTTTTACTTAGATAGCCATGTCATAAACATGCAATTACATGCAGCTGAAATGTATTAACCTTGCACAATGGACAATAGCATTGTGGTGTCTTTTTTGTTATTGCTACACTATACAATTGTATAAAGCCTGATTGTTAATGGACATGATATAATGAACAGGCTTAGAGATTTAAATTCAAGTCCCTCTGCCAACCCCTCACTCCCGCCCCTCCCCTCCCATCATCAGTAATGACAGACTGTCCACAGGACTTTGGGTAAGTCAGGGAGGTGGGGGTAACACATTCTCCTTTTCTCGGAAGTTTGGCAGCAGACTGCCCCTCCTTCCCATGTGCTCTCTGGCTCTCAGCCAATCAGAGTTGGTGGTTATTTTAGAAATGGCATGCCTTATCGAGAACAGGTTTGAAGTGATTGGCAGGACGAGGACGCGACCCAGGTTGTATGCTAATAAGCTGTCCCCCAGTGCCAAGTGTCAGGGTGGTCAGTTTTAGTTGTCCCGCGGGCTTCAAGCAGCCTTGACACCTTTCCGCCATGAGGACTGGGCCCTGAGGATTATCCACTTTTATCTGGGAATATTTGGGGTCTTTGGACCCATTGAGGGCGGGACTCTAACCATGTCTTCTCCCGAATCCAAAGCCCGGGTGATCAGCCTGACGCGGCCTCTTACGGACGTGACTGTGACCGCCGGGGAGACCGCCACCTTCGAAGGCGAGCTGTCGTACAAAGACATCCCTGTTGAGTGGTTCCTGGAGGGTACCAAGCTCGAGTCTAGTGACAGAGTAAGTGTCTTATCGCCTTGTTTTCTTTCACTTCCTGTTTCCACAATACGCTGCCTGTGCAGCTCGGAGCCTCGTCTGCATATAAGGTTTTGCTGGCTGGCAGCGCTCGATTCTGCCTTGCAAGCAGGTTTCTGCTTCTATTTTTAACAGTTGCAGGAGGTGGCAGCAGCCCAGCAGGTGGCCGTTAGGTAACATGGCTGTCAAATGTTCTCACACCAGGTTTTTAATTGCTGTCATGTTCCGATGAAAAAGGAACCCATATGGAATTCGTTTAATGCAGGTCACGTGACCTGTGAGTGTGTAAACCGTCTTAGGTGTTATGTTACGATGCTAAAATCTGAGCAAACAAACTTGGGATTAAAAGTGTACGTTTCATGTACTGGCATTTTTGTATACAGTGTGGAGACTGTAAACAAGAAGTGAGTGTGGTGAGCACAGGTTCAGAGGTCATATGCGTTAATTTAGGGGAAGGAAAGCAGTCACAACTCAGCTGACTTCTTTGTTTTTTTCTCATAGCGGCATAGCTCAGTTGGTAGAGCGGCCGTGCCAGCAACTTGAGGGTTCCTGGTTCGATCCCCGCTTTTGCCATCCTAGTGTCTCCCATTGTGTCCTTGAGCAAGACACTTTACCCAACTGCTCCCAGTGCCACCCACACTGGTTTAAATGTAGCTCAAAGATGTAGATAATGGGATTCACTTTGTAAACCGTTTTGAGTCTCCAGAGAAAAGCGCTATTTAATTATAATTCACATCTTTATTTTCTTTCATCCTTATACAACCTGTAAGGCAGGGCTATTCCACTGGCGGCCGGGGGGCCAAATCCGGCCCGGGAATGACACCATACCGGCCCCCAAGTTCAGTTCAAAACTTGGGAGACAAACATTTTTTCACTAAATTCCTGAAAACGTCAGCGTGCTCCTGTTGTAAAGAGAAACTTAGACCACTGTAAACACATTGGAAGATTAGCTGTGTGGCCCCCAAAACAATTCAGTTGCATATCACTGCTGTAAGGACTCTCTGACATCAGAAATGTATTGGATGTGCAAAATATAAGACTAGTGCTCAGCAATTATTACAAATCTTAATTGCCATTAATCCCGTGATTTGATGTGATTGATCATTATGCTTTTTATGCACTTTTTGTGCAAGATGATTAGCCCAAAAGATGCCAAAGCCATTTGTACTATAAATAAAATGATTGTGGATATGCAGTACAGTTCATGTTACATATACTAGAAACGTTGCTGTTATATACTTTACATCTTATTACATGGGCGTTCATTAACGTATATTAGATTTCTTTATTTGTCTTTGCAGTTTATACAATTATACTTAGTTTTGTAAATCCTCCCTTATAAGCATTCTAAAAATAATGATAAAAATATATATACCTGTACATATTTTATGTATGTTTGTAAAAGAGAAAAATGTATGCCATAAATACAGTAAAACAGGGTAAAAACAAAAAAAGTACTTGTCAGGGATGCTAAATGTATTGCCTGTTAACATTACATGACACTTTTTTATATCATTATTTCAAGCTGTGTGTTAAAATGTTTCAGCATACTGCTCGCAAGTCCTCCTCTTGATGAAATACCAGCCTTATAATTATTACAAGCAGTGCTATTCAGAATCAGAATCAGAATAGTTTTTATTGCCATTGTTTGAGAACGGGTTCACAAACTAGGAATTTTTCTTGGTGCAATTGTGCAACATAAAACACATATAACACAAATTTGGTAATACAAAGAGCTGTAACTGAACTATAAGATCTTGATGGCCGAGGGGGAAAAACTGTTCAGGTGGCGGGAAATGTGGGTCTGGACTCTAGATGGACTTGCTAATGCAATCTTTTCTTGTAAAATGTTAGTGTTTGTTCCACCCGATTTGACGTCACTATGCAAGTTGCATAAAGACGTCATCACCACCTGGAAGAATCGTTAAAGCAACCATTTGAAAAAATGGCAAGCGATTCCAAGAAATTGATACACTGGGAACCGGTTCTGAACAGTAACCGGTTTTGGATTCCAATCTCTAGTAAGGTTACTAAATTAGTGTTAATATTTGAGGGCCCCTCTGTAGTGGAAAAGTTGGGCAAAAAAGGAAAAAAAGGTTTAAAAAAAAAAAAAACCTTCCTTAGAAGATGCCTCTCATCCGAGCAGGATTTATCAGTTCATGCTCATAATAGACTTAAATTGGACAGCTCTAGTCTGGAGGGCTTGGTGCAGGATCCAAAGTATTTATCTTTTACAAGAGGGACATGCCCAGGCCCCAGACAAGTATGGTTAGGGATTATTACTACAAGTGTAAGATTATTACTAATCATAATTGTGATGAATCAACTTTTTTGGTGAAGATTTAATCGCTATTAATCACATTTTATGCACAAAAACTCAGCAGTTGTGTGCAACACTGTTGACTAATACAATACACTGTGCTCTTGCTTTAGTTTATCTATACTCCAACGCGTAGCATCCAACTCTGTCCGTGAAAGATTCCCACCGCTGTTTGGCTGTGTGAAAAGTTGCCATCAACTGTGTATTAAATTAAACTAATACTTCAGACTCTAAATACTCCAGTGATATAAAAATTCTGCTTCGCACTGGTGAGGTGCAGAACTGCTTTTTGTGTCTGTCAGTACTGCAAGCGGTTAATGAGCCAATGAGATACCTCTATAGGCTTAATATAAACTTTGCAATGCCGAAGCTTCAACTCCGCTATGTTTATGTTTGACCCCCCCAGGTGGTGCTCAAGTCAGAGGGTAAGATTCACAGCATGACTCTGCGAGACGTCCAGCTGAACGAAGCCGGAAAAGTTCGACTGACCACCAAGGACATCAAGACCGAAGCCAAACTCATTGTGAAAGGTGCCCTGACCAAGTGGAAAGATTGTTGGTGACATGATGCCACATAAATTGTGACATCACTAGTGCTTGTGGCCACATCTGTAACAGTAGGGGAACCTGTGTAACAATCAAAGAATTCATTCAAACCTGCTAACGTTAAACTCAAGGGTTTGGGGCAGGGGTGCCCAAAGTGGGGCATGTCATTTCGTTTGGCCTGCCAAAGGGTGGCTACCAAATTTAATACATATTTATACTGACCTCTTTCGATTTGTACAATTTATGATATGGCATGTCCGCAAGGCTACGCCGTGAAAAAGTCAGTAGATTTTTCTGTAAAAACCTGGCAGATCAATCGGCAGAAATTAACAGTAAAATCATCAGTGGTTCTGTAAAAACAGAACCGTAGATTTTACGATCAAAAAGTAGCAGCTCAGTCGCCAGAAATTTGCGGTGAAAATAACAGTGGTACTGTTTTTCAATTCGTAGTAATAAATTTTGTAGATTTTTTTTGTAATAAACTGGCAGCTCAGTCACCAAAATTTGAACGTAAACAGTTGTACACTTTTCCAATTTACAGTTTCTTGGTATCAAAACCACTGTAAATTTTTCAGTAAAATTCTGGTGACTGAGCTGCCAATATGTTTACCGTAAAATGCATGGATTTTTTTTTACAGATCAACTAGTTCCCATTGATTGAACCTGACAGTCTCTTCTACCTTATATTTATATGTGGCAATGTGAGGCTAAATTCCTCACTCGCGGTGCTGTTTCATGGCTGTTTGATTTGTGGACCATTGGCACATTTTTACTATGGTCCTTGGAGACAAAACGTTTGGGCACCCCTGGTTTAGGGTTAGTGTTTGGGCCAAGGAGTGTTCAAAGTTTTCAGAATATGTTGACATATTTGCTCTTTTTCCGTGTTCAGAACCACCTGTGGAGTTCACCAAACCTCTGGAGGACCAGACAGTGGAAGAGGAAGCCACCGCCACGCTGGAATGTGAGGTGTCCAAACAGGACGCAGAGGTGCAATGGTTCAAAGACGGACAGGAGATCCACAAGAGCAAGAAGTACGAGATGATCGTAGACGGCCACAAGAGGGCGCTGATCATCCACGGCTGCACTCTGGATGACTCGAGAACATATTCCTGTGACGCAAAACACTTCAAAACTTCCTGCTTCCTTAATGTTGAACGTAAGTCATTTTAAAAGGTCTACCCAACGAACGAGAGATATTCTAAATCAGTGGGTCTCAAACTTTTTTCACAGAGTACCACTTCAGAAAACACTCGGCTCTCCAAGTGCTACCATAATGTCTATCATTAAAATACAGTAGAGTAGTAGGCCTAATTATTCATTAAAAAACACTCTGAGGTTTTAGTTAACATGTATATTTAATATTGTTGGCCAATGTAACATTGCACACAGTTAGAATATAGAAAAACAAAAAACTGTCCTTTAATCAAGAGTTTTTTTTGGCGTACCACTAGATGGAGCCTGCGTACCACTAGTGGTACACATACCACAGTTTGAGAATGAATGTTCTAAACGAAATCAAACAGTTTCGTTAGCCCTTGTCATTGGTTTCCCACACCAGGCTGAATAAATTCATAAAGCTGCTAACTGTGTTATAAATATATATTTATGTCAACAGCTCCACATGTCGAGTTCTCCAAGCCGCTCCATGATGTTGAGGTGCGAGAGAAGGAATCCGCCAGGTTTGAGTGCGAACTGTCCAGAGAAAATGTTAAGGTGAGCTTGGCACGAAAATATAAGCATGATCCTCACAAGAATAGACTCTTATTCTTACAACAGTAAAACTGAAATCAACTATTTTTTAGTTAAAGTTGATATATCGCAAGATGTTTTTTCATATTTCATGGTTAAAGTTTTAATCCTGTGAGAAAAAACTAATATCAAGAGATTACAGTTGTGATATTATTAGAAAAATAAATCATATTTTTTTTGTATATAAATTCAGAGTGTTACAAAAAATAAAATATTGGAACAATATCATAATGATTTCCGGTCTGACCTAACGAATTCCCGCCAAGTAGGATTATAATTAATAAATTTACTATTTTCATAGTTACAGACTAAAAACGGTTTTGACCCTTAAAAATCGTTTTTACATACATAAATTTCATCCCTTCAAACATGAAATACCACCCATATAGTCAGCTTTACACTGTTATGTTTCACCCAATATAGTAGACTTGAGTGTGTTTTACAGTAGATTACAGTGCTGTACTCACTGGTAGCCCAGAGGATACAGCAAGCGTCATTGCCTCGGCAGTCACCGGCCACTAAAGCATGGCCACCACGTGAAAATATTTTGCCACATCCTGGGTAATTCCTCCGAGTTATAGAATAGAATAGAAAGTACTTTATTGATCCCTGGGGGAAATGCATTTATAACAAGTGCTTTTGTGTATATGCTGAAACCGCAGGTTTAAATTGTTCTGGCAAAAGTTGGTTAACTTGACAGTCGTAGCTATGACCATTAGCCGTGTTAGCATTCAATGTTTGCATTGTGTGTCCTGCATTGTCATTGACCCTGTTATTGATTTAGAAGATAATAACAATAATAATAATAATAATAATAATATATTTTATTTGTAAAAGCACTTTACATTGAGCAAACAACCTCAAAGTGCTACAGTGCATAAAAATTAAAAAATGAAGTGCATCCTTGAATCAACAGAGTTCATATCCACTTAGCATTGCCAGGACAACGAGTTACACCGAGTCTTGTACATTTCACTGTTGTCTTTTGATATCACTTGCATGAAAGGCTCACCAGTGTGAAGATGTGGTATCGGTGAAGCAGGAGTTAAAGATGAAGTGCATCAAAAAGTTGTTCAACTTGATTGTCACTGTGAAGATACAGTACCGCCAAGATTAGCCGCCGTGTTGTGTTGTTAACCCAGAAACAGAAGTCCCGCCAGGTGAATATCTTCATTGAAATAAGATTAAACAGTAGGAAGGGGGATTCATATACGGCCTCATTTGTTGCGGTTTACCTGGCACATGAAACGTGATTAATTGGGGGGTGCGCTATCCACTTTGGCCACCAGACGCCAGTAGAGTGTTGAGAAAATTAAAATGTGTTTCGTAGCAATTCCAACTTTCAACGCAGCGTCAGTTGCTTTGTAGAGTGGCGCTTTCCATCACAGACTGCATTGCAAAATGATTAACCCCCCTTCTTCCTCTCACGCGAGATCCACCCAGTAATAGGGCCATACAAATCCTTTCTCTACTGTATGTCATACAAATAAGACATGAATGAGACATAATTTACTGTAACACTTAATTTAAAATACATAAAAAAACAATTTTATGGGTTCATAATATTACAAATAAAAACAAAATCGTATATTTACCTGAACCCAATAAATGCGATTATTATGGAAATTAATTCATAATATGTATAATGTACTTGAATTTAATAAAAAATACAGGAAAGTGTCATGAAATAAAATAATAAATTTATAATTTTACTAAAATAAAGTAGTAATATTTTTTTAAAAAAGTATAGCGTAGTAATAATATAGCGTCTTAATGTTATTTGCAAAAGTTGGCAATTTCATATGAGCAGTCACTATGTATTGTAATAAAGAACTGGTAATTTCAGGACTCTAGAGAAATGATAAGATAATTTCAGAAGAAATATGTACATAAACTAACTTATCCTTTTGCTGCGGTCACATCGCTTCTTACCGCTACGCTGTCCTCACCACTCTCGCACAGGTGCGCTGGTGCAAGGATGGAAGTGAGATCAGAAAAGGGAAGAAGTACGAAATTATAGCTCAGGGACGCCGACACATCCTTGTTGTCCACAAGTCGGTGTTTGACGACGAGGCTGACTATGAATGTGATGCAAAGATCTGCAAGTCCTCTGGAATGCTCACTGTTATCGGTAAGAAGTGTGTTTCAAACATTTGTGAAACAATAACTACTCACAAAATTTCCAAAAAATAACAAAAGCTGGTGGTCATTTCTCACAGAGGAGGAGGCCCGGTTCACCAAGAACTTGTCCAATGTGGAGGGAACCGAGACAGACAGCGTGAAGTTTATCTGCGAGGTCTCCAAACCCGACGCTGATGTCACCTGGTACAAAGGGGACCAAGAGCTGCCGGAAGGCGGCCGCTACGAGCAGATCGTCGACGGGAAGAGGCGTATCCTCCTCATTCAAGACTTGAAGATGGCCGATGCCGGAGAGTACAACTGCCGGTTGAGTCCAATCATCAAAACGTCTGGAAATCTTAAGATTAATGGTATACAAGATCCCACGTCACAATCACTCTCCCAAGTCATATCGAGTGTGCGTCTTGGATGTTATTTTCAAGTTCCTGATCTGAGCTCGTCTGTCTCCCATTCATCCAGAACTGGCAGCCGAGTTCATCTCCAGACCTCGCAGCGTAGAGGTGGTGGAGGGCGAAAAGGCAGAGTTCACCTGCACTGTTTCTAAAGAATCCTATGAGGTCAAATGGCTGAAAGACAACAAGGAGCTGGAGGATGGAAACAAGTACCAGATGATCCGCGACGGAAAGAGGCGGACTCTTGTCATCAATAACTGCGAGCCCAAAGATGAGTGCAAATATGCGGTGATGATCGGACCAACCAGAGCCACAGCTGACCTAACTGTGCTCGGTAAGCACTGGTTTTACGGTAGAAATGCTGACTCTTTGACATGAGGATAGTTGTTGAAATGTCATCTGTGGCCAACAGAGAAATTGAGGATCATCACACCATTGAAGGACACGGAGGCCAGCGAAGGCGAGGAAGTGGTCCTGAACTGCGAGGTGAACAACGAGGGAGCAAAGGCCAAGTGGTCAAAGAATGAAGAGACTATCTTTGAGAGCAGCAAGTATGTGATGGTCCAGCGATACAACGTCTTCTCACTGAGGATCAGAGACGCACAGAAGGGCGATGAAGCCAAGTATGGCATCCACCTGACCAATCAGCGAGGAGAGCATGCCAAGAGCTCCTGCAGCCTCACAGTCGAAGGTCAGTAAGCGCAGACTCAAAAGGTCATATTTTACCAGACATCTAAAAACTGGTCTGACATGATGTTTATGTCTTCAGAGGAGAGATTGCGGATTGTGGTTCCTCCCGAAGACATCGACACTCAGGAGAAGAAGATGGTCAGCTTCACCTGTAAGGTCAACCGGCCCAACGCCACTCTCAAGTGGATCAAGGACGGTGAGGAGATGGTCTTCGACAAACGCATCGTCTACAGAGTCGATAAAGTCAAGCACACGCTGACCATCAAGGACTGCACGCTGGCCGACGAGGGCGAGTACACCGTCGTGGCTGGCGATGACAAGTCCACGGCCGAGCTGATTATCAGCGAGGCGCCAACAGACTTCGCCATGCATCTGAAGGACCAGACTATCACCGAGTTTGAGGACGCAGAGTTCACATGCAAGCTGACGAAAGAGAAGGCCGATGTCAAGTGGTACAGGAATGGACGTGAGATCCGAGAAGGACCAAGGTACTTTGTCGTCGTGTGAGCATTACGTACGTCTTCATTCATCAGGAAAAGGAAAGATCAGTGGTTGTAGTTGCAACTCCAGTTATTCCGCCATTATTAAACTTTGCTTCTTAACAGTAGAACAACTTCCCAACATGCAAGCTGAACAGCATTGAGAAAACAAAGATTTTTACTCACATTGTTTGCTCATAACATTCAAGGTTTAAGATTCAACATAGTTACACTGCGTCTTGAAATGTCTAATCTTTCACTTTAAGAGTTCTCGCAAAAAAAAAAATACATAAATGAATCTTTTCAAACCTCCATCCCCTAGTACATGGAACAGCGTGGTTGCGTCTGTGTTGCTATTGAACCTTGCGATGCTTGTATTAATACGCACATGCTATACATCCACTTAAGTAAAAAATTGTCAGCTAAAAGCTAAACTAAATAATTTTTTAAAAAACAAAATACATTTTAAACCACAAGCACTTAAATGTGAACACGAGCAGGCAGTCAGATACCAGCAATTGTCATTAATAGTTTTACAAAAAAAAAGACTATTGCGAAAAACTCAGCACAATTTAAAGGCTAAAAGTTAATATGGTACAAGTATCATTTCTTTACCGTAAACAGGCTGTTTGCAACTTGCTCATAGTACAAAGTCACAATTGTAAAGATATGTACATTTCTATCGACAGTAACCACTAAAGCAGGGGTGTCCAAAGTGCGACCCGGGGGCAATTAGCGCAACTTTTTTTGTACACATTACACAAAAAAATAGAATATGCAATGTTAAAAGAAATGAATGTAAATGCTGAAATGCGCAATCCAAACTTGAATGCTAATGTTAGCAATTAGAATGTGTCAATTTTCCAGGTCATATGACTGAAGCGTAGGCATATAAAATTAGCTAAAAAGTTAGTGTGTGTCAAGTATTAAGTTTTATGACAGAAGTGTTTTGCTGCGTAATAGGCAAAAAAAAATTTGAATGCTAATGCTAGCATGCTAGACTGCTAACGTTAGCATGCTAGAGCGCTATCTTTATGAGGCGATTGACTGCAAAATTGGCTGAAAATGTTAGCATGCTAAGCATGCCTGAGGCGCACCCAATCAGGACCTTGATACTGAACAGCGCAGTCTGATTGTTTTGGTTTTGTCTCATGGCCAATATTGCTGTAGAATTGGTATTTTTAGTTTATTAAGCCATTTTCATGCTTGAAAATTCTTAATTTTGAGCAAAAAATTACGTAGAATATGCTTTGTTACCAATAACACAAAGCTAAGATACATATGTTGTGTTCAAATATTTTATCATATATTATTTGATCTACATTGTATTGGTATTAGTATATTTAAAGTACAAAATGTATCAAAGTGGCCTCCGCATCCTTCAATTTTTATTAATGCAGAAAAAGTTTAGACACCCTTGCATTAAGGTCTTTCCTTTTCTTTAACCCAAGATCATCCATGTAGACGCTTCGATGCACATTTTTTAAATGTAATTTTTAATAATCTTTTTCTTGCAAGCCTCTCAAACCAGAGTTTGAGAGGTTAATTAACTAATCATTGGCTGGTCATTATATAATATTGTGACTTGTTGAAATTGTTATATTGGTAAAATACTTGTGTTTGTACATAGATACACATTTGAAAAGGATGGAAAGTTCTGCACCTTGCGCATTAAAGAATGCCGACCTGACGACGAGTGCGAGTACGCATGTGGCGTGGATGAGAAGAGATCCCGGGCAAGGCTCTTTGTTGAAGGTGAGAACTTCCCAAAACCCCTTTTTTGGTTTAGTCTTGTTTTGTTTGCTTCTGTTCTTCTGGTAAATGACTTTTAGTATCTTGAAAGGGTATCAAACATTTTCTTGTCATCGAAATGACAACACGTCTTGTTTGGGTCTTGCAGAGATCCCAGTGGAGATCATCAGGCCACCGCAAGACGCGTTCCCACCTCCTGGCTCTGATGTAGTGTTTGAGGTGGAACTCAACAAGGACAGAGTGGAGGTGAAATGGTTGCGGAACAATATGACAGTCGTCCAGGGAGACAAATACCAGATGATGAGTGAAGGTAAAGTCCACAGACTGCAGGTCTGTGAGATCCGTCCTCGAGATCAGGGCGAGTACAGAGTCGTCGTCAAGGACAAAGACGCCAAGGCCAGGCTGGAGATGGCAGGTAAGACGCCAACCCAGGCTTACAAACCCACACCTACATGTGAAAGTTTTTGTTTTTTCTGATGGATTGATCTTCCCTCTGCAGCGGCGCCCCAGATAAAGACCACCGACCAAAACTATGTCACAGATGTCGGGAAGTCTCTTGTCATGGCAGTTCCCTACAGCGCTTACCCACAAGCTAAGGCCGACTGGCTGTACGACAATTTAAGTCTTTCCCAGGAGAATGTCTACACATCTTCCGACTGCACAGAGTACCGTCTGAAGGACCCTAGAAAATCTGACGAGGGTCGTTACAAAGTCATTATTACGAACAAACATGGAGAGGGTGAAGCCTTTATCAACCTGGACGTCATTGGTACAATTATCATTTTGCTCGTGTTACCTCGAGTTACTGTCTCAATACATCATAGCTGAACCAAATCCGTTTGATTTTCTGGACACCAGATGTTCCAGGGCCTGTGAAGAACCTGCAGGTGGTCGACACAGCTGACGGTGAGGTCAGTTTGGCCTGGGAGGAACCGGAGAACGACGGAGGAAGCAAAGTCATTGGTTATGTGGTGGAGAGACGAGACGTGAAACGCAAGACTTGGACGTTGGCCACTGAGCACGCTGAGAGTCCTGAATACACTGTGACAGGGCTCCAGAAGGATTCAATGTACCTGTTTAGAGTCTGTGCTCGAAACCGTGTTGGCACTGGACCTAATGTAGAGACAGACAAACCTGTCCAGGCCAAAAACCTATTTGGTACGACTTTCTTTGAAGTACAGTTTATTGGAAGGTTTTTTAATGCGGTAAGATCCCAGTCCGTTGAGCTTGTTTCTCTTCTGGTCATCAGATGTTCCTGACCCTCCCCTTAACGTGACTGTCGGGAATGTCTCCAAATTTGGTTGTACTGTATCTTGGGAGCCACCTGCGTCAGATGGCGGTTCTCCCATTACCTCTTACATCATTGAGCTACGTGACAGGACCTCTGTCAAGTGGTCACCTGTCCAGATGACAAAAACTGATGAGCTCAGCGCCGTCATCAATGATGTCATTGAGAACAAAGAATACATCTTTAGAGTGAGGGCTCAGAACAAAGCCGGGGTAGGAAAGCCCAGTGCAGCTTCTACCCCCGTGAAGATCATGGATGCCATTGGTGAGTCCGGCTGTTTGAAATCAGCATTCCTGCCGTCACATTATATTTGACATGTTCTGTGGACATCAACTACAGAGCCGCCTAGTCCCCCCCAGAACCTGGTCTATCAGGACCAGAGCAAGAATTCTGTGCAGCTCAGCTGGGAGACACCGCTGAGAAATGGTGGAAGCATGATCACAGGATACATCATTGAACGCTGTGAGGACGGAACTGATAAGTGGGTCCGCTGCAACGCTCGCCTGTGCCCTGACCTCTTCTACAAGGTACTAAGACTGAGACAAGGTTTTAAAACACAGTAGAAAGTAGCACTGCTTTAATTGCATAGTAAAGATGTAGTTCAAAATATGAACATACTTTTATGTTTATATCTAAAAGTCATGTAAACTACGTGCTTGCCTTTTGTTAGGTTTCCGGTCTCAAATATGGAACAAAATACAACTACAGAGTATTCGCTGAAAATGCAGCTGGAATCTCAGATCCATCCAACATCATTGGACCTCTGCTGGCCGACGACCCACACAGTGAGACGAGCAGTGGTTCATCACTGCAGCACTTTTTCTTTATTCGTCTTTGTTAAATCTCAGTAAACAACGTGGCGCCACTTAAGACATTTTTTTCAAA
Organism: Entelurus aequoreus; assembly: GCF_033978785.1. Taxonomy (NCBI): domain Eukaryota; kingdom Metazoa; phylum Chordata; class Actinopteri; order Syngnathiformes; family Syngnathidae; genus Entelurus; species Entelurus aequoreus. Next base: position 70,286,011 of record NC_084740.1, read on the forward strand.
CATGCCATTTTCTCCCTGCATTTACAGCCGCTCCGACTCTTGACCTGAGCGCATTCAAAGACGGCCTTGAGGTTATTGTTCCACAACCTCTCACAATTAGAGTCCCTACCACTGGCTATCCTACCCCAGTCGCCAAGTGGACGTTCGGCGAGAAGGAGCTGACTAGCACAGATGAACGTGTCACTCTGACGACCAGGCCCACATTTGCAGAGTTAGTCGTCACACCAAGTGTTCGGCCAGACAAAGGCATCTACACCCTGCAGCTGGAAAATGATGTTGCATCTGTCTCTGGCGAGATTGAAGTCAACGTCATTGGTAGGAAAAACGATATGCTCAGTTCGTCCACAATCTGAAGAGTCTCTAACAGGTCATACAATTTGTTGCCAACCCTCTCCAGCTGCACCCAGTGCACCCAAGGACTTTAAGGCACTGGAAGTGACTCGTAATCATGTTCACCTGGCCTGGGAAGCTCCAGAGCATGACGGAGGAAGTCCACTGACAGGCTACCAGGTTGAAAAACGAGAGGTGTCCCGCAAGACGTGGGTCAAGGTACGACGGTTAAATTATTACGAGTCATGCCATCTCCTACCTATGCCCAAATTACCCCGTCTCTCTTCCTGTCTGCACCAGGTGGCCACAGGTATCCAGGATCAAGAGATGACTGTCACTGACGTGGTTGAAGGGAAGGAGTATCTGTTCAAGGTCACAGCCTGCAACAAGTGTGGACCGGGAGAACCTGCATACATTGATGATCCCATCAATGTATCCTCTCCTGCCAGTGAGTCAAGCAGTAACGTTTTTGGCTCTGAACTGAAAAACCCCAGACTGGAGTAATAAAACCACAGAGCACCTCTAATGTATTTTTGTCCTCCAGCCATCCCTGACCCTCCGGAGAATCTGAGATGGAGAGACAAGTCAGGCAGCAGCATCTTCCTGACCTGGGAGCCTCCAAAGTATGACGGCGGCAGTGGCATCCGTGGCTACAATGTTGAACGTTGCGAAAGAGGAAGTGATAGGTGGGAGCCCTGCGGCGACCTGGTCCCTGAACTGAAGTTACAAGTGACTGGTCTGATTGAGGGCCAGTGGTACTCATACAGAGTCCGAGCCTTAAACCGCCTCGGAGCCAGTCGGCCCTGCAAGGCCACAGATGAAATCCAGGCTGTAGATGCCAAAGGTAAAGAGGCACAGAAAGTGTTCTCAACGCGTAGACTGAAAAATGCATAATGATGTCAGGCTGTATTAAACCTAATTAAATGTTGATCCTTCTCATGTGTATGCGTAGAGCCACCAGAGATCCTACTGGACGTCAAGCTACTTGCTGGTCTGACTGCTAAAGCTGGTAGCAAGATTGAACTGCCCGCTGAGGTGAAGGGAAAACCTGAGCCCCGGGTGAAGTGGACCAAGGCCGACCTGGTTCTCAAAGCAGATGATAGAGTCACCATCGACACCAAACCAGGACACTCCACCGTCACCATCTCCAAGACCAAACGAGATGACAGCTCCACCTACATCATTGAGGCTACAAACAGCTGTGGTCGCGCTACTGCTACTGTTGACGTTAACATCCTTGGTTAGTGTGTCTATGGTGGACGCTGCAAAATGAGGTCTATGTGAAATTTTTATTTTATACAACCTCTCTTTACAGATAAGCCTGGTCCCCCAGCTGCCTTTGACATCTCTGAAATTACCAATGAGTCCTGTTTCCTGGCCTGGAACCCGCCACGTGATGACGGTGGCTCCAAAGTCACCAACTATATAGTCGAGCGACGTGCTGCAGACAGTGAAATCTGGCACAGGCTCTCCTCCACTGTCAAACCAACAACCTACAGAGCAGTGGGTTTGACCAAGTTCAAGGAGTACATATTCAGGGTCTTTGCTGAGAACCAGTTTGGCGTGGGTCTACCAGCAGAACATCCATCCATCATTGCAAGATATCCCTTCGGTAAGTCGTGTGATACATAACGCATTGTAGATACTCCTGGTACAGTCCTGGAATTCTTTGGGAACGTGTTGTTGTCGACAATGCATCACCAACTTCTATTTTTTCAGACACCCCTGGACCCCCCTACAAGTTGGAGCCCTCTGACATTACTAAGGACTCAGTGAGTCTAAGCTGGTACGAGCCTGACGAGGATGGAGGCAGCCCAATCACAGGGTACTGGGTGGAGCGATATGAACCTGACCACGACAGGTGGATCCGATGCAATAAGCTGCCTATTAAAGACACCAACTACAGGTTTGTTGTTTTGTAAAAATTTATCTTTATGCATCTATTTAAAACATTTGTTATTTTTCACTGCAGAGTCAAAGGTCTTCCCACCAGGAAGAAGTACAAGTTCAGAGTCCTCGCTGAAAATCTGGCTGGAACTGGAAAGCCAAGCAAGGAAACTGAACCAATCCTTGTGAAAGATCCGATAGGTACAAATCTTAGATCCCGTTCTAATGATTGCATGTAACTTGTTGCTTGACTCTGTTGGAATTTTCTGTATCTTAAAATCTGACATATCCTTCAGATCCTCCATGGCCTCCTGGTAAACCCACAGTGAAAGACGTGGCAAAGACTTCTTGCTTCCTGATGTGGACCAAGCCAGAGCATGACGGAGGAGCAAAGATTGATGGCTATGTCATTGAGATGCTCAAAAGCGGCACAACAGATTGGATTCGTGTGGCAGAGAATGTCAGCACGACCGAGCACTTCTTGAAGGACCTGATGGAGAAGCAGGAGTACTCGTTCAGGGTGCGTGCGGTCAATGTGGCTGGGGAGAGTGAACCCAGCGAGCCCAGCGATCCCATTCTCTGCAAGGAAAGACTCAGTAAGAACCACAAATTATGATTGAATGGAGAGTTGACAAATTCTAGAAGACAAGTAAATAGCTGTCATTCTGGAATTGAAAAAGTGGAGTTCTACCGCACATTCAGCTGAAGGCAAACAGTCATTAAACTCACTATGCATTGTTTTTCTCAGACCCACCTTCAGCACCTCGCTGGCTTGAGGTCATTAGCATTAGCAGGAACAGCGCTGACTTGAAATGGACAATTCCCGAGCGTAATGGCGGCTCGCCCATCACCAACTATGTGGTGGAGAAACGGGACGTCCGGCGTAAAGGCTGGCAGACTGTGGACACCACTGTCAAGGAGCTGAAGTCCACCGTGACCCCGCTAAGTGAAGGCTCTCTATACGTGTTCCGTGTCGCAGCTGAGAACGCTGTCGGTGTCGGCCCATTCTGCGAGTTGGAGGATTCTGTGCTGGCTAAGGACACTTTCAGTGAGTTACCCAGAATACGTGCCGAATGTTAAGTCTTTTTTGAGTGTGTCGGCTGTACATTAAAGGACTTATCTGTTTTATTTAGCGACTCCCGGGCCACCATATGCCCTCGCCGTTAATGCTGTGACCAAAAGATACGTGGACCTGCAGTGGGAGGCACCTAAAAACGATGGTGGCCGACCAATCCTCAGGTAGGTCACATGTTTAGATTTTGGATGCTTAGAATTTAAGTTGTAAAGTAGATTAAAAGATCACTTAGTTGGTTTATTAAATCTCTTTTAAAACTATCAGCTATAAGTCCAATCACCATCAGATTGTATTGCCTTATGTGTAAAATCTCCGACACAAGCAGTCCTGCAGCATGTTTTGCACTTGTGCAAATTCATACCTACCATTGTTCTCTGTTAGACTAATTTCTCTTGATTAAGCCTTTTCTAATGTTCCACAACACAGTAAACAAAAGTTTATATGGTTTTTAGTGATAATCTATCAAATCGATATTGCTATCATAAAAAAGTGGGAAAAGTTGATTTAGGACTCCCCCTAATTAAAACTAAAAAGTACTTAAACAAGTATTTACACACTACAAAAAAGACCTGACTAAATATAAGATACGAAGACTAGATTTTAGAAAAAACATTAACAACTAGTGAACTTATCTGTCCATGTAGCTAGTTAATTGTACTTGATTAAACATTCTAAATTAAATTTTGTATATCTAGAAATTGGCAGAACTTTTAAACTAGAAATAAGTATTTTATTCTAAAAACAAACATTATTCAACTTGGAGTTCCTAAATTAAGCATCCTTGGGATGTTGCAGAATCTTTTTGTGGGGAAAACCAAAATATTTTTTTTGAAGAGTTATTTTCCCAATTTTAACATTTTTGAACTAGAATAGACAAAATATAATTATACATGATAAAATAAAAATTATGATCTAAAGTCAATGACTAAAGATAAATAAATAGTTCTTAAAACTAAGGAAATGTATATTTTTAATCTTGGCAAGTGACAAATGATTTGCAGTGCAGTATTATGAATGTACGCTTAATTCTCTGCGACGGTGCAGGTATTCTCTCGAGAAGAAGGAAAAGCTTGGAACTCGCTGGGTAAAGTGTGGAAAGACTTCTGGGCCCGACTGCAAGTACAGAGTGACGGACATCATAGAGGGAACCGAAGTTCAGTTCCAGGTCCGCGCCGAAAACGAGGCCGGAGTCGGACATCCAAGTGAACCCACAGAGATCCTAACTATTGACGACCCAACAGGCTAGTCAACTGAACCACACAGGAGTCCACTGATGATGCTTTTTTAGATGAGAGCTAAAAATATATCACTTGTTGTCTCTGTAGGAGTCCCGTCTCCTCCCGTTGACCTACATGTCACTGCGGCCAGCAGGACCTTCCTGGCCATTGGCTGGAAGCCTCCACAGAGGGACGGTGGCTCCCCCATCACTGGCTACCACATTGAGATGTGTGAAGCCGGAACAGAGAAATGGATGAGAGTTAACTCTCGTCCTGTTAAGGAGCTTAAGTACACAGTGGAAGAAGGAATTGTTCCCGAGAAGGAATATATCTTGCGAGTGAGAGCAATAAATGCTGTGGGAGTGAGCGATCCCTCCGATATTTCAGAGAACGTTTTTGCCAAAGATTCCGACTGTAAGGATGTGTGGGTCTCAGCATGTCGTTAATGTGGTTTATTTTATTTCATGCTTGTTCCTTTCTGTATCACCAGGCAACCCAACAATAGACTTTCAGACTCTTGACCTGGTTGTGGTTGAGACAGAGAAGCTGCACATCCCAGTTCCTTTCAAAGCTGTCCCCTCGCCCAAAATCACTTGGCACAAAGATGGTAAAGAGCTTAAGGTCGACCATCGTCTTGGCTTAAGGTTGGTGCCAGATTGCACTCATGTTCCTGCTCGGTCTGTTTAAGGGAGCGGTGGCTGATGGAAATGTTTGTGTTCATTAGGAAAGAGTATACTTCCTGTCACCTTGAAATCGATAGCAGTCTTCATGCGGACGCAGGCCAATACAAAGTGACTCTAGAGAATAAACTAGGAGCTGCCAGCGGCACCATCAACGTCAAAGTCATCGGTAGTCAACTAAAACACTCTTGCTGTGTAAATGCCAATCCGTTGAATTTTTCTAACCATTGTCAAAATGTCTCCAATCGTCAGGTCTTCCGGGCCCATGTAAGGAAATTGTGGCCTCTGAGATCACCAAAAACTCCTGCAAGGTCTCCTGGGATCCTCCTGACTATGACGGTGGGACCTCCATTCTTCACTACGTCCTGCAGGTCAGTAGCATTGTGGTTTTTCATATTTTTTGTCATGTTTCTTTTATTCCTGACAACCAAATGATGACAACCAGACTTACCGTAGTTTATATTCAAATTCTGAACATGCAGTTGTCACAACAGAACAAAAACCATCTAATTGTGCAACAGATCGAATTGAAAGTTGTTACATTTGGAAAATAAATGCACTTTATGAATGCAACTGAACGATTTTGAGTGCAACTGTGTGTTAACTGGAATGTGCTAGCAGTAGTCTGCCTGCTTTGTATTAGTATTGAGATGAGTGTTATGGAGGGACTCCTGCGACATGGGTTTTTAGATCCACAAGCCTGAGTTGTTCCAGAAACAAGGTGGCTATGTTTCTCTCAATTGCTGACCATTGTTATGCTCCGGCAGCGGCGTGAGGCTGGCAGAAGGACATATGTCAACATGATGTCCGGAGAGAACAAGGTGAGCTGGACTGTCAAAGACCTCATCCCCAATGGAGAGTACTATTTCAGGGTCCAGGCCATAAACAAGATTGGAGGAGGAGAGTTTATTGAGCTACGCAACCCCGTCATTGCTGAAGATCAGAAACGTAAGAACAGGCAGACGTCCTTATAGCCGTTTGGCCATAGATGCTTCATTGTGTTGTGCATTTTTGCAACATAATTGTGTCTCATCTCACATCAGATCCCCCTGACCCGCCGGTGGATGTGGAGACCCACAATCCCACATCAAGCACCATAACGCTGACCTGGAAGCCTCCCATGTACGACGGAGGTTCTAAGATTATGGGTTATATCCTGGAGCGACAGAAGAAGGGTGAGGACAAATGGGAGAGGTGCAATGACTTCCTGGTTCCGGTACTTTCCTACACCGTCCGAGGGCTGACAGAGGGCAAGAACTACGCCTTCAGAGTCAAAGCTGAAAATGCAGCCGGCGTCAGCGAGCCATCACGCAGCACCCTGTTTGTCAAGGCCTCGGAGGCTTTTGGTAAGGATCAACTGCTGTCACTTGAGGTTTTCTACTAGAGATGTAGCTGCAATCGCCTCAGTGTTGTTTTGTCTGGCTTTTGTCATCAGATGCTCCCAAAGTGTTCCTCAGCGGCAGTCTGCAATCTGGCCTCTGCGTGAAGCGAGGCTGTGAAATCATCTTGGACGCCAACATTTCCGGCTCACCGTACCCTGAGATCACCTGGTACTGGAACAACCAGGTTATCCGACCCGAGCCACCGCGCAAGAGGACAGTGAAACCACTGAGGAAGAAGGTGGAGAAGAAGGAAGAAATTGAAGGGGAAAAGAAAGAGGAAAAGACGGAGGGAGCCGTCGCAGAGGAGAAAGGAGAAGAGAAGAAGGAGGATGTTGTTGAACCCGAGATGGAAGAGTCAGACTCCTCAACTCTTTGCGAGCGTCTATCCATCAACAACAGCAGGAGAGGCGTGTCCTCTGTGGTTGTCAGTGACTCAATCCGTCCTGACCACGGCGTCTACATGGTGAAGGTGGAGAACGACCACGGCATCGCTTCAGCCACCTGCGATGTCAACATCCTTGGTGAGAACTTCAGTCTTTCTGCTCCATTTCTGTTTATCTTTGTGTTTCTTAATTTAGTCATACGCCTTTTGAGGATTGCGCAGACTTCAGTTATGATCAAATTTTACTCTTCTCTTTTCAAATCAAACTGAATCTGACTAATAGGACAGCACATTTTTGCATGATATTAGTCAAAGAAAAAAGACAGCACTATAAACGGCTTTTAGAGATCATCAGAGTCTAAAAGTGTTAACTTATTGTTAGACACCCCTGGACCTCCACTCAACTTCCAGTTTGAAGAGGTGAGGAATAACTCAGTGATCTGCAAGTGGGATCCCCCTCTGGATAACGGCGGCAGTGAGATCCTCAACTACGTGCTGGAGAAGAAGGACAACTCCAAGTTGGAGCTTGGATACAGTTGCGTCACTTCAACGCTGAGAGGATGTCGCTATCTTGTGCCCAAACTTATTGAGAAGAAAGAGTACATCTTCAGAGTTGTAGCCGAGAACAAGTATGGAGCTGGTCCACCCTGTATTTCCAAACCTCTTGTTGCCAAGAATCCCTTCGGTATGTCGCATGTAAATGATTCTCATCAACAAATGACCGGGTTCACATCAGCTGCATTATTAAAATAAGCCATGTAATTCCTGCGTCCTTCTCAGAACCACCAGAGGCTCCTGAAAAGCCACAGGTAGATGATATTACAGCCAACAGTATGCTGGTCACCTGGAACGAGCCAAATGACAACGGCAGCCCCATTCTGGGATACTGGGTGGAGCGACGTGAGATCAACAGCTCTCGCTGGACTCGCGTCAATAGGTGGAGAAATGTGACATATTTCCATTGACCTTCAGCATTTGAAGTGCTAACCTTTTTTTATCCGTTGACATTGACAGAAACATTGTGCCTGCCACCAAGCTGAATGTGGAAGGACTCATCGAAGGCCTGACTTATATCTTCAGAGTGGCAGCCGAAAACCAGGCGGGGCCTGGAAAGTTCAGTGTTCCTTCAGATCCTAAGACTGCCCATGCCCGAATTTGTACGTAAAGGAAACCAATTCAGCATCACACAAAAAAACAGAGTAGAGTAGTACATTTTTGATCTTTTTTTTTTTTTTGTGCAGTACCTCCCGGGCCACCAGTTCCCCGAGTGGTTGCAACGACGGACCACTCTATCGATGTTGAATGGGATGTGCCTGCCGACGATGGAGGAGGAGAGATCCTGGGATATCACGTGGATAAGGTCAGATAACAAGTGCTTTTAATATGTGAACGTGAACCACACAGCCGTCAGACTGTTTTACGTTTTCACTGGTGTTCTTCAGGCTATGGCTGGTAGCAAAGACTGGTCCAGGGCTACAGAACGTCCATGGAAGACTCGTGCATTTACCGTGTATGGAGTCCGTGAGGGAGCCAAGTACCTCGTCAGAGTCATTGCCTGCAATGCTGCTGGGGAGGGAACACCAGGTTTCACAGAGTCAGTGTTTGTGAGGAATCCTGCAGGTCAGCCAGCGAGTCATACAAATAGAGGAAATGTCATGTTAAATATGATGAATAAATTCTTACTGTTACTTGGTGGCTCCACTTTTACAGAGATGCCTGTGATCGAGCTAGACATTAAAGTCAAGAACGGTGTGGTCATTAAAGCTGGTGAGACTCTTCGAGTTCCGGCCACAGTCACCGGTAAACCCTACCCGACCATCACTTGGACAGTGGATGATGCCAAACCAAACAAAGATCGTGTGGAGATCCTCACAGAAGGCAATGACAGCATTGTTTTAATTAAAAACGCTCAGAGGAAAGACTGCGGAAAATACCAGATAACTGCATGTAACCCCAGCGGCATCAAGTCTGCCTCCACTCGGGTAGATGTCATGGGTAAGCGGAAGTAAAAAAAGGTAAATTTTTGGCCAGAAAATGCAAATAGATGATAATCTTTTTGTGTGCAGATGTTCCTGGACCTGTCACAGAACTAAAGCCAGTGGTTGTCACCCGTAAAATGATATTCCTGAACTGGGATGACCCCGTGGATGATGGTGGAAGTGACCTGACTGGCTTCCTTGTGGAGCGCAAAGATGCCAAAATGCACACATGGAGGCAACCTGTTGAAACTGCTTCTTCCAAGTGTGAATGTGTCGGCATCATGGAGGGACAGGATTACATGTTCCGTGTCATTGCCAGGAATAAGTATGGCCTGGGCCCACCTGTTGAGCTGGGACCCCTCAAGGCTGTGGATCCACTAGGTGGGGCTAGAAATCCCTCATATCTGATTGGTGTATCCCTCTATTGATGTAGTGTATGTCCATATTTTTTAAATGGTTACTTTGTCGGTTCTGCAGGACCACCATCATATCCTGAGAAGTTCCACTACACAGATCGCACAAAGAACTCAATCACCCTGGCCTGGAAGCCACCTCGCAATGACGGAGGCAGTCCTGTTATTGGGTATTTTGTGGAGAAGAAGCGACAAGATCAGACAGCCTTCGAGCCCTGTAACACAGAGATCTGCCCTAACATGACCATGACTGTGGAGGGCTTAGATGAGGATTGGATGTACGAGTTCAGGATTAAGTGCGCTAACCTTATTGGAGAAAGCGAGCCTTCTATTCCACTGACCGTGGTCATTCAAGATGATGAAGGTACTTTTACACGTTGCAGAATGACCAACATGCTTTGATGCTTTGTAAGAAAAAAATATGACGTTGGAGCAAGTTGAAAGCTTTTTGAAAATGTTTTGTCTAGTATGTATTCATGTGATTCCTTGTCCTTCCCAGTGGCTCCTGAGATCCACATGCTGAAGATATTCAAAGGCGACCGCATCACTGTGAAAAAGGGCGAACCCATCGAGATCCCAGCTGACATCATTGGCCTTCCCATTCCTAAAGTAGAGTGGTCCAAAGATGATGTGGTTATTGCGAAGCCAACAGAAAGCCTGCTGATGGACACAGAGGTGACCGGCAGGATGAACTGCAAGTCAACTTTGTCCATCCCTGCAGCCAACCGGAAGGATCATGGCAGCTACACCATATGTGCCTCCAACAACATGGGCTCAGCCAAGCACACAACCTCTGTCATGGTGCTAGGTGAGTCGAAACATACAGTGATGCCGCTAAGTTATGATCTGGAAAACGTGATATAGAACCATGCCGGTACGACTCCTTCTTATGACATGCGTAGCTTGGGCCAATTGCATGGAACCTTATTACTGACAATGACATTTTTAAATTACAGACATTGTTGATGGGTAGACTTACAGTAAGTCATAAAAGCTAGAAAATCCTGTGTGGTGGAGCAAAATGATTACTTTGCGTTGACCATACCTTCAAACTAGTTATTTTCAAGATACATGTTTCTGGAAAATGTGTATTCAAACATGTTAGCTTTCAAAAGAGCCCAAAGCCTCTAGTCCAAATAGTTTAAAGACAGATTTCCAGTTACTTGGGCTATGACTTTTATTTCAAAAAAGAAGGTGTTGACCAGCCAGTGTGTTACAAATTTTCCTCTCTCCATCTAGACCGGCCCCTTCCTCCCAGGAATGTGACTGTGTCGGACATCAAGGCAGAGTCCTGCTACCTCCAGTGGGATGCGCCCTTGGATGATGGTGGCAGCGAGCTGACTAACTATATCGTTGAGAAGAGGGATATGTCACCAGAGGAAGGAAAGGAAGAAGAACCAAAATGGGTGGAGGTTACCAACACCATTGTTGACAGAAAATATCGGGTAGGTCCTGTCAGCGCTTCTTTTGCCTATACACGGTAAAAAACAATTTATTGACTCAACTCAGTCATGTCATCTTGTTGCTTTTACTGAGTTATGTTGAGTCAACTTATAGTGTCAATTATATTACACTTCAAAACATGAGAGGATGCCACATTCAGTCTGATGTAAGATGAACTTGCAAATATTAGTTGAGATGTTGCTTCAACATATTTGATCAAGTTCCTACAACTGTAAGTCAAGTTGGCTCAACATGGTAAATGGTCTGTATTTATATAGCGCGTCACTATACCTGAGTATACATTTGGATATGTATACACACATACATTATACATCACATTCACCCATTCACACACAAGGTGCTCTGGTTAAAGCCTGCCTCTCTACAAGACGTCCACTCTGCCTACTGAGCCATTCCGCCCGTATGGTTGGTTGAAGTTTATTTCGAACATGTACACAGTTTAAATATGATACATCACATATTTTCATTTTTCTTTACAACATGTCCAAAATGGAGTAGGAAGAAGCAACGCTTATTTAATCCTACACATATGTTCTCTTCTTGTTCTCAATTTATAACACAATTTACATCAATGAACTCTAAATACAACAGTTACCTTAGTAAATAGTTAAGTCAGTTATGATAATGAGCTGAATAATATCTTATTTTCGACAAGTTCCAGATGTTTATCATAATTCTTCTTCTTTGTACTTTTTAAATACTAATTTAAACAGCCTCTTAAACAGGATCATATTGGTGCATTGTTTAACTTCTTTGCTTAATCCATTCCATAATTTAATTCCACATAATGATACGCTAAATGTTTTAAGTGTTGTATGTGAATACAGATGTTTTAAGTTAGATGTTTCTTTAAAGTTATATTTCTCCTCTTTTGTTAAGAAGATTTGTTGTACATTCTTGGGCAGCAGGTTATAGTTTGCATCATTTTAGCAGTTTACAAATGCACCAAATTGTGGAGTTTCAATATTTTGGATTTAATAAATAAAGGGTTTGTATGTTCCCTATAACCAACAATATGTATTATTCCACCTGACTTTTTGTTAGTGAATAAAGTTTACTTTTGTAGTTATTTCCCCATATTTCTACACAATAACTCAGATTATTATTATTATAGAGGTTTATTTGAAATAGGGACAGATACAGAAACATAGACATCTGAAACAGTTATCCGATGCATGCATCACAGTGTTTGTAGCCAAAGCTAATTTACAACACTTGTCCCCAACAACAACAACAACACAGATCCAACATCATTAAAATAGGAAAATAAAAAATAGAATGAGTTGATAATAATGATAATAGTAATAACACAGACAAAGTGCAAACTATGGTAACACCAGCGAGCAGTAGAGAATATGAAGTGATTTTTTGGTCTAGAACAACGGTCGATGACCTTTAGTAGACAAAGAGCTATTTGAGGCCATTTTCCACCAAATAAAACTCACCTAGAGCTGCAAACTCTGTTTGATTCCTAAAATGATGATAAATCTACTATAGTATTTATGAAATCAAACATGACAAAGAAAACGACTCACATTTAATTTCTGGGTGTAACGAAGCAAAAACACCAAGTTCTTTTGAATTCTAGGGGGAAAATACTCTCAAACCCTTTGTTTATTGAATAAAAAATGTTGAAATTCAATGACTTGGTGCTTTTGCAAACAGCTAAAATGATGTACAAAGCAAATTAGCACCTGCTATCCAAGAATGTCCAAAAAACTATTCTCAAATAAAAAGGAAAAATATAACCTTTGAGAAAAATCTAACTTAAAAAAAATGTATGCATGTACAACATGTGCAACATTTAGCATATCAGTATGTAGAATTGGAATAGATTAGGCAAGGAAATTAAACAATGTACGGATATGATCCAGTTTAAGAAACTGTTCTAAGACAAAGTGTTCACAAAGTATAAAGAAGAAGAATCTTGACAAACATCTTGAACACTATATAAAAAAAACAGATAGACTTATTCATGTTATAGTAGAACCATGGATTACTTAACTATTTATGAGAACTTTAATCATTTATAATTATAATGACTTACTTGATCTCCTTATTAATTCACTAATTCATTTACACTTTGGTAACACTGTTGTGTTACCAAAAGAGAACAAACAAACATGCTTTAATGAAACAACTACAAATATGTGATCTATTACATTGTAACTGTATACATGTTTGAAATAAATTGACACCAACGAACCAACCAACACTGGTCCTTCCCTTAATTAATAAAAAAAAAATCAACTCGCTCCAATATTCTGAAGGCATACAGTTGCGGCCTATTTGCTTTAACTAAAAACAACTGGAAAAACAACCAACTTCGTCAACAGTGAAAGCATATAATTATGTCCATGAAGCATTAAATGTTCTACTGTCATCAGATTTTTTTTCTTCTTTTTGATATGCCCATTGCTAGTTTACCGGGGATTGACCGCTAAAACAATACAATTGCTTGGCAGGAAGAGATGACGCAAGGGGTTGTGACGTACATTTGAAAATATAAAAAAATGTTCTCTTTTTATATTACAAGATCACCAAACTCTCTAAAATAACAACTGCTCCATTAATATAATCTAGATGAATAAAATGTAATAGATTAAAATAAAATAACCATTATGACATTTGACATTTTGTTTCAAAGCCAAAGAGAGCCAAGGCGGAGGCATGGAAGAGACTCATGCGGCTCCAGAGCCGCGGCTTGCAGACCCGTGGTCTAGAGCGTAATTTGCTTTATTCATTATAGAAATATTTCTGGCCACCTTATGTTGCATATTTTTTATGAGATTTCCAGTTCATTTTATTATTTTATGATCTATTATTTCAAGGTTCAACACTGCGTGTGACGTTGAAAGACCCACCTTGACTTACTGTATTTTTGGACTATAGAGCGCACTCGTATATAAGTCGCACCCACTAAATTGTAGAAGAAAAAAAATGTTTCCATATGTTAGCCACACCAGACTATGGCCAGCAGATATATATGTTATGAAAATAGGGTAACACTTTAGTATGGGGAACATATTCACCATTAATTAGTTGCTTATTAAAGTAACAAAGACTTAATTTAGAGTTATTTGGACACTAGGGGAACATATAAGGGTTCGGGTTAGGGTTAGGGTTACTAATAAGCAATAATTCTGAGGTTATTGAGGGAACACTCTTAGTTAATGGCTTACTGGTTGTATAATATGCAGAATGCAGAATAAGGCATTAATAAGTACATAATAATGACTAATTAAGAGCCAATATGTTACTAATTTGCATGTTAATGAGCAACTAATTAATGGTGAATATGTGTTCCCCATACTAAAGTGTTACCAAAAATAGTTATTTACACAGAAAGATTTTGTAAATGTTTATTTAGATACCTTAATTGTTTCCAAATGATGTCTAACACGGCAGTAAAACGGCTGATCAAACAAAACAGAAGTCATCGTCATGGACCCACTAGCTGCGGAAGCTAGCTGTCTAATCAGCTAAACAGACTCAATAAGTCTACAGTGATGTTTTGGTGAATTTACAAAACTGAAACAATACAAAAAGAATGCATTGTAAGTTAATAATACAAACAAAAACACTTGTAAATGTGTTAGCATATTAGCTAATGACCTCGGATAAGCGGAAGAAGATGCTAACGACGTTAGCTTCATTACGTTAGCACGTACAAATGTACATCAAAACACTCCTACAGACATCACACATTGGACGGTTTAGTAAGTAAGAATTGTTTTAGTTATACTGTAAAAGGTACAAATGTTGTTGGAGTGACTCTTGAAGAATCCATATGAGTAAAAACGCTATGGATGGCTAGAAGACCGAACAGCAATTGTGCATAGGGTTGAAAGCTCAGAGGGGCAATGCAGCACCCCAGTACCTGCAGTGAGCGAACTCGTCCAAAAGATGGCGCCATAGCACAATCAATAACGCACCTATTCAGTGTATTTGCTTGTTTGTTTTTTTTGTCACTTTTTGCATTATTGCTGTCAGCAAAGAAAAATCCATAAATTAATTGTACTGTTTTATAAATGCAGGGTTTAAAGCGCAAGAAAAAACTAGCAGCTTTTACTCCGAACTTTACGGTATTTTCTGAAGTTAACTGAATTTATTTACTCTTATGGGTTTTTTAATGAGTTTATGCACTTTTTTTCTAGTTGAAGTTGTCATAACTCTTCTTACTTTGTTGTGATGGACAATTTGTTAAAATCCAAATTACAGTGTAGTTACAGTGTGCGCAAATAAAGACTGTCCTCCCCCTCGCTGCTGTAGGTGTGGAACCTGGAAACCAACAAAGCCTACCTGTTCCGCGTAAGAGCCGAGAACCGCTATGGCAAGTCTGACCCCTGCACAACGGAGGAAGTTCAGATCACAGACCCTTTCGGCCTCCCAGGCCCACCAGAGAAACCGGCCATCACTGAGTATTCAAGGACCTCTATGACCCTAACCTGGGAGCCACCACTAGATAACGGCGGCTCCATGATCATCGGCTACTGGTTGGAAAAGAGGGACAGAGGCTCTGCCTACTGGGCCAAAGTTAATAAGATGCCAGTTACCAAAAGGGGAATGAAAGGCTGGGAGTACCAGGTTCGTGTTGATCTCTCTTAATCTTGATACCCATCTGGATCCTTTAATTCCATTTGAGCAAAGTCGTGCTTTGTGGAAAATAACAGTGCCTTCTAGTAACATCTAAGATTGATAATAATAATAGTGAAAACTACATGCTTGATAGAAGAAAGGATCTTCTGTAATCATCAGGTCACTACTAGACCTCAATTTGTTCTTCTCCTGCCAGGTGACTCGCCTGATTGAAGGAAATGAGTATGAGTTCAGAGTCGCTGCCTTCAACTCAGCGGGAACTGGACCATTCAGTGGACCATCTGATCCAGCTTTTGCTGTTGACCCTCTAAGTAAGTGTTTAATCATGCTTTTGCATAAAAGTACACAAGCTTTCTCTTTTGCCACTCAAACCAAAATCGTTGTACCCTGCAGCACCTCCCAGCATGCCTGCGGCTCCTTTGGTGGTCGACAAGACAACACACAACGTTATGTTGTCTTGGAAGCCACCGGAGAAGGACGGTGGAAGCCCCATTAAGGGCTATATCATCCAGATCCAGGATGAGGGCAAATCAGATTGGGTGAGGGTGAACGATCCCGACCACCTGCATCCCACCACTGAGTTCACCGTGCCCAGTCTCCGTGAGCTGAAACGCTACCGCTTCAGAATCATCGCAGTCAACGCCATTGGCGAATCAGACCCCAGCCCCAGCACCAGCGAGGTCTTGATTGAAGATGTCCAGCGTAAGTTTTTTGTCCTACAATAGCTAACAAAAACAAACCGACGTAAATAATTGTCATTGATTGTTTCCGCTTATGTTTTAGTCCCACCTTCCATAAGCATTGACCTTGTGGTGGATGACCTGCTGTATATCCGTGCTGGAGATCCAATCAGGATCCCTGCCATCATAAAGGGACGTCCTACACCGAAGGTGACATGGGACTTTGATGGCAAAGCCAAAACTCACAAGAAGAAAAAACTGCACACACTTCCAGTGGACTCTGAGGTGACTTATTCCAAACAAAAGTACAACCTGTTAGGTGTACATGAGCCATGCTCAACGTGCTTGTGTTTTCTCAGGTTGAGTCTACAGACACCACATCCACTGTGACCATCCCTGTCAGTCTTAGAAGCCACTCTGGACGCTACACCATTACCGCAAAGAACAAGTCTGGACAGAAACATGTCAACGTCCGAGTCAACGTCCTCGGTACTACTTCATTTTTTGAGACGTAAATGGCTTCTTTTACTACAGTGGGTCTTTTAACAATTTCTTCATGGCTCAGATGTTCCCGGACCTCCAAAAGAGCTGAGGGTGACGGACATCACTCGTTCAACCATGAGGTTGATCTGGAAACTGCCTGACAATGACGGAGGAGAAAGGATCAAGAGCTATTTCATTGAGAAAAAATGTGTCACTGACAAAGCCTGGACTAAGGTAAATGTTATCTTATGTTCGAGATGGCGAAAATTCCAAGAAACATACCTTTTCATAACATGTGAGTTTGCTGAATGATTGTATTTTCTAACTTAATAATAACTCTTGAGTAGAAAGTCGATGTTGCTCACCAAGTTCAACATAAATGCTGCAGTTTGTAAATAATTTACCGTTAGATAATTTGATTGGTTGTCAGGTAAATGCCGCCTGCGCCAGTCAAGCCTTCGTGGTGCCTGGCCTGCTGGAAGGACAGAACTACCTGTTCAGAGTGCGAGCCGAGAACCGGCTGGGATTCGGTCCATTTGCCATCACCACGGACCCTGCTCAGGCCAGGGACCCAATCTGTGAGAACAAGCCTACTTTTCCTCCTAAACACCACTGACTTGAATTGTTTTGTGTGCTAATAATGATCTTCTTGCCTGCCTTCAGATCCACCAGACCCCCCTATACACGTGAAGGTCAATCTGGTGACAAAGAACACAGTCACTCTGAGCTGGGAACCTCCCAAAAATGATGGGGGCTCTCCTGTGAAGCATTACATCATTGAGCGTTTGAGCTGGGACACCAGCGGCAAAGAGAAGGAGACGTGGAAGCAGTGCAACAAGAGAGATGTTGAGGAGCTTACGTTTGTAGTGGAGGACTTGAAAGAGGTTAGTCCTAAAGTCCTGTTGCTTGTACAATTGAGTTACAGATCATACAAGACAAAATGCACTGATGCCGAGCTGTTGCTCTTACCTAGGGAGGAGAGTACGAGTTCAGAGTGAAAGCTGTGAATGCTGCCGGACCAAGTAGACCCTCTGCCACCGCCGGACCATTGTTCATTAGGGATCAGACATGTGAGTAGAGCCGCCATCTCTTGGAGTCACTGAACGTGCCAGAGATGATGACAAGTGTTAAAAGTGAAAATTTCAAACTGCATACGAATCTTTAAGTAGTATAAGTAAATCAAGTAAAACCAAACTTATTATTAATAACATTCACCATGATTTCATCTGTGTCGTTACAATGGTTGCTCAACTGGATGCAAGCTTTGAAGGTAAACAATTCAACTTCACTGTCTTTTTTTTACTTGTATGAATAATTCATGACAATACACAATAGCAATTTCCACAGTCATTTTTTCTTTTATTTGGTTTGGGGTTAATTTTAGGCCCAATGTGTTAATACGCTACATCAAAAAAATAACTGTTCAATCACAGATGCAGGCGAGGGCAATTTTCGCAAAAGTTTGCGTTTTTAAACATTCATTTTCGCGTCAAATATCACTTCCACAATTTTTTAAAGATACAAAAAATACGATCTAAACAAAATTTGTTGAACGCTTGCTTCAGTCGCAGGTACTCTATGTTACTCCTGCCTAAACGCCGCACTGAATTGCAGGACGGGACGATGATCAGGAGCACCGAAACAAGCCTGCTATTTAGCTAACCATCTACTTGTTGTCGTCTCCATTTGCTTTCCGAGCCACAACATTGACCGCTGTCTACTTTCCTGCTAATAATATTTAGATGATTACAATCCGAACACTGTCAGTTCTAGAGTATTTATTAGTAGCCAGCAAAAAGGTATATTTTTGACGTGACGGATTGTTGACAGAGGTCACAACACCGTAAGTATATTACCCGAGGGGGAAACGTTTTCTGAATTATTTACATGCATATTTTACAATTTTACATTACACTTTCAATGATAATAATGTTAATAAATTATCTACTTATAAAAATTAAATCATTCTGTGGTACATTACATGGGACATTTAAGTGTCAAAAAGACAGCCAAAGGAGGTTGGTAGATGAGAATAAATCTAAAGGCAAAATAAAGTGCGGAAATAGACCAAATTGCAAGAAATGTAGTCTTCATTTTCAACATTTTCTTTCAGGGTTTGCATAGCAGCATTTCGTGCCAATAGAAATGTTTCTTTTTTCTTCTCAATTTTCCTCTTTTTTTCCAAAAGGTGCTCACATCCCTCCACATGCAAGGGTGTACTGAAACAAAAGAAAAGCAAAAGCGGAATATCCTACCCGAGACTATTGAGATTCTTCTAATGCTTTTGTCAGTTGAGACAAAAACTCAGTTTAGATTCAACAATAAACAAATACGGGTTTCTGCAAGTGTGATTGAATTCGATTAAAATTTGTATTTTTCACAAAAAAGTCAGTACAAAATTATGTACCTTCTTCTTATGCTGAATTGTTTTTAGCTTTTCTATATTAAACGGCTACCCCTTCAGAGAGCAATTGAACCATAAACTTGAGTTTGTATGGTAATGAGGTAATACGGCATCTGTCTTCTCCCTGGGTTTCAGGCGCTCCCACCATCGAGCTGCGCGAGGTCATGGAGAGCGAGGAAGGTTGTGATATCAGCATTGTTGCCAAGGTGAGCGGTTGTCCGTTCCCCGCGCTCACCTGGCACAAAGCCGGTCAGTCCAAACCAGAGGAGAAGGCCGCCATCCATTATGACCAGCACATCAACAAACTGGTCAGCCAGGAAAAGTGCACCCTGCTGATCCAGCAGGCCATCAGGGAGGACACCGCCCTTTACAGCCTGACAGCCAGCAACAGCCTGGGCACGGTCACAAAGGACCTGAAGCTTTTTGTGTTTGGTGAGATAACATTTTTTTCAAGTTTATGATACACACAATAATCCTTGGAGTAAAATTGGAATTTCACTGTTTTTACACCATACATAACAGGGGTGTCAACATTTTTTTCTGATTTATTGCGATTCCTATTTGTAATAATTAATAATAAATTAATAATTAATCGATTCCATAAAAACTTATTTTATTTTTTTCCCCAATCTGTCCTGTCCAGCCACTCAGGCAAATCATATTGTTGATGTAGATGATCATATCTGCTGTACAGATTTACTTTACAAAAGAGAAGTGTGGGATACTTCTCTTGTTGCCTTATTTGTATTTGTCTTTATTAAATCTTTGGGAATCATTTTATTGAACAAAACCAGTTTTCTTTTTAGTAATGTAGAAATGAATCAGAGCTGTGTATCTATTTTATGGAGGAATGTAGTTAATCATAGAACTGGCATCCAATGTTAGTAAAAAAGTATTGATTTTGAATCGAGAATCGTTTTGAATCGAAAATCGATTCTGAATCGAATCGTTACCCCTAAGAATCTAATCAAATCATGTGGTGCCCAAAGATTCACAGCTCTAATACCTAGGCTTTGATTTGATTTGACTTTGATGTAAGTCTTTAATGGCTCCCACAGGACCTCCGGGCCCCCCCGAAGGACCAATCAAGTTCACTGAGGTGTTCGCAGAGAGGATTGGGCTGTCCTGGAACCCGCCCAAAGATGACGGTGGCTCCAAAATCACCAATTATGTTGTTGAGAAGCGCGAGGAGAACCGGAAATCTTGGGTTCACATCTCAAACGACCCAAAGGAGTGTGCGTACCTGGTCACCCGCCTGACTGAGAACCACGAGTACGAGTTTAGAGTAATGGCACAGAACAAGTTTGGTGTCGGGCCGCCGTTGGTGAGCGAGCCAGAGAAGGCCAGAAACCTCTTCAGTAAGTGCAAATATCAACGCGAAAAGCATAAAGAACAATTTAGGAACTGTACTGATGCTGATGCTCTTTCTGTGCAGCGGTTCCTGGTCAGTGTGAGAAGCCCACAGTGACCAACGTCTGCTTGGAGTCTATGACAGTGAACTGGGAGGAGCCTGAGTACGATGGCGGCTCCCCTATCACAGGCTACTTCATTGAAAAGAAGGAGACCACCAGTAAGCGTTGGGTCCGCGTCAGCCGCGAGCTGATACGGGCGCTGCCACTTGGCAACAACTGGGATGTCACAGGCCTGCTTGAGGGTGCCATGTACCAGTTCAGAGTCACGGCTGTCAATGCTGCAGGCTCCGGCCCACCCAGTGTGCCCTCCGATCCCATGCTCTGCAGAGACGCCATTAGTAAGTCAGCAAGAAGTTAGCTGTTTCAGCATTTAAATGTAATATGTATGTATGTAAGAAGTGGTTGTATACAGTTTGTAGAGTTCTTAAGTGTACTGACAGAAGTATTCCATTTGAGACACAAGTGTCAAGAAGTGCAATATCAGAGTACTGAAAGTCAAATTCATTTTGCCATACTTCTCAGTGTGAAAGTACTTTTGTACTGAAAATGTTGAATATAAGTCGGACTGTGCGTGAATTAGGGATAGGTGCCAAATTCAGTAAATTTATAAGTACTGACCCAAGTTCGTAGGTACAGTATTACCGGGTAACGATTCACGTAAAATCAAACCGTTCAATATTTCGATACCTTTGTTGTATGCGACGTCACGTCCAGTGGCAAACTCAGCACAGGCTTACGCACTTGGCAGATAAACAAGAACTGAACCCAGCCGGACTGTCTCTAGGTTACAATTTCGCATGCCAACAAAGCAAGAAGGCGCTCAAAAGTACAGTATGGCAACACTAACTCGATGCTCATTTGGATTTGAAAGATTAACATTAGTGACTTTGCATTGCAATAGCAACACTGTAAATGGGGTAATCAAAACCAAAACCAAGATGCACATTAAAATCAAACAGTTGGTGGGTAATAAATACAATACTTACAATTTAAACACTTTGTAGGACTCAAAAGAAAAAAAACTTCCTGACTCAGGCAACACACCGTAGTCTGTTGTCTTAGAATTGCAACTGCATGCAAAGTGTACTATATAATACAAAACAATATTTGCAAATGAGTCACAGAAGTGTAAAACAACAAGTTAACTGGATCAGAGGCCACTGTTATACGAAGAAAAATAATTTAAAAGTTAGATTTTTTTTTTTTAGCAAATAACATTTATTAACACATTTGAACACACGCAAAAGTGTTGAAAATGTATTCCCAGGTAGCGGAAATTGGTACTATACTGATTCAAATTTGAAAGGTATCCATCCCTAGCGTGAATTGAGACACAGCCGTGGATTTAGTTTCACCAATCCTTACTTGTCAACATGTAGATGCCGTACAGACATTTTTTTAGCATTAGCATCATTAGCATGTGTGTTTGTGTGTGTGTTTGTGCACATACAGAGCCTCCCGGGCCTCCGACTCCTAAGGTGATAGACTGGACCAGGTCGTCGGTCGAATTAGAATGGATCCCTCCAACAGTGGATGGAGGTTCAAAAGTCACAGGCTACATTGTGGAATTCAAGGAGGTGAACAAGGAGGAGGAGGAAAAGAAAGCTCAGAGGAGGCTCTTACTGAGTGTTGGTGAGGAGGAGAAGGAGCCTGAGGCCGCGAAGGACTGGCATAAGGTAAAGCATTTTCCAACCTTCTGTATTACCAGAAAGGTCAGATTTCATTTTTGTTGAATAGCATTTGTGTTTTTCATTGTTGTTGTCTTCGGTCTCCAGGCCAAAGATACAGAGATTAGAGGGACCAAGTTTGTGGTGGCTGGCCTCAAAGAAGGAGGTCTATACCGCTTCAGAGTTCGAGCCGTAAATGCGGCCGGTGTTGGCGATCCAGGACTTGTGTCCGAGCTGATCGAAGTGAAAGATAGGACAAGTAAGAAGGAGCTCAAACAAATTACTTTCTTCAAAAAGCAAAGCATGTATGGAACTCATCATTTTGTTGCTGATCATCTGTCCCTGTTCAGTTGCACCTGAGATGGACCTGGATGCCTCTGTGAAAGAGAAGATTGTTGTCCACGCTGGCGGAACAATCCGAATCATTGCCTATGTGTCCGGCAAACCAGCTCCAGTGATCAGCTGGTGCCGAGATGACGCTGAGGTGCCCAAAGAAGCCAAGGTGGAGACAACAGGTATCTCCAACTCTCTGGTCATTAAGAACTGCAGGCGCCAGCATCAGGGCATCTACACGCTTTGCGCAAAGAACGAGGGCGGTGAAAGGAGGAAAGCCGTGATTGTGGAGGTCTTGGGTGAGTTCAAAGGGCCGCATGTCTTAAGGAATCTTCTGTTAAGTTGAGCGCTAAAATAAGAACTCTCTCGCCTTCAGATGTCCCTGGACCAGTCGGTCTCCCCTTTGCTGGTGAGAACCTGACCAATGACTCCTGCAAGCTGACTTGGTACACTCCTGAAGATGATGGCGGCTCCGCCATCACCAACTACATCATCGAGAAGAGGGAGTCAGACCGCATGGGTTGGACCTCTGTGTCCTACACGGTGACCAGGAACAACGCCGTGGTGCAGGGACTGCTCGACGGTAAAGGCTATTTCTTCAGGATTGCTGCTGAGAACATCATCGGAATGGGACCTTTCATCGAGACGGATAGAGTGGTGCTTATCAAAGATCCCATCTGTAAGTAGGACACATCTTTGTTGTGACCATGTGTTGGAAAATATAGCTAGTTTTGAAAACCAAACTAAGGTCATGCCACACATGAAGTGACAGAGGTCAATGTTGTTGTCTCTCTTAGCCGTACCAGAGCGTCCAGAAGACCTGATAGTCACCGCCGTCACTAAGGACTCAATCTCTGTTGCCTGGAGGCCACCAAAGTACGATGGTGGTGCGGAGGTTACAGAGTATGTCCTTGAATCGCGCATGATTGGCAGAGACAACTTCACTCGTGTTGGCGGTAAAGACAAGCTAATGGACAAAAAGTTCACACTGACTGGACTGAAGGAAGGCTCAAGTCACGAGTTCAGAGTGTCTGCTGTCAACCAAGTGGGAAAAGGCAAACCTTCCTTTGCCACCAAACCCGTCCAGTGCAAAGACGAGCTTGGTGAGTAACACAGCAGGATAGGCAAAATAAGCAGCATACGTTTATGTACTTCTCTGCCCCTCAGAACCACCATCTTTGGACCTGGACTTCAGAGACAAGATGCTGGTGAAGGTGGGAGACAGTTGTACACTGTCGGGACGCTACAGCGGCAAACCGGTGCCAACTATCACATGGACAAAGAATGACGAGGAGCTGAAGGCTGACGAGGACATCAGCATCCACAGCACCAGCCGTCACCTCAGTCTCAACATCATCAAGGCCAGACGGGACCACAGCGGACGCTACTGCGTCAGCGTGGAAAATGCAGCTGGAACTCGCACCGGAATCTGTGCTATCACTGTGGTCGGTAGGTACAGACAGAATTCACGAACTGAACAAAACGACTTATGTGAGAATGTTACAGATTGTGTCTTCCACATCAAAAAACAACTCCTGATAGATAAAGTCCTCATAAAGGAGACAGGGATACTAACCTATGAATTATTTCACCTGCCAGACGCTCCTCAACCTCCTGAGGGCCCCGTGGTGTTTGACGAGGTCTACAGGGACCACATGGTCATTTCCTGGAAGCCACCTCTGGACGACGGAGGCTGTGCCATCTCCAACTACATCATTGAGAAGAGAGACACAAACAGAGATCTGTGGATGCCCGTGACTTCATCTTGCACCAGGACAACCTGCAAGGTGGGCCCTTCAGGCGAAACACTTGCACAGAAGACTCCACTCTGTCTATGTAAAGAATTGACAGCATGTTGGAATCTTTAGTAATGAAGACAAAATGCCAAATGGGTACAGACTTGTTTCAGCAGGGGTGTCTAAAGCCCTCCCCGTTGGCCATTTTATGCTCCTTTTCAATTGACCCTCAATCAATCAAAGTTCATTTATATAGCCCTTAATCACAAGGGCTCTATAAACTCTCACTATAGGACTCTCACTATTATGTTAGATCCACTATGGACTGGACTTTCACAATATTATGTCAGACCCACTCAACGTCCATTGCATCCGGTCTCCCCTGGGGGGGGGGGGGGGGGGGGGGGGGTCCTCTCCAAGGTTTCTCAAAAAGTCATTCACATCGACGTCCCATTGGGGTTGTGAGTTTTTCCTTGCCCTCATGTGGGCTCTGTACCATTCACTACTTTCAAATTGTTTCAACCGATTCAACCCATTCCAAAATGAAAACATTTGGCTCAAGTTAAAACAAGCTTCCATATTCCAAAAATTCCTACTTTTCACAAAAACCCAAATTTCTCAAACAAAAACTCCCAATGATTTTGAGAATTCTTATTACTTACACATTTATCAACCAATTTAAACCATTCCAACAGGCTCTCTAAACTCCACATGTTCCAAATGCTATTTTGGCACTTCCACATTTTTCAAGCCCAAAAATTCCCCTGATTCTCAGATGTTCTGGTCCCAAAAGTAATTCCACATTTTTCATTAAGGTTTAGTGTTTACACAAATTTCCTTCTGTAGTTATTCATTACATATATTATTAGATATTACTTTGATATTTCCTTTGTCACCTATAACACCAGGCTAAGATCTTGATGTGTTGGTCAGATACATACATATATTGACCTCAGTGGTACCTTAGGATACGAGATTAGTTGGTTCTGTGACCCACTTGTACTTTAAAAACCTCATATTGTGAAACCGAGTCGCCCATTGAAATGAATCAAAAACAATTTAATCTGTGCTTGGCCCCCGCGATACCACACCATTTTAACATGTAACAAGCCTTTTAAAAATATGACTAACTTTTTCATAAGAAATATATAAAACAATACAATAGAATGTATGACAACTCAAGTAGTTTATGAACTAATGTAATCATATTGTACAATGTACCTTGGATAGCAGACTTCTACAGTATTCCTTCGAGCTGCTTCTTCGTCAAACAGACCATCAGCAGATTCTCAAGATTTTTATTGCTAAACGTCCAACGCTTTGAAGTTATTTTAATGTCCTTGGCTGGCGTCATCGACTTATTCTGCTTCCGTATGGTGTAGACGAGCAGTTAGCTAGCTACACACTCTTTCTCTCGACTCTTGCGGCGGAGAGGTAACTTGAAAGTTTTGTTCGCAACTTAAAGCATAAAAATGGGTCGATAGACGCTCTGTGTATGGGAAAAAATTGTCAACTGGTTCACTTATAAGCTGAGGTACCACTGTACATTGGATTTGAATAAGCATCTCACGTTGCACAAAATGTATCAACGTGGCCCCCTTGCATCTTTCAATTTTTTTGTACCCAGTCGTCAGTGGGAAAAGATTGTGCACCTCTGCTTTACATGATACGAGAAGAGTACTTGATGAGAAGAAAACTGACTTTTGTCGTTTCAGGTGCCAAAAATGATTGAGGGTCGCGAATACATCATTAGGATAATGGCTCAGAACATCTACGGCATTAGCAAACCACTGCTGTCTGCAGAGACAAGGGCCAAAGACATTTTCAGTAAGTGTTCAGTTGGCTTTTATTTTGCAAGCATTGATATATTAAAACAAGTGATCACTGCAACTTTGAGTATGTGTTTGCACCACAGAGGTGCCTGATGCGCCCAGACAGCCCACGGTGAAGGAGGTGTACCATGACTGTGCCCTCATTAGTTGGGAGCCTCCTGCTGATGGAGGAAAGCCAATCACAGGATACATTGTGGAGAGGAAAGAGACAATGGCCAACAGGTACAAACATATCAGCGTTTGCTGCTGCTCCAAATCACTCGTCAGCCTTGTCGTATCGAAAGTGAATTCCTGTCAATAGCAAACGGATCAGTTGAAATGTTTGCGTTCCAGATGGGTTCGTTGCAACACAGAGAGGATCCATCCCAAGGTGGAATACCTGGTGACGGACCTACTTAAGGGCTGTGAGTACGAGTTCAGAGTCAGCGCTGAGAACATCATAGGCGTCGGAGACCCAAGCCCACCCTCTAAGCCCGTCTTTGCTAAAGACCCCATCGGTAAGACGTAAAACACAACACTGACTTGTTGGTCTGGTTACATAAACCCTTCCTTTTTTACAGTCAAGCCCAGCCCTCCACTAAACCCGAAGGCCGTGGACCACACCAAGGAGTCAGTGAGTCTTTCTTGGCAGCCACCCGCTGACACTGGCAGAGGGAAGATCTTAGGCTACCTCCTTGAGTCTCAGAAGGCTGGAGATGAGGAGTGGCACAAGGTCAGTCGTTGGTTTATCAATGAGTCACATGGTTGATTTTATTTAACCTGAGCCTCTATCTTCCTGTCAATTTAAGTTACTAAAACTAAACTAGAAATAAAATACTTATTAGAGTTATTCATAAAAGGACCCTAAGATTTGAACAATGTTTAATATCTCTATATTGCATTCATGGACATCCATCTTTCCTGCT
Organism: Entelurus aequoreus; assembly: GCF_033978785.1. NCBI lineage: Eukaryota > Metazoa > Chordata > Actinopteri > Syngnathiformes > Syngnathidae > Entelurus > Entelurus aequoreus. The sequence goes on from NC_084740.1 coordinate 70,312,871, forward strand.
ATCATCCACAAGGTGAACCAGACTCCAGATTCTTGCCAACAGACTAAGTTTAAGGTGATCAACCTGGAAGAGGGATCTCTGTACCGCTTCAGAGTTATGGCTGTCAACGCTGCTGGGGAGTCTGACCCTGCTAATATAAAAGAACCAGTCAGGGTGAAGGACAGACTCGGTGAGCAACTTAGGCGTTATTAAACAATTTCACTTCAATCAGGTAATAGGTTGTATATCTAAATCAAGATTTAATGTCTACATTGCTGCTTTAGAGCCTCCAGAGTTGATTCTGGATGCTGGAATGACTCGGGAAGTCAAGGCTGTGGCTGGCACACACATCTCTCTGATGGCTACCATCAAAGGCATCCCCTTCCCCACTGTCCTGTGGAAGAAGAACGATGCTGAGGTGCCGACAAGGGCGGACATTGAGACCAATCAAGACGGCACCAAGCTGGAAATGAGGTTCTGTAACCGTGGTGACTGTGGAGACTACACACTCACTGTCGAAAACCCTGCTGGGTCTAAGACCGTCACCTGCACAGTGCTGGTGTTTGGTAAGGAAGGACCACATTCTGCTTACTTTTTAAAAAGTTGTTACTTGATTTGGGCGGTTTTGAACATGTTTAGTTTTTCTCAACTCATAATTAACTGGTTTTGGCTTCAGATAAACCCGGTCCTATTCAGCACCTTCGAGTGTCGGATGTTAGGAGCGACTCAGCCCACTTGTCCTGGAAAGACCCGGAGGACAACGGAGGAACTCGCATCACTAACTTTGTGGTGGAGAAGAAAGACTCACTCTCCAGTCAGTGGGTTCCTGTCTGCTCCACATCCAAGAAGCGCAGCATGATGCTAAAGCACCTGATGGAGGGAATGTCCTACACATTCCGAGTTGCCGCTGAGAATCAATACGGCCGTAGCGAATACGTGGAGACGCCAAAGGCCATCAAAGCGATGAATCCACTCTGTGAGTAACAGTGCATTGTCCAGGTCTTAATTCTTCATTATGTCAATACTGATTGTGATCGACATCTTAAATATATCCTTCACAGGATGAAGTTATTGATTTTCTTTAAAGTTGACCCATGCAACAAAATGGACATTAAGAAAAATATTATTTTCTACTTTTTATTAGGTGATGAGTAGTTAAATTTTTTCAAACAAGTGCCTTTGATTAATTAATCAGGAATTCTATATTTTTGGTATTTGTGTAATTAACCCTCCTTAATAACTAAAAAAAATCAGAATATATTTAATTTATTTTAATTTAACATGTTTTGTTACAACATAGCAGTGATTCTCAAACTTTTTAACCAAGTACCACCTCAGAGAAAACTTGGCTCTCCAAGTACCACCATAGTGACCAACATTAAAATACACGAGCATAGTAGGCCTACGTACTCATTAAAAACAAGACAGATGTTACATTTAACAATTATATTTAATATTTTTGGCCACTGTAACAGTACACACAGTTTGAACAGTAACACTGTGTTTGAATATAGGAAAATAAAACACTGTACTTGAATAAAGTGATTTTTTTGGCGTATCACTAGATGGAGCCTGTGTACATCTAGTGGTACACGTCCACAGTTTGAGAGTCACTGCAATATAGCCTAATTTTCACATACACCCATAATTGCAAAATAAATTACATTTTATAGTCTGCATTCTGGTAAATTGTAATCTACAGACCAAGGACCTGATATACTAAGATCCAAATACCTCATGCTAAACAGCGTGTGTAATCTATAGAATAGCGTGTGCTATAAGTGGGCGTGTTGCATGTAGTGTGCAATTGAAAAGTGGTGTAGACTGCATTATTTAAATGAACATTTTGTATAAAATATACGGAGTATCACCATGGAGACACTCATTTACTGCACATTCATGTTATTACCTGTGGCGTTTTGCTATGTTTTCAAACAGGCGGGAGACATATACCACTTTTTCTGTGCATTTTAGAAGCAGTCGTGCAGTATATCTACATTGACACCATTTTTTCTTTCTTTTTAATATATATTATGTATAAAATAAAGGAAAGTCAATTAAAAAAAATTATTAAATGACACCAAAACGCATCAATTTAATTTGTGAATCAGTCCCTTAAGTCATCCAGCAGCTATACAATTATAAAATGATGTTGCTGAATACACAAAATATGTCTAATATTTTTTATTTTTGACAGTTCAAATATGTTGACACACACACGTAGGACAGTCAAGTTTGTGCATTCTTTTCAAATGCGCCAAATAAAACATGATCATAGTGCTCTCAAAACGGTGATGAGTGTTGATAAATCTGTATAATATATATGCATTTTCTTCTCCCACTATTGTGGGTGTTTTGATGATCAGCATATATTTTGCATAATTATGAAGACAGAGACGCAATTGCGCACCTTATTCTGCTCACTTAACAGATGCAATTCACTTTGCACACTTTTAGTAGATCAGCTTTGCATGTGTTATCAAGTTTGCACTTGTTGTAGTAAATCATCCCCCAAGTATTTTAAAGAGTTCCATTAAATGTTTAACACCTTTTTCCTGCAGTCCCACCTGGTCCTCCCAAAGACCTGCATCATGCTGACGTGGATAAGACAGAGGTGTGGCTGGTGTGGAATTGGCCTGACCGAAACGGCGGAAGTGAGATCACTGGCTTCCTGGTGGAGTATCAAGTGGAAGGAGAGAAGGAATGGTGCGAGTGGAAGACTGTCAGCATCCCAGAGAGTCATGTTACAGGCTTAGAGGAAGGAAAGACCTATCGCTTCCGAGTAAGAGCAGAGAATGCCATAGGTCTCAGCAGACCTGACACCACTCTTCCTATCCTTTGCCAAGAGAAGCTAGGTGAGATTAAGGGACAGTCGAATCCAATGATCAAGTCAATACTGGTTCTTTAAACTGCTGCTTTGATTAAATAATTGTATTGTTTTTTTTCCCGAGAATTATATACAAAATACAGTAACAACTTATGTCTTCATCAACAGTGCCTCCAATCGTTGAGGTTGATGTCAAGCTGGCGGAGGGCATTATTGTTAAAGCCGGAACCACCATCCGGCTGCCTGCTATCATGAGAGGAATTCCAGTACCTACTGCCAAATGGTCGATTGAAGGAGAAGAGCTCACCAGTGGAGGCAATACTAAGATCGACACAGATAACTTTTCCACCGTTCTCAGCATCAACGAGTGCACTAGAAATCACACGGGCACCTACCTGCTAACCGTTTCAAACCTTGCTGGGACTAAAACAGCGGCTCTTAATGTCACTGTCCTGGATGTTCCAGCTGCACCCATTGGACCCGTCAACATCCTGGAGGTCAATCCAGATTCCATGATGATCGAGTGGCGTCCCCCTAAGGATGATGGCGGCAGCCCTGTCACCAACTACATTGTAGAGAAGAGAGATTCCAATAAGGAAACCTGGGGAGGAGTTAGTTCAAGCAGCCTTGACACAAAGCTCAATATCACCCGCCTGCAGAAGGGTGTTGAGTATGTTGTACGCATTCGCGCTGAGAATAAGATGGGCATCGGTGCTCCTCTTGAGAGCAAGCCCACTGTTGCAGAGCATTCCTTCATGCCGCCTAGTCCTCCTGGTAAGCCACAGCCACATGATGTGTCTGAGGACAGCGTTACACTTGGGTGGACCATGCCCTTGTCTGATGGTGGTAGTCAAATCACTGGTTACATCATTGAGCGTAGACACATAGGAGGAAAGTGGATTCGTGTGAACAAGATTCCTTGCAGAGACCTCAGATACAAAGTTTTGGGCTTGTTTGTGGGAAATGAGTATGAGTTCAGAGTATTTGCTGAGAATAGCGCCGGCTACAGTGGCCCCTCTCCCATCTCTGATCCTTGCAAGCCCTGCAGGCAGATCACTGTCCCAAGCCCTCCAGTCAATCCTAAAGTTAAAGATTACAGCAAGTCTACAGCAGACTTAGTATGGACTAAACCCACCAAAGATGGAGGCAGCCCAATTTTGGGGTACACTGTGGAAATGCAGAAGGCTGATACTAAAGACTGGAAAAAAGTAAATCTGGATGACTTCATCAAGCATTGTGCATACACAGTGAAGGAGCTGGAGGCGGGTCTCACTTACAGATTCAGAGTTTATGCCTCAAATATGATTGGAGATGGCGAGCCCAGAGAGATTCCAGAGTCAGTCACTGCTAAAGACATCCTTATCCCTCCAGAGATTGAAATGGATGCCACATGTCGTGAGCGTGTCACTGTGCGTGCTGGACACAACATTAACATTATTGGCTACATTAAAGCCCGTCCTGACCCTGAAGTGCTATGGTCAAAGGATGAGACTGTTCTGGAGAACAGCAAGCGTACAACTATCATGCAGAACCTACCTGTGGTCAAACTAAGGATTAAGGAGGCCACAAGAGCTGACCACGGCAAATATACTCTGAAAGCTTCAAATGTGGGCGGAGAAGCCTCCTGTGACATTACCGTCAATGTGCTAGACAGGCCAAGCCACTGCCAAAATCTCAACATGACCTATGTCACCAAGGACTCATGCATGATCAACTGGGATGCACCTAAAGACAACGGTGGATCTGAGATCACAAACTACATTGTGGAGTGCCGAGAGCCGAGCATCAGCATGTGGTCAATGATATCCTCACACTGCACCAATCGCAAGATCAAGACCAAGCTGATGGAGGGCCACCAGTACCTTTTCCGTGTCTGTGCAGAAAACAAGATGGGACCTGGACCCACTGTGGAGACCAAGGTCCCTCTGCTAGCCATCGACCCCATTGAGAAGCCAGGCGAGCCTGAGAACTTCAGGGCGACCGACATTGGCAAGAACCATGTTTATCTACGATGGAGAAGGCCTGATTATGATGGTGGTAGCCCCAACCTCTCATATAACCTTGAATACAAACCCAAAGATGCGGAGGAATGGGAAAAACTCAACACTAGCATCCTAACTGACACATTCTTTTTAGCGGACAAATGTGTTGAAAACCAGACTTACTCTTTCAGGTACGTTATTGCATCAATGCAGTTTGTGGCCTCAGAATTTATTGCAAATACTTAGTTGCTTTTGTTTGTGTCACAATCTTCAAAGTACTAATGCAAATGATTTGTTATTCAGGGTGCAGAGCATCAATGAAGGAGGGGAGAGTGGTTGGGTTAAACTTGCAGATATTTTGGTGCGAGAAGAGATTCAGAAGCCAGTCCTTGACCTGAGACTGGCCGGCACACTGACGGTGAAGGCCGGAGAGTCTGTCAGGATAGAGGCCGGCCTGAGAGGAAAACCTCAGCCGGAAGTCAAGTGGACAAAGGACAAAGCGGTTGGAGACAACCCCAGAATCACCTACGAGACTGGTCCTGATTACACCAAGTTCCTTTTGACCAAGTCAAAACGCACTGATACTGGAAAATACATCGTCACTGCCACCAACTCTGCCGGAACATTCAATGCATATGCTCATGTTAATGTCCTGGACGTTCCTGGCCCTGTTAGGAACCTCAAAGTCACTGGTATTGGAGCCGACAAGTGCAGAGTGGTTTGGGATGCGCCAGAGGATGATGGAGGCTGTGAGGTTGACAGTTACATCCTGGAAAAATGTGAAACCAGGAGGATGGTTTGGTCAACCTATTCTGCATCCGTAGTCACGCCATACTGCAACGTCATACGTCTTGTTGAGGGCAATGAGTACATCTTCAGAGTAAGGGCTGAGAACAAGATGGGAACTGGCCCTTCAATGGAGAGCAAACCTGTCACTGTCAAGACTCAGTTTAACAGACCTGGACCACCTGATGCCCCAGAGGTTACAAAGGTTAGTTGTAAATTTACCTGGAAATTGAAAACCAGCCTTGAATTTTACCCTATACTGTATTTTGCTTGATGTAATCTCTTATGGGATATTGACTTTACACTTTTTTGTATGGAGCACGTACTGTACGTTGTGTCTGATAAATGTCAGTCATGGCCACATAAATGCTGTGGTAAGACTCAAGATGTGTGAAAGCCTTAATCCTTACTGAGTCAAGCCCTAAACATCTGCCACCCCGTTTTGTTTTGAAAGTTTATCGATATTTTTGTGATCCAGGTGAGCAAAGAGGAGATGACAGTGGTCTGGGCTCCACCTGAGAATGATGGAGGAAAGTCCATCACCGGTTATATCCTGGAAAGAAAGGAAAAGAGGGCTGTGCGTTGGGTGCCATGCACTAAGAGTCCCATCTCTGAGAGACGCATGAAAGTCACCAACTTGATCCCCAACCATGACTATCAGTTCAGGGTCAAGGCTGAAAATGAAGTTGGTCTAGGGGATCCTAGTAAACCCTCCAGACCCGTCACAGCCAAAGATCCAATTGGTCAGTTAACATTTGCAAGTCCACTGCAATGATTAAACCCTATTCATGTATCCTATTGAACAAATAATATTTTTTTACCTCTTCAGAACCTCCTGGCCCACCTGCAGGCCTAAAAGTGGCTGACAGCACAAAGACTTCTATCACGCTTTCGTGGTCTAAACCTGTATATGATGGGGGTGCCCCGATCATTGGCTACAGCCTGGACATGAGACTGAAAAGTGAGGTGGACCCTGAAAAGCCCACAGAAGGCTGGAAGAGGATTGACACACATGGGCCACTCGTCCTCAAAGAGTTCACCATTGGGCAGCTTGATGAGAAACAGGAGTACGAGTTCAAAGTCTCTGCCAAAAATCAGGTGGGCTGGGGACGTCATGCCTACTTAAAGGAGGCCATCTCCCCCAAAGAGATCCTGGGTAAGAAACAAGATACCATTACCAAACAATGAGCTACCAAATTAATAGATTTATCCTATTTATAATCTGTCACTGATGATGTGTTTTCGTGGCAACAGAGGCTCCCGAGATTGACCTGGACGCAAGTTTGAGGAAAGGTCTTGCCGTAAGGGCTGGCTGTCCAATAAGACTTTTTGCTGTTATCAGAGGACGCCCCGCACCCAAGGTGACCTGGAAGCGTGTGGGCGTGGACAATGTGGCTCGCAGAGGTCATGTAGACCAAGTGGATACCATGTCTTTCCTGGTCATCCCTGAAAGCACCAGAGAAGATTCTGGAAAATACTCACTGACTCTGTCCAACTCTGCTGGAGAGAAAGCTGTCTTTGTTCATGTGAAAGTGCTCGGTGAGAAACAGATACAACTTTACTTATCAGTAAAAAAATATATATTTGGGAGATCACATTATTTATCATGTTGAATATATACTGCTGCAGATACACCTGGTCCCGTTGGTGGTTTTGATGCAACTGATGTCACGAAAACAACAGCTCAGCTGTCCTGGTTGCCACCAGAGAATGATGGCGGAAGCCCCATCCTCAACTATATTGTGGAAAAACGGGAAGTGGACAGGAAGACCTGGACCAAGTGCGTTGACAACCTAAAGAAGACCAGCTTCAAAGTGACCAACATGTCACCTGGCATTGAGTACTACTTCCGTGTGATGGCGTGCAACACGTATGGAATTGGAGTTCCTCAGGATTCTCCCAGGTCTTACTTGGCTGTGGACCCTATCAGTGAGTGTTAAGGGACAAACTATTTGTAATTACATTTTCTTAATCTGTGCCTAATACCTGCTGATGTTTCCAGGTGAGCCAGATCCACCAAAGAAGATGGATGTTTTGGATATTACTAAGAACAGTGCCACACTTGGCTGGCTAAAGCCCCTCAGAGACGGAGGAGCCAAGATTAACGGTTATGTTGTGGACTACCAGGAGGAGGGTGCACCAGAGGGCAAGTGGACTCCGTATTCAGTGGTCAAGGACTTAACTATTGTGGTCGTTGGCCTAAAAGAAGGGAAGAAGTACAAGTTTAGGGTTGCTGCCCGGAACTCAGTTGGAGTCAGTCTTCCTCGGGAGGCTGAGGGTGTGTTTGAGGTCAAGGAGCAGCTCAGTGAGTAAACTGGCATTAAAGTCCAACTTTCATATTCACAGATTCTGCTAATAGACTTAACAGAACAATAACTATTGCTTACTCTTGCTCCCTCAGTGGCTCCAAAGATCATAATGCCTGACACTGTGACAGTCAGAGCAGGATCTAAAATGGTCATTGAGGCCATTGTGGCGGGTAAACCCGCTCCCTTTTGCAAGTGGAAGCAGGGCAGCGAAGACGTCTTGACTTCTGATCGCCTTTCTGTCATCAAGACACTTACAAATTGCACACTTATCATTAAGAATGTGACTAGGGCGGACAGTGGTTACTACAGCCTTTCAGCTGAAAACAGCACAGCCAAGATCAACCAGATCCTCAAAGTCATTGTTATGGGTCAGTTATAAGATATATTAGGTGTGAAAAAATGTTTTGATACTTAGGTTAGTTATTCACAATCATTTGTTTTCTTTGGCTGGCAGACATTCCAGGGCCTCCCGGAGCTCCTCTTGAAATCACTGAGCAAGACATTGATGCCTGCACGTTGCTTTGGAACACTCCTCAAGAAGATGGTGGAAGCCATATTACCAACTACATTGTGGAAAGGTGTGACGTTAGCCAGGGTGACTGGGTCACCATGTCCTCTTCCTGCACCAAAACCAGCTTCAAGGTAACCAAACTGACACCCGGCACAGAGTACAGCTTCCGGGTCCGTGCGGAAAACAGGTTTGGCATCTCTGTGCCAATCTACTCCGAGAGGATGATTGCCAGATATCCATTTGGTGAGTTGCAACTGCTGTATTTGTAAACCATTAGTTTAATGTTTGCTCCAGACAAGATTGACTATAGATCTTCCATTTGCCTCCAGATCCTCCGAGTGAACCCATACACCTGCAGGTAAACAAGATCAATAAGGACTCTGTCATCCTTTCATGGGAGCGTCCGAACAGCGATGGAGGAAGCCCGATTATTGGGTACTACATCGAAAAGAAGGAGAGGAACAGTCTACTCTGGGTCAGGGCTAATGAGTCTGTGGTGAAAGCCACTCAGTACACCTGCGCCAGTCTAATCGAAGGCCTGGAGTACACCTTCCGGGTGTCTGCCCTTAACATAGCTGGACAGGGCAAACACAGCAAGCAGACTGACTTCATCACCACCAGGACTGCTGTCGGTACGAAAATCTCCTAGGAAAATACTCTTATTATTCATATGTAAATATTTTATTTTAAAAGATCTCATCAGAACACTGACCTAACAGATAACCTTTTATTTTGGATTAGATTTCCACAAACTAAGTATAATTCCTAGAAATCAAATTTTTTAATAGAGTGTACTTTTGATATAGAAACACATCACTCGATATACAAAATATTTGTTCCACCAGACCCTCCAGGTAAACCTGAGCCCATGGATGTGACTAAGAGCTCAGTCTCACTGGTGTGGACCCGGCCCGAGCATGATGGTGGCAGCAAACTGATTGGCTACTTTGTGGAGTATTGTAAGCTTCCAGAAGACAAGTGGACACGCTGCAACAGTAACTGCATCAGCATCCAGACAGAAAACTATGTGGTGACTGGTCTGGAGGAGCAACAACAGTACCAATTTAGAGTCATCGCCAAAACTGCTGTTAACATCAGCCTACCCTCAGAGCTGTCTGATCCCATCCCTGTCATTGCAGAGAATGGTAGGACTCATGCAAACATTAGCAATTCACTGATGAATAATGAGACAACAATGAGACAAATTATCATGATTATCCGTGCAGTTCCTCCTCGTGTGGAACTGGGGGTCAACATGAAGAACCTGATTGTGGTTAAAGCCGGCGCGAACGTCTTCCTGGATGCTGAGGTCTTTGGGAAGCCGTTGCCAAAGGTGAGCTGGAAGATAGACGGAGTGCCTCTTGTACTGGCAGAGGGAATGAAGATGACCCAGAAGAAACACGTCCACTTCCTGGAGCTCTATTCCGTGACCAGGAAGGAATCTGGCGACTACTCTATTGTTGCTGAGAACATCAATGGTAGCAAGTATGCTACCATTAAAGTTAAAGTGCTTGGTAAGTTTGGTCTGTGTGACTTCTCAGTATACAACTAAGCTAACATTTCATCACTGTGAGACAAACAACAGTTTATTTTGTCTTAAAATTACCTTCCCATTTGTTTAATGTAGACAAACCAGGTCCTCCTGCTTCAGTGAAAACCAGCAAAGTGTTTGCAGACCGTGTCAAGTTGCGGTGGGAACCCCCACTGGCAGACGGCGGGTCCGAAATCACAAACTACATCATCGAGAAGCGTGAAACCAGCAGGGCCAATTGGGCGCAGGTCACCTCCAACATTAGCGGACACATCACCGACTGCTCAGTCGAGAAACTTATTGAGGGACACGAGTACCAGTTCAGAGTCAGTGCTGAAAACCAGTACGGCGTGGGAGACGCTGTCATGACTGACCCTGTCATTGTCAAAAATCCATATGGTGCGTGCAGACATAATTACACTTAATGTTAGCTTGTAACCAAAATGTACACAATAAAACCTGTTATGATAATAATAATATTCATCATGTTATTATTAGACAGATGTAGGGCTAGGTTTTTGATGGCATTGTAGGTGGTATGGAGTACTGTGGTCTCTGGTGTGGGTGTGTGAGATACGTTTTGGACATATTGGATTTTCATTTATTGAGGAGTTTTAATATTTTACCGTAGAGAAGGCTTTAGCGGTGAATTAATCAAGAGTGGATAAAGATTTCTGCGGCAGAGAAAGATAAATTGTGATGCGGAAGGGGCGATTTCCTTTTGTGTGTAATTTGGTTGATGTGACGGACAAACTAAATCGTGTAGTCCAAAATTTTGAAGGCGTACTTGTAGAAGCATCAATGTTGAGCAGAAAGTGTAGAGCAACATGAAGGACTTTTGCACCAAAAGTTCAGGAAATTTGAGTTCCTGTAACTATAGGTTCATGTAGACCTATGCGGTTTGTGTTTCCACAGCATTTTACAGTTCAGGGTAGTTTATACAAATCAGGCTGATGACGAGTGGACGTGTTGTACAGTATATGTTTGACATTCATACCATGTTATTAAACAGTCAATAATAGGTCATATTTCTTCTACTAAAGTGGAAGTAAATAAAATACAAATATACAAAACGATATGGTTTAAAAACAAAATGTACCGATGTTTACATAATTTGGGCTTTCGTCAACAGAGTAACATTCAGAAAGGTAATGATGAATAATGAATGGGTCAGGCGAGTCCTAATGATCCATCTCAGCTGCAAATAATAATATATAAATGTCAGTGTTTATCTTACGGCGACAACACAAACACATCAGATTTAGAATTAGCCTGTTAGCATTAGCATTAAGTAACTTGGGTTGAGACTAATAACACAAATGGCATGTCGCTTACTACCGTTAGAGCATGTAACAAACTAAATAGTGAATATTTAATGTCATTTACCGTCTTTCAACTTGTTTACTGTCTCATCTATTTCACAAATATCCTCAATGAGGTCACAGACTCCAAGTGAGCAGCCTCACATCCAGCTGAATACTGAGTAAATGTGGTGAAAAGAGTCTGCCCACTTTTTGTACCTTTACGTTTTAAAAGGAAGTTTCTAGAAATGAATGAAACAACATTAAACTGTATAGTAGTTTAAACACTATGGCTCAGTAAAAACACTACAATATAGTTCCACTAAATTAACGTTCTTTAGCACAGAGATGTGCCCCAGAGAAGTCCCTACAACTCGAAAGTTCCTTTCTTTCTCGCTATAGTCAAGTACATTGTAATAGAAATACACAAGAAATAAGAAATAAATAAGTTATCCGTGCATACAGTAATGGCAGCTGAAATTCGAATACAACGTTTTTTGAACACCACAAAGGTTTCAACCAATCAGGGTTCGACAGCACAGCCTGCCCCTTAAAAGTTCCTCGAGAATTTTTCAAAGTGCCATCTAGCCAATAGAAACTAAAAGGTTCTTGTGGAAATGTATTTGCCCTGGTAGGTGGAAATGCAGGCGGGTATTTCATTTAACAGGGTAAATTGGCAAGTTCCTGTAAAAGTTCCTGCGATGGAAAAGGGCCCATGGTTCAGAGTAGTAGGAAGGATGAGCATGATTTCAGACTTTCAGACTCTTTGCTATGTTTTTTATTTACCATGGTAAATTGAAAACTTCCTGTAAAAGTTCCTGCGATGGAAAAGGGCCCATGGTTTTGGGTAATAGGATGGATGAGCATGGTTTCAGACTTATTGTTACATTTTTGAAAGATAAAACTGTTTGCAGCAAAGCAGTAGAAGTGAAGTCAGTGTGCTGAAACAGGAGTGGGATATGCTAGTTAAGCCAAGACTGTATTTAAAAAGTTTGATAAGTATAGAATGGTAGTAGCTTTGAAAGCAGAACTGAGGTCAAGGAGGATGAAGGTGTTGAGTGAGCCTGTTAGATTATAAGATTTGTATTATCGTTATCATCAAAGGCATTTCTCCCCATACCTGACCTATCACTGACATCTTCAGTTGTCAACTATTGAGATCCTGTCAGATTTTTTTTAAAACAATTTGGTAATTGAGTCCCACCACTGGTTGTGGTATGACATTATTAGGATTTGATTGATCAAAGAGTTGTCCAGAGGTTTCGCTGGTTATCATGCATTGTTATTATCATTATCAATCCTTCCAAATATACAGTGGTGAACGCTAATCAATATTTGCCTAGTCAAATAGTTAGACACAAGGTTGTTGTTTCTGATGAGAGATCGTTATTTTACCTCAGATGTTCCTGGCCCGTGCGAGCCGCCTGTCATTACCAATATCACCAAGGACTCCATGACTGTGAGCTGGAAGGCGCCAGCTAACGACGGTAGAGCAACCGTCCTCGGCTATATGGTAGAGAAGCGTGAGGCAACAGAGTTGACCTGGGCCAAGGTCAACCGTAAGCCCGTGATTGACAGGACCATTAAAGCAACTCAGCTAACTGAAGGCTCTGAGTATGAGTTCAGAGTCATTGCCATTAACAAAGCTGGGCTGGGCAAACCAAGCGACGCATCCAAAGCTGCTCTGGCCGTAGACCCCGTCTGTGAGTATATTTTTAAGAATTAAAGATTTTTAAATTATCATTCAAATTAAGTGTAAGTACCATGTGGTGTCATTCCAATCAATGCTACTCTTCTCCAGATCCTCCAGGCCCACCTGCCTTCCCTAAGGTGGTAGATTCTACAAAGAACTCCATCAGCCTGAGCTGGACTAAGCCAGCCTACGATGGTGGTTGCGAGATCATTGGCTACCTGGTGGAGTGCAAACTGGCAACTGCAGAGAATTGGACCAAGTGCAATGTCCCCAAGAAGCTCCAGACCACCAAGTTTTTGGTGACGAGCCTGATGCATGACATAGAGTACCAGTTCAGAATCACTGCTGTCAACAAGATTGGTTACAGCGAGCCTAGCGAAGTCCCTGGAAACCACATGGCCAAGGACATCCTCAGTATGTTCCTTTTTTTTAATGTTCGTGCTTCTTGCCTAATACCAATAATCTTGACCCATGATCTATTTTGGTTTAACTACAATAACCATGATCCTCAGAATGAATACAGCTAGCTTGCATGGTCAGTTATACCTGTTTCTAAAAAGAAATTATTTGTGCTTTGCATAGAACTGTATGCTTTTTCCACTTGCTGTATGCATTGTCATCAGCCAAAATTAAACTGCATGAATCTAACAGGCTGACTAAACAGAGTAATCAAATCTAAATAAATTAATAAACCTGTCTTCAGTTGCTCCAGAAGCGGAACTAGATGCCGACCTGAGGAAAGTGTTGGTTCTCCGTGCTGGCGTCACCCTGAGGCTCTACGTTCCTCTTAGAGGTCGCCCAGCACCAAAAGTGACATGGAGCAAGGTGGACGCTAACCTGAAGGACCGAGAGGGTCTGCTGATCAAGACATCGGAGTGGGATACCCTGCTCTTGATTGAAGACATAAACAGATATGATGCTGGCAAATATGTGCTGACGCTGGAAAACAGCAGTGGTTCAAAAAGCTACACCATTGTGGTCAAGGTTCTAGGTAAGATATCACATCAGAAATGTTTGTCTCTCCCTGTGACTTGCTCATGTTTCTGGCCTCAGTCAAAAAATCAAGATACGTAAACAAATTGCATCTTAGGGCAAAATAAAACATGCTTGTGAGCTATACTGCTTCTGATACAACTATCTCACCCTCGCTTTAGATTCTCCTGGGCCACCTATGAACCTGACAGTGAAGGAGACCTCTAGAAACCATGCTTGCATCACCTGGGATCCACCACTGATTGATGGCGGTAGCCCCGTCAAGAGTTACATTGTTGAGAAGCGTCTGGCAGAGAGGAAGGCATGGACCTGTGTGTCAGTAGAGTGTCACAAAATCTCCTATAGGATCACCAACCTGGAGGCAGGGCAAGCGTACTGCTTCAGAGTGCTGGCCGAAAACGCTTATGGTATCGGTGAAGGCTGCGAGACCACAGGCAGTGTGCGAGCTTCAGGTATTCATAGCATAATCCACTGATGCTTTTTTGACACAAAGGTCACCCAAGCCACCACTTTCTCAGTTCTGATGCAATCCTTGCCCCTCCAGAGCAACCTGGTCTAGTGGTGGACTTGAAGGCCAAGAAGACCACCAATGATTCTATCATTCTGGCCTGGAAAAAGCCTATCAGTGATGGCGGAAGTCATGTCAGTGCATACATCGTGGACCAGAGTGAAGGCGTGCAGTGGAAGCAAATCATGAAGGGAAAGAATACTTCACTGACGGTCAGTGAGCTCACTGAGGGCAATGAGTACTTTTTCAAAGTCAGGGCACTCAATGAATCTGGAGAAGGGCCGCCCACTGAACTCAGTGCTGTTGCCAAGGACCAGTTTGGTAAGAACTAATAGCTATGCCTTGCCCTATATGGAACACTATTCTATTTGCGTTTTGATTTGCATCAATTCCTCATTTGCCAACACCACTTGTTTCCAGTGCTGCCTGACTTCAACCTTAGCAGTATACCTGACGGCTGCCAAGTGGTGAAGGAAGGCACTACTATCCGCATTAACATCCCCATTATCGGTGTGCCATATCCCACTGCCACGTGGAAGAAGGGTGAAGTGGTCCTTGGAGACACTGGGCGCATGTGTGTTGAGGCGTCTCAAGGCATCACCACCCTCTTGATCAGAGACTGCCAGAGAGTAGATGCTGACACTTACACCATCAACGTCAAGAACAGCACAGGCTCCAAAGATTGCAAGTTTAAACTCAAAGTTGTTGGCAAACCTGGCATCTGCACTGGACCCATAAAGTTTGATGAGATCACAGCCGATGGGATCACCCTGGAATGGGAGCCACCCAAAGATGATGGGGGTGCAGAGGTGTCCAACTACATTGTAGAAAAAAGGCGGACAACAGACAACAAGTGGGCCACAGTGGCTTCAGCAATCCAGAAAACCACCATGAGAGTGATTCGTCTACACGATGGAACAGAATATATATTCAGGGTGTCTGCTGAGAACAAATACGGTATTGGCGAGTATCTGAGGTCAGATCCAGTCATCGCACAGCATCCTTTCAGTGAGTATTCAGAATCTGAGTTGAAGCTAAGTCAACTTTTGTGCTTTAATCAATTCATTCGTAAAATTTGTTTTAAAGTACTAGTAGAATGAAAAAACAAGTTGCCTCTATATTGAAGCTATTGTCATATACTGTATATCTGACTTACAACACCAAAATACCTACCAAGTTTGCAACTAAATAGATATTAACAAAATAGTAATAATTTCATGGAGATTCCCAAGTCTTTTTGAGAGATAATGAGCAAACCTGTCACCTGGTCCGTAGCGTTGAGGTGGGAACCATAGATCCTTTCCCCAACAGCAACAATGCTAATCATTCACTTTGTAAAAGCAACAAAAATTACTTTGGAAAAAATTATGATCCAGAATCTTATAGTTTTTAGCCTGAGTATAAGGAGAGTGAGCGATATGTTTTAGAAGCTCTGTGCTAAACAGATCCAGCTTTAGTAAAACACTAAGCATCATGTAGCACTATTGCTAAGTGCTAAACAATAAATACAAACAACAAACATAATAAAACAATCACTTACTGAACAATGTCCACTCTCACTGCGATGACGACTGATAGGAGGTTTGTATCTTCCCCCTTAGATGAAGAATGAATCACAATCCACACAAAAGGTTAAAAGGAAAAGTTGCTGCCTGCCCACACGGTCTTAGGTTGCCGTGTCTTTGACTCCGGATGTAAATTCAATGTCACAAATGAACAACTTCTAGATTAATGGCTAAATCCTATTATCCAGATGAGAGGCATGATTTATAATCTAGAATAACTTTGATGAGCCAAGATGCAATGCAGCAGCATTACACAGGTTGGCTCACAGTACAGCAGCATAAGCTAGTAATTAGCTCTCTGTTATCAATGTGTCGCTAAAATAATAGTTTGTCTGCGTTAGCCCTTTTAATAACAATATCGGTAATATTTAGTTATTATTCAGGTCACGATATGTAAATAGAGTTGGCGGGTTTTGAATGGTTATTTAGAGAGCTGTGTGGGTGGAACAGAACGCCCCTATTGAGACATTTTATTTATTTACAACTTAAAATAAAAATAGTTTTAAAGCATATGTGTTAATGTGTTACAGAGGGATTGTGAATGATAAACAGCACATATCTTTCTAATTTTTGCATATTTCCGGTATGACTGATCTGGTGATATGGTCAGATTGCAGAAGCGTTCCCACCGTGACGTTGTTCAACTCCGAATCTACGGAAATTGCAAAAGACATTTAGAGCGGATTATTTAAAATCGCCGTCTGAAATTCTGGCATTCTGTGATGTTTAGACAATATTTTCACATACTATTGGAATTGAAAATACAATTAGAAATGGTTTAATGCAGTGGTTGTCGAACTTTTTTTTACTAAGTACCACCTCAGAAAACATTTGACTCTCCAAGTACCACCATAATGACCAACATTAAAATACTGTAGCATAGTAGGCCTAATTATTCATAAAAAACAAGGCAGAGGCTTTATTTAACAGTATGTTTCATATGTTTTGGCCACCGTAACATTACACACAGTTTGAATAAAGGAAAATAAAAATTGGCGTACCACTGGATGGAGCCCGCGTACCACTAGTGGTACACGTACCACAGTTTGAAAATAACTGGTTTGATGGATACAAGGAAATACAATTAAGCATATGAAGGGGACGGTGTGGCGCAGTTGGGAGAGTGGTCGTGCCAGCAACCTGAGGGTTCCTGGTTCGATCCCCAGCTTCTACCAACCTAGTCACGTCTGTTGTGTCCTTGAGCAAGACACTTCACCCTTGCTCCTGATGGGTTGTGGTTAGGGCCTTGCATGGCAGCTCCCGCCATCAGTGCATGAATGTGTGTGTGAATGTGGAAATAGTGTCAAAGCGCTTTGAGTACCTTGAAGGTAGAAAAGCGCTATACCAGTACAACCTATTTACATTTAAGTCAACTATTTTTTCCGTTCTACTAGTACATTAAAGTAGCTGTTTTCACAGAATGTGCTCTTAAATATTCAGTCATTTCTAACCCCAGAATCTCTTCCTCTTCCACTTCCACTTCCAGATGTCCCACAGGCACCAGCTCCTCCAGATATAGTCAGTATACGCCACGAGTTAGCCATCTTGACCTGGGCTGATCCCAAAGACACAGGTGGCTCCCCAATTACAGGTAACTGACAGTGATCCTGGCAATGTAAAGCTAATCTAACATGTATAGAACATAGCAAAAAGTCATTTTGTGCACTTTGCAGGTTATTATGTGGAGTTTAAGGAGAGGAACAGTCTCTTGTGGAAGCGAGCCAGTAAATCTCCTCTAAGAGTAAAGGAGTGCAGAGTCACAGGTCTGATAGAAGGACTGGAATATGAGTTTAGAGTTATGGCCATGAATGTTGCCGGTCTTGGGAAGGCCAGCAAAGCCACTGAGGCGGTGGTTGCTCTTGATCCAATTGGTGAGTTATGTGCATTTAATTAAGATGTCTTAATACTCTTAAAGGCAGAATTTCCTTTGTTACGTTCTTCTCACAGTCGTTTTCTTGTCTCTTGTTAGATCCCCCTGGTAAGCCTGACGTCATTAATGTCACCAGGAACTCAGTCACTCTGATTTGGACTCCACCCAAATATGATGGCGGTTACAAGCTCATTGGCTACATGATAGAGAAACTTGAAGCTGGTACTAAGGCCTGGATGAAAGCTAACCATGTCAACATTCAAAGATGTGCCTTCACTGTGACCGACTTGACAGAGGGAGCTCAGTATCAGTTCCAAATCAGGGCCAAAAATGCAGCTGGTGCAGTCAGTGTTCCCTCAGAGAAGACCGACCTGCTAACTTGCAAGGATGAGTATGGTAAGCTATTTTAATCAGGGTTCATATCAAAAAACATATTTGTTTTTAATGTTGCATCTGGCAGTGTAACGTGTTGCATAACTTGCTTTCTTTACTTCATCAGAACCTCCAAGCATCACCATTGAACCAGACATGAAGGACGGTATATCAGTCAGAGCGGGAGACACGATCGTGATCTCTGCTTCCAAGATTGCAGGAAAACCTCCACCGACTGCTATCTGGTCGAAGGGAGGCCGTGAATTGAAGAACTCTGACATTGTCAATATTACCAGCACCCCAACTTCCTCCTCTCTGGCTATTAAATATGCAAGCCGGAAAAATACCGGAGAGTACACAATTACTGCCAGCAACCCGTTCGGCATCAAAGACGAACATGTAAAAGTAAAGGTCCTGGATGTCCCAGGACCTCCAGGCCCGATTGAGGCCAGTCATATTTCTGCTGAAAAGTGTACCTTGAGCTGGCTTCCACCAGATGAGGATGGCGGTAGCTCAATCAAATCTTATATCCTTGAGAAGCGAGAGACCAGCCGCCTACAGTGGACCAAGTTAGCTGAAAATGTGATGGACTGCAGATATGCAGCGAGCAAACTGATCAAAGGCAATGAGTACATCTTCAGAGTATGTGCTGTAAACCAGTATGGCACTGGAGACTCAAGCCAGTCTGGTCCAGTCAAAATGGTCGACAGTTTCTGTAAGTTTAATCGATCTTATATGTTGCTAATCATTCCCTGTTTTGTTAGTCTTCCTGCTAGTTTATTATTGTTTTGTCAGTTTAGGACTTCCAATCGTTATTCCATTTCATTCGCAGGTCAAGTTAATATCATATGAAATTGTTCATCATATGGTTGAAATTATTAACGCTGAAAATGTTTTTTTCCCCTTAAGGCCCACCGGGCCCACCCTCAATCCCAGAGATAGATAACGTCAGCAGGAACGCTGTCACCATTTCATGGAAGAGACCAGCACAGGACGGGGGATGTGACATCAGAGGCTACTGTGTTGAAAGGAAAGAGAAGAGAGGATTGAGGTGGGTCAGGGCCTCTAAGAGAACAGTCCCAGACCTGCGCTTCAAGGTGCAAGGCCTTAGCGAGGGGGTCGAGTACGAGTTCAGAGTCACTGCTGAGAACAAGGCTGGATTTGGAGATCCCAGTGAGCCTTCACATCCAGTGATGACCAAGGACATAGTGTGTAAGTAATTTAACAGTAAAGAGGTGTCACATAATCATATAATACACAGTTTTTTTTCAATTTTTTCTTGTTCCTTTATTTTGTATCAGATCCACCAGGGCCTCCCTCAAACCCTAGGATTTCAGACACCACTAAAACATCTGCAACCTTCAATTGGGGCAGACCCTACTATGATGGTGGTCTGGAAGTGGAGGGATACATAGTGGAGTATAAAAAGGAGGGGCATGATGACTGGGAGACTGAGACAGAGTACCATCTGAAGGCTACCGAATATGTTATTGGTAAACTTCAAAAGGGAGGCAGATACCATTTCAGAGTCAGAGCTGTGAACTCAGAGGGAGTTGGTGAGCCTGCAGAGGTTGAAGAAGTCACTGAATTAGTGGACCAGGAGTCTGTGCCTGACTTTGAGCTGGATGCTGAACTCCGGAAAACTCTGGTAGTCAGAGCCCGTACGTCAATTCGTTTGTTTGTTCTCATCAGAGGCCGCCCTGTTCCTGAAGTCACGTGGAGCAAAGATGATATCAATTTGAAAACACGTGCACATATTGACACAACAGAGTCTTACACTCTTCTTGTCATTCCCGACTGCACCCGATATGATGCTGGAAAGTACAATCTCTGTCTGGAAAATGTTGCCGGGAAGAAGACAGGCTTTGTGAATGTAAAGGTTCTTGACACACCAGGGCCACCAGTTAATCTCAAACCCAGAGAGATCATCAAGACAAGCATAACTCTTCAGTGGGAGATCCCGATCATTGATGGTGGCTCTAAGATTCGCAACTACATTATTGAAAAGAGAAAGGCCACAAAGAAGGCGTACACGGTCCTGAGCACCACATGGCAGAAGTGCTCTTTTAAAGTACCTGATCTAGAGGAGGGAGCTTACTATTACTTCCGTATCTCTGCTGAGAATGACCTGGGTATAGGCGAACCTGCTGAAACTCCTGAACCAATCAGGGTGTCTCAGGCCCCCTCTGCCCCTGACAACTTGTATGTCACTGATGTTACAGCTGACAGCGCCAGTTTAGCATGGACCAAGCCTCTGCATGACGGTGGTAGCTTGATCACAGGATATGTCATTGAGTATCAGAAGAAGGACACTGACCAGTGGATCCATGCTGCTGCCATCAAAGCTCTGGACTACACTGTATCAAATTTGTTCGAGGGAGAAGAATATACCTTCCGCATAATGGCTGTCAACGCTTCAGGTAGAAGCGACCCCCGTGAGAGTAGACCTACAATTATCAAAGAGCAAACATCAGTTCCATCCTTTGACCTACGTGGCATCTACCAGAGGACGGTCATCGCTAAGGCCGGGGACCGTGTTAAAGTGGAGATTCCCGTCCTTGGAAAACCAAGACCTGGAGTTTCTTGGAAGAAAGGAGACGCTGTGCTAAAAGAGACACAGCGAATCAACACTGAAACCACATCAATGTCAACCATCCTCAACATTGGTGAGATCAAAAGAACTGATGGAGGCCAGTATTCGATGACAGGAAAGAACATGCTGGGCACAGTGACCGAAACAATCACAGTGGTAGTCCATGATATTCCAGGTCCTCCCACAGGTCCCATCAAGCTGGATGAGGTCTCATGTGATTATATCCTTATGTCATGGGAAGCCCCAGAAAATGATGGAGGTGTTCCTATCAACAATTATATTGTTGAAATGCGGGAAACCACAGGTACTTCCTGGGTGGAGTTGGCAGCCACAGTGATCCGCACCACATTCAAGGCAACCCGGCTAATCACCGGAACCGGATATCAGTTCCGTGTCAAGGCCCAGAACCGATATGGCATTGGACCGTCAATTGTGTCTGATCAAGTGGTGGCTGCATATCCATTTGATGTGCCAGGGCAGCCAGGAACCCCTTCAGTCACGTCTTTCAATAAGGATGTTATGACTCTGAGCTGGAATGAACCATCCTCTGATGGAGGCAATGCCATACTGGGCTACCACATAGAAAGAAAAGAGAAAAATAGCATTCTATGGCAGAGGATAAGCAAAGCCCTTGTTGTCGGAAATATCTTCAAATCAACAGGTCTGGTTGATGGAATCGCATATGAGCACCGTGTTATTGCTGAAAACATGGCTGGTCTCAGCAAACCTAGCAAACCCTCAGAGCCTATGTATGCTTTGGACCCAGTGGGCCAACCTGGCAGACCTGTTGCACTGAATATTACCAGACATGAGGTGACTGTTTCATGGACAAAACCAGAGGCAGATGGAGGATTTTCGATCACTGGATACACCGTGGAAAGAAGAGAGTTGCCAAACGGGCGGTGGCTCAAAGCTAACTTTAACAACATTCTGGAGACAGTTTACACAGTCAGTGGTCTGACTGAAGATGTTGTATATGAATTCCGCGTGTTTGCTCGTAATTCAGCTGGCGGTGTAAGCGCACCCTCTCTGCCATCAGAAGCAATTACATGCAGAGATGATATTGAAGAGCCACGGATTGATGTTGACACACTTTACAGTAGTAATGTTGTTGTCATGGCAGGAGAGGTGTTTAAATTAGAGGCAAATGTGACAGGCCGGCCGCTCCCATCACTTGTATGGACCAAGGAAGGGAAGGAGCTTGAAGATACAGGCAAGTTGGAGATAAAGACATCTGATTTCCACACAACTCTGATAAACAAAGACTCTTTAAGAAGAGATGGTGGTGCTTTCACGCTGACTGCCAGCAACCCTGGTGGATTTGCTAAGTTCACATTTAATGTAAAGGTTCTCGACAGACCTGGACCACCGGATTCCTTAAGTGTTACTGACATAGCTGCGGAGAAATGTGTTTTGAACTGGCTGCATCCAACACATGATGGTGGCGCAAAGATTGAATATTTTATCATTCAGAAGCGTGAAACCAGTAGGTTGGCCTGGACAAATGTGGCCACAGACCTTCAAGCAAACAGGTTGAAAGTCACTAAGCTTTTGAAGGGCAATGAGTACATCTTCAGAGTGATGGCAGTTAACAAGTATGGCATTGGTGAACCTGTGGAGTCTCAGCCCGTCATCTGTGCTAATCCCTATGTTCCTAGTGATCCGCCATCGCAGCCTGAAGTGACCACCATTACTAAAGAATCAATGGTTGTCTGCTGGGAGCGCCCAGAACATGATGGAGGCAGCAGAATCAACACTTACATTATTGAGAGAAGGGATAAGACTGGACTGCGATGGGTGAAGTGCAACAAGAGGACTGTAACAGACCTTCGATTCAAGGCCTCTGGCCTCACACCAGGTCATGAGTATGAATTCAGAATATTTGCCGAGAACAATGCTGGACTAAGCCAGCCAAGTCCCTCAAGTCCATTCTACAAAGCCATGGACACAATCTTTCAGCCTGGACCTCCAGGAAACCCCAGAGTTCTTGACACTACAAAGTCCTCTGTGACGCTTGCTTGGAATAAACCTGTCTATGATGGTGGTTCTGAAATCACTGGCTACATTGTGGAGACCTGCCTGCCTGAAGAGGATGAATGGACAATTCACACTCCGAAGAAGGGATGGACAGCCACCTCATTCACTATCACTGGCCTGAAAGAAAACCAAGAGTACAAAATTAACATCTGTGCCACCAACTGTGAAGGTGTAGGAGAACCTGCTGCTGTTCCTGGCACCCCTAAAGCCGAAGACAGGTTGCTTCCGCCTGAAATTGACCTTGGGGCGGATCTTCGTAAAGTAGTTTGCATCAGAGCTTGTAGCACTCTCAGACTCTTTGTGCCTATTAAAGGGAGACCAGCTCCTGAGGTAAAATGGTCTAGAGAACATGGAGAGTCCCTGGATAAAGCTAACATTGAGATCACATCATCATTCACTACTCTTCAAGTTGAAAATGTTGACAGATTCGATGGAGGTAAATACATGGTTACTGTGGAGAATGCTTCAGGAAGTAAGACAGCCTTTGTTAATGTTAGAGTGCTAGACACCCCTGGAGCACCTCAGAATCTTGTCATCAAAGAGGTTACTAAAGGTTCTGTATCTCTTATTTGGGACGCACCATTAATTGATGGTGGCTCCAGAGTACGCAATTACATAGTAGAAAAGCGTGAGTCAACAAGAAAGGCCTATTCGACGGTCTGTGCCAGCTGCCATAAATCCAGCTGGAAAGTTGCAGAGTTGGAAGAAGGAAAGATGTACTTCTTCAGAATCCTGGCTGAGAATGAATATGGCATTGGCCTTCCAGTGGAGACATTTGAGCCTGTTAAAGTGTCAGAAAAACCTTTGCCTCCAGGAAAAGTAACTCTCCGTGAAGTGACCGGGACCAGTGTTACACTAGCCTGGGAAAAGCCTGATCATGATGGTGGCAGCAGAATCACTGGGTATATTGTTGAGATGCAGGGTCAAAGCAGTGAAAAGTGGACCCAAGTCATGGCAGTAAAGACCAATGAGGCTGTTGTAACTGGTTTAACACAGGGAGAGGAATACATGTTCCGTATCTCAGCCACAAATGAAAAGGGAGTTAGTGATCCACGCCCTCTCAGTGTACCGGTGGTAGCCAAAGATCTAGTTATCCCACCAATGTTCAAATTGGCTTTCAGCACATTTAGTGTGCTAGCTGGGGATGATCTGAAGATAGATGTCCCTTATGTTGCCTGTCCCAGAGCTACAGCAATTTGGCTCAAAGATGGTGTTGCCCTGAAGGAGACAACAAGAGTTAATACTGACAACACAGACAAAAACCTTCTCCTTGTCATTAAGGACGCTTGCAGAGATGATGTGGGTACATATTCCATCAAACTGACTAATACAGCTGGAGAGACAACTACAGACATCAGTGTGGTCGTCCTAGATAGACCAGGCCCTCCCACTGGCCCCATCAAATTTGATGAAGTCACTGCTGACAGTGTGATTTTGTCTTGGAATCCACCAGAGTATGATGGTGGTTGCACCATCAATAATTACATTGTTGAAAAGAGAGATACATCGACCACCAACTGGCAGATAGTATCAGCGACCGTGGCTAGGACAACTGTCAAGGCTGTACGTCTGAAGACCGGATGTGAGTATCAGTTCAGGATTGCTGCAGAAAATCGATATGGAAAGTCTTCAGTGCTTCACTCTGAAACCGTTGTGGCTCAGTATCCATTTGAGGTGCCCGGTTCACCACATTCGGTTGTTGTTCAGTCAGCAACAAAAGAGAGCATGCTGGTCGTATGGGACAAACCTAGCAGTGATGGTGGAAGTAAAATCCTGGGATATCACCTGGAGCTCAAAGAGAAAAACAGCATTTTATGGGTAAGGCAGAACAAGCAACTTATTGCAGAGCCTAGATTCAAAGTAGTTAGCCTCGAAGAAGGCATCGAATATGAGTTCAGAGTTTATGCTGAAAACATTGTCGGCATAAGCAAAGCCAGCAATGTGAGTGAACTGCATGTAGCCAGAGACCCATGTGAGAAACCAGGAAAGCCAGAGGCTGTCATTGTAACCAGAAACCAGGTAACTTTGCAATGGTCAAAACCTGAATATGATGGTGGCATAAAAATCACTGGGTATGTAGTGGAGAAAAAAGAAGGGACCGGCCGCTGGATGAAGGCTAGTTTCACAAACATTATTGACACTTACTTCGTTGTAACAGGCCTCACTGAAGATCAGATTTATGAGTTCCGTGTCATTGCCAGAAATGCAGCAGGTGTCAGCAGTCAACCCTCTGACTCTACTGGAGCTATCACTGCAAAGGATGAGGTGGACCCACCAAAAATAGACTTGGATTCTAAGTATGCCCAGGTTGTGATGGTAAATGCTGGTGAGACATTTAGGCTTGAGGCAGCTATCAGTGGCAAACCTGTACCTGCTGTACATTGGCTGAAGGAGGGCCAAATCATGAGTGAAGCAGCACGTC
This sequence comes from Entelurus aequoreus, assembly GCF_033978785.1. Taxonomy (NCBI): domain Eukaryota; kingdom Metazoa; phylum Chordata; class Actinopteri; order Syngnathiformes; family Syngnathidae; genus Entelurus; species Entelurus aequoreus. Next base: position 70,338,150 of record NC_084740.1, read on the forward strand.
TCGAAGTCAAGAACACCGACTTTTTGGCCTGTCTTGTTGTTAAAGAAGCCATTCGTGTAGATGGGGGTCAGTATACTTTGCTGGTAAAGAATGTTGGAGGAGAGAAATCTGTTAACATAAATGTCAAAGTTCTGGACAGGCCAGGTCCACCTGAGGGACCCATTTCAATATATGGTGTCACGAATGAGAAGTGTTCTATTTCCTGGAAACCACCTTTACAAGATGGCGGTAGTGATGTATCCCATTACATTGTTGAAAGGAGAGAGACTAGCAGACTCGTTTGGACTGTCGTTGAACAAAAAGTTCAGACCCTGAACTTGAAGATTACCAAACTTCTTGTTGGTAATGAGTACATCTTTAGAGTGATTCCTGTAAACAAATATGGAGTAGGTGAGCCTCTGGAATCTGAGCCCATGATTGCCCGAAATCCATTTGTCACTCCCAACCCACCAACAGAAGTAAATATCTCCACTATTACAAAAGACTCTATGGTGGTGACTTGGGAAAGACCAAGTAATGATGGTGGTAATGCCATTCAAAGTTATATTGTTGAGAAACGTGACAAGGATGGTGTTAGATGGACAAGATGCAACAAGCGCACCGTGAGCGAACTACGCTTCAGAGTTACTGGGCTCCTCGAAAACCACAGTTATGAATTTAGAGTTTCTGCTGAGAATGCAGCCGGTGTGGGACAACCCAGTCCTCCAACAGCATACTACAAAGCTTTAGATCCCATTTTTAAACCAGGCCCACCAAACAATCCAAAGGTAGTGGACACGTCAAGGTCCACTGTTTCCTTAACCTGGGGTAAACCCATCTATGATGGTGGCTGTGAGATTCAGTCCTACATTGTTGAGGCATGCAATAGTGCATCAGATGAATGGATCATGTGCACTCCTTCTACTGGAATTGCAGACACACGGTTTACGGTGACAAAACTTCTAGAGAAGCATGAGTATCAGTTCAGAGTGTGTGCCATCAACAAAGTTGGTGTTGGTGAGCATGCTGATGTTGCAGGAAAAATCATTTTGGAAGAAAAGCTTGAGGCGCCAGATCTTGACCTGGATGCAGACATGCGAAAGATGATCAATATTAGAGCTGCAAGCACTCTCAGGCTATTTGTGCCTGTAAGAGGTCGTCCAGCCCCTGAGATTAAATGGGGAAAAGCTGATGGTGAGATCAGGGAAACTGCTCAAATTGACAATACAGACAACTATGCTTCTCTTATGATTGAGAATGTGGACAGATTTGATAGTGGCAAATACACACTGACTGCAGAGAATGCTAGTGGAGTGAAGTCAGTCTTCATCAGCGTCAGAGTTTTAGACTCACCAAGCCCTCCAAATAACTTCCTGGTTAAAGAGATTACCAAAGATTCTGTCACACTTACATGGGAACCTCCATTACTGGATGGTGGATCAAAGATTAAGCATTATATAGTCGAGAAGCGGGAGAGCACCAGGAAGGTTTATTCTCCCATCACTGTCTGCAATAAGATGTCATGGAAGGTGGAACCTCTCCCAGAGGGTGGAATATTCTTTTTCCGAGTTCTTGCTGAGAATGAATATGGTATAGGTTTACCAGCTAAAACCACAGAGCCAATAAAAATTTCTGAAAAGCCCCAGCCCCCTGGTAAAGTCAGTGTTGTCGATGTTACACATAGCACTGTAACCTTGACTTGGGAAAAGCCTGAACATGATGGTGGCAGTAGAATAAGTCACTATGAAGTTGAACTTGCACCTCAAGACAGTGAATCATGGTCTTTGTGTGCTAGTGGGAAGGCAACTGAGGCATTGGTGACTAACCTTCTTACGGGGGAAGAGTATCAGTTCAGAGTTATTGCTGTTAACAGCAAGGGCAGGAGCGATCCCAGGCAACTGGCAAACTCAATTGTTGCTCAGGACCTTGTGATTGAGCCTGCTGTTAGACCTAAAGCGAGCAGCTACAGTGTCCAAGTGGGTTATGACCTCAAGATAGAGGTGCCAATCGCAGGTCATCCTAAGCCAACCATCTCTTGGACCAAGGATGGAGCTGCCCTCAAACAGACCACCAGAGTTAATGTCACAGATTCTGCACGTCACACTACACTTACTATAAAGGATGCCACCAAAGAAGATGGAGGAATGTACAGTATCAGTGTCGCCAATGACATGGCATCTAAGGAAGCCACAATTGAGGTTATCACCTTGGATAAGCCTGGACCACCGACAGGCCCTGTCAAGTTTGAGGATGTTAGCGCTGAGAGCATCACACTTACATGGGAACCTCCTACTTATACAGGTGGTTGCGCAATATCCAACTATGTTGTGGAGAAAAGAGATACAACCACAACCAACTGGGTAGTTGTGTCTGCCACTGTGGCAAGAACCACACTCAAAGTGGTTAATCTGAAGACAGGCGCTGAATATCAATTCCGAATCTACGCTGAAAATAGATACGGAAAGAGTTATGCAATTGATTCTGAGCCTGTTTTGGCCCAGTATCCATTCCAAGAGCCTGGGCCACCAGGTACACCATTTGTATCTTCATACACTAAGGACTACATGGTGGTTGAATGGCACAAACCTCCATCTGATGGAGGCAGCGCTATCTTAGGCTATCATCTTGAAAGGAAAGAGAAAAACAGTATTCTTTGGACCAAGATTAACAAAACTCTAATCCAAGACTGCAGGTTCAAATCCACTCCTTTGGAGGAGGGCATTGAGTATGAATACAGAGTCTATGCAGAGAACATCGTTGGTATTGGAAAGTGCAGCAAAGTCTCAGAGGTCTATGTGGCCCGTGATCCATGTGATCCTCCTGGCTGTCCAGAAGCAGTGATAGTGACAAGGCACTCAGTGAAGCTAAGATGGACACCGCCAGTGTATGATGGTGGATGTTTAGTTACTGGCTATGTAGTGGAGAAACGGGATCTTCCTGAAGGAAAGTGGATGAGGGCGAGCTTCGCAAACATCATAGAGCGTGAATTTACAGTCACTGGCTTGACAGAAAATAGTAAATATGACTTTAGAGTCATTGCAAGAAATGCAGCTGGTGCTATCAGTAAGCCTTCCGAGAGCACGGGATCTATCACAGCTATAGATGAAGTTGACCCACCCAAATGTGAGACGGACGCAATGTACAACCAAACCCTTGTGATTAATGCAGGAGAGACATTCAGTCTGGAGGCCAGTGTGGAAGGAAAGCCAATTCCCACAGCTCAGTGGTTTAAGGGGGATGTTGATGTGGAAAACTCAGCCAGAGCTGAGATAAAAAATACAGATTTTAAGGCTCTTCTTGTTGTGAAGGAAGCCATCAGAGTGGATGGTGGGCAGTATACACTGGTACTGACTAACGTGGCAGGAAGTAAGACTATCCCTTTCAGTGTGAAAGTCCTGGACAGACCAGGTCCTTCAGACGGACCTCTTACTGTCAGCAATGTCACAGAAGAGAAGTGTTCACTGTCTTGGCTTCCACCCATGCATGATGGAGGCAGCAGTATTTCTCACTATGTTATCCAGAAGAGAGAGACAAGCCGTCTGGCATGGACTGTGGTCTCCAGTGACTGCAGAGCCACTATGTTCAAAGTCACCAAACTTTTGAAGGGCAATGAATACATTTTTAGAGTGATGGGAGTCAACAAATATGGTGACGGTGAGCCCCTAGAATCTGCACCAGTTGTCATGAGAAATCCATTTGTCTGTCCTGGCTCACCTCAAGAGATTGAGATCAGCAACATTACCAGGGACTCCATGACTGTCTGCTGGAATCGCCCAGAGACGAATGGAGGTAGTGAAATTGTTGGGTATATTGTTGAAAAGAGAGACCGTGCAGGAGTGAGGTGGACCAAGTGTAACAAGCGCAGAGTGACGGACTTGCGTTTCAGAGTGACAGGATTGACTGAAGACCATGAATATGAATTCAGGGTTTCTGCTGAGAATGCAGCTGGCATAGGTCAACCAAGCGCAGCTACTCCTTACCTTAAAGCTTGTGACCCCACTTTTGAGCCAGGTAGTCCCTCCAATGCTCATGTCACTGACACTACTAAAGACTCCATAAGTCTGGCCTGGCAGAAGCCAATTTATGATGGTGGTTGTGAGATTCAAGGTTATGCTGTTGAACTCACAAAGGCTGATGAGGAGGAATGGACCATTTGCACACCCCCCTCTGGCGTAGCTGCAACCAAATTTACCATCACTAAGTTAATTGAGCATCAGGAATATAAAGTGCGCATCTGTGCCATCAATAAACTAGGCATTGGGGAGCCTGCCGAAGTCCAGGGCACAGTCACACCTATTGATAAAATGAATGCACCAGAAATGATTCTAGATTCAGAACTCCGAAAGGGAATTGTTGTTCGTGCAGGAGCCCCACTGAGGATTTGCATTCCATTTAAAGGTCGTCCGACACCTGAAATTAGCTGGGCCAAGGAGGATAGTGAACTTCCCGTCAAAGCTCAAAAAGAGTTTGGAGAAGATTACACACAGCTCTCTATCGACATTTGTGACAGATATGATGCTGGAAAATACATCCTTAATTTAGAAAATAGTGCCGGCACTAAATCAGTATTTGTGTCTGTCAAAGTTCTGGACACTCCAGGAGCCCCTGTAAATCTCTCAGTAAAAGACATTAAACGGGAAAGTGTCACCCTGACCTGGGAGCCCCCTCTTATTGATGGTGGAGCCAGAATAAAGAATTACCTAGTTGAAAAACGTGAGGCCACTAGGAATGTTTACTCTAATGTGGAAAACAAGTGCACAAAGACAAGTTACCGAATTACTGGCCTCATAGAAGGAACAATTTACTATTTCAGAGTCCTAGCTGAAAATGAGTTTGGTGTAGGAGAGCCAGCTGAGACAGAAGACTCCGTTAAGGCCTCTGAGCCTCCTCTGCCCGTAGGTAAAGTCACATTAACTGATGTTACTAAAACTACTGCTTCACTCTCCTGGGAGAAACCAGTCCATGATGGAGGAAGCAGGATTATTGGCTACTACATTGAGATGCAACCTTTGGACTCGGAAGAATGGGTGGTGGCAGCAACAGTCAAAACCTGTGAGGGCACTGTCACAGGCCTCAGTGCAGGACACGAATATTTTTTCAGAGTATCTGCCTTCAATGACAAGGGTAAAAGTGACCCAAGAGCTCTTGCCGCACCGGTCACAGCAAAGGATTTGACAATGGCGCCCGGCTTCAAAATAAGATTTAATACTTATAGTTTGCAGCATGGTGAAGATTTGAAGATTGACATTCCAGTGACTGGGCGTCCAGTTCCAAAAGTGGAATGGAAGAAAGAAGGACTGGCTCTTAAGGAGACAACCAGGTTAAATGTGTTTGGTACACCCACATCTACAAAGCTCTGTATCAAGGATGCAAATAGAGAGGATTCTGGCAAATATACTGTTACAGCAACCAGTAATGTCGGAACAGCGACTGAGGAGATTACTGTTATAATTCTCGACAAGCCAGGCCCACCCACTGGTCCTGTGAAGATTGATGAAGTGAGCTCGAATTATGTAACTCTATCCTGGGAACCACCAGGGTATACTGGAGGCTGTCAGATTAACAACTACATTGTAGAAAAGAGAGATACCACTACAACAGCTTGGCATATTGTGTCTGCAACCATTGCCAGGACAACCATCAAGGTCAGCAATCTGAAGACAGGAGTTGAGTACCAGTTCAGAGTGTCTGCTGAGAATAGATACGGAAAGAGTTCTGCTATTATTTCAGCCCCTGTCATTGCTCAGTATCCATTCAGTGTGCCTGATGCCCCAGCAGCGCCAACTATTACTGCTGCAACCAAAGACAGTATGGTCGTTGAGTGGAAGCCTCCTACAAATAATGGTGGCAGTCCCATTCTGGGCTATCATCTGGATAGAAAAGAGAAGAACAACCTCCTATGGACTAAACTCAATAAGCTTATCATTCCTGATGCACGTTTCAAGACAACAGAACTGGAAGAGGGCATTGAGTATGAATTCAGGGTGTGTGCTGAAAATATAGCAGGACTGAGTGCAGCTAGTAAGGTCTCTGATAGCATTGTAGCTAGGGATCCCTGTGACCCACCAGGTACTCCCGAGGCCATTGAAATAACCCGGAACCATGTGACACTACAGTGGACACGGCCCCAGTATGATGGAGGCAGCGTGATAACTGGTTATGTGATTGAAAGGCGAAAGCACCCTGATAACCGCTGGATGAAGGCCAGTTTTACCAACATTATTGACACACAGTACACCCTCAGTGGCCTGACTGAGGACTGCATTTATGAATTCAGAGTTTTTGCTAAGAATGCAGCTGGCATTTCCAGCAGTCCCTCTCAAAGCACAGGAGAAATAACTGCTAAAGATGAAATTGAGGCTCCAGAAGCAACAATGGATTCTAAATTTAAGGATCTCATAGTTGTTCATGCAGGTGAGACTTTTGTCATTGATGCAGACTACACTGGCAAGCCTCTTCCTGAGGTGGTATGGCTGAAGGAGGGAAGGGAGATTGACAAAACCACCCAAAGAATGGAGATCAAGACCACACTTACTCGTACCATATTGACAGTAAAAGACTGCATCCGGGTGGACGGGGGCCACTATGTTCTTAAACTTGTGAACGTTGGCGGAGTAAAGATGATCCCGGTTAATGTTAAAGTTTTGGATAGGCCTGGCCCTCCAGATGGCCCCCTGGAAGTTAAAGGAGTCACAGCTGAAAAGTGTTATCTGCACTGGAACCATCCCTCACAGGATGGTGGAGCAAGTATTTCTCACTACGTGATTGAGAAGCGTGAGACTAGTCGTTTGTCATGGACTATGGTGGAGCCCAAGATTCAAGCCATCAGTTATAAAGTGACAAAACTGCTACCTGGAAATGAGTATATCTTTAGAGTGACAGCTGTTAATAAATATGGTGTGGGTGAGCCACTAGAGTCTGAGCCTGTTATCGCTCGCAATCCATTCACTACTCCAAGTCCGCCATCCACTCCAGAAGCTAGTGCCATCACCAGAGACTCTATGGTGCTCACTTGGGAAAGGCCAGAGAGTAATGGGGGAGCCGAAATTGAGGGATATGTCCTTGAAAAACGTGATAAGGATGGCATCCGATGGAGTAAATGCAACAAGAAGAGGCTGACTGACCTGAGGTTCAGATGCACTGGTCTCACAGAGGGCCACTCTTATGAATTTAGAGTGTCTGCTGAAAATGCTGCTGGTGTGGGGACACCCAGTGCACCCACTCAGTACATCAAGGCATGTGATGCCATTTACCCCCCAGGACCTCCAAATAACCCCAAAGTCAGTGACCATTCCAGTACCACTGCTTCCTTGACCTGGTCCAGACCGATATATGATGGTGGAGCACCAGTCACTGGTTACATTGTTGAATTTAAGGAGGCGTCACTTGATGAATGGGTGATTTCTACACCATCTACTGGTGTGCAGGCTACTAAGTACACTGTGAAAAAATTGAAGGAGAACGCGGAGTACAATTTCCGTATTTGTGCTTTTAACTCTGAGGGAATGGGTGAACATGTGGACCTGCCTGGGTCCGTTATTGTTGCTGAAAAGCTGGAAGCTCCTGAAATTGAACTGGATTCAGATCTCAGAAAGATGGTTAACGTTCGTGCCACTGCTAGTTTGCGTTTGTTTGTCACAATCCGAGGGAAGCCAGAACCGGAGGTCAGATGGTCAAAGGTAGATGGCAGTCTGAATGAGCGGGCCCAGATTGATGTGACAAGCTCCTATACAATGTTAGTGATTGAAAATGTGGACCGATTTGATACCGGCAAGTATGTACTTACCCTTGAGAACCTGAGTGGTTCAAAATCAGCCTTCATAAATGTCCGCGTTCTGGACTCACCTAGCGCCCCTACTAACCTTGAAGTCAAAGATGTGAAAAGAAATTCAGTCGCTCTCTCCTGGGAGCCTCCTCTTATAGATGGCGGCGCTAAGATATCTCACTATGTTGTAGAAAAGCGAGAGCAGAAGCGAATGGCTTTTACCAGCGTATGCACAAATTGTGTGAGGAACTCCTACATCATCTCTGACCTACAGGAAGGAGGCCGATATTATTTCCGTGTGCTGGCTGTGAATGAACTTGGTGTAGGTCTGCCTGCCTCTACAGAGCAAGTCAAAATTTCTGAAGCTCCTTTGCCTCCTGGTAAAATTCTGCTGGTAGATGTGACTCGTCACACCGTCACTCTATCATGGGAGAAGCCAGATCATGATGGTGGCAGCAAGATTACAGGCTACATTGTTGAGATGCAGCCCATCGGAGAAGAAAAATGGAGTTTGTGCAGCGAAGTCAAAGCACTGGAGGCAACTATTGACGGTCTCACAACAGGAGAGGAATATTCTTTCAGGGTCATTGCAGTCAATGACAAGGGCAAAAGTGATCCTAAACCTCTAGCTACTCCTGTGACTGTGAAAGATATCACAGTGGAACCCATCATCAACTTAGTGTTCAACACATACAGTGTTAAAGCAGGAGATGACCTGAAGATTGATGTTCCCTTCAAAGGCAGGCCGCAGCCTGAGGTGGTTTGGAAGAAGGATGGGCACGCGCTGAAGCAGACGACGCGAGTTAATGTTCTCACTTCCAAGACCTCATCTAAAATTCTCATTAAGGATGCAACTAGAGAGGACGTAGGAAAGTATGAAATCACTCTTAGTAATGCAGTGGGTACCAAGACAGCTGAAATTTCAGTTATAATCCTGGACAAGCCAGGTCCACCGAGTAACATCAAAGTGGATGAGGTTAGCGCTGAATTCATCTCTCTGTCTTGGGAAGCTCCAACCTATGATGGTGGATGCCAGATTAATAATTATGTGGTGGAAAAGAGAGACACAACCACAACCACTTGGCAGATTGTGTCAGCCACAGTTGCTAGAACATCAATTAAAGTATCTCGTCTTAATCAGGGAACTGAGTACCAGTTCCGCATTGCGGCCGAAAACCGATACGGCAAAAGTCCTGCTGTTGACTCTTCCCCTATTGTTGCTCAGTATCCATTTGAACCACCTGGCCATCCCATCAACCTCTGTGTTTCCCATGCCACCAAAACGTCCATGCTAGTTGTTTGGGACAGACCTGCCAGTGATGGTGGAAGCCCTGTTATTGGTTATCACATTGAATGCAAAGACCAAAGCAGCATCCTCTGGACCAAGGTAAACAGAGGTCTTCTGACCGACAGACAGTTTAAAATGACAAGCATTGAAGAAGGTTTGCTGTATCAGTTCAGAGTTTATGCAGAAAACATTGCCGGCATTGGCCCAAGCACGAAAGCCAGTGACCCAGTGGCAGCCAGGGATCCATGCGAAGCTCCACGTAATCTTAAAGTCACTAACATCACAAGGACTTCAGTCTCCCTCTTCTGGGAGAGGCCAGAGAATGATGGTGGAGCCAAGATTACTAGCTACATTGTCGAGCGTAAAGAGCTTCCAAATGGTCGGTGGCTAAAATGCAACTTCACCAACCTGCACGATACCTATTTTGATGTCACAGGACTCACAGAAGATGTCCAATATGACTTCCATGTAATTGCTAAGAATTCTGCTGAGTTGTTAAGCGCACCTTCAGAGAGTACTGGACCTGTCACAGTCAAAGATGATGTCGATCCACCCACAATTATCTTGGAAGAAAGGTTCAGACAGCTGGTTGTCATTAAAGCTGGAGAAATCATTAGAATTGATGCTGAAACAACAGGGCGCCCACTCCCTGTGGTCACGTGGTCTAAAGAGGGAAAAGAGATTGAGGCAAAGGCTAGATGTGAAATCACCACCACCAACTTCACAACTTCCCTGCTGGTAAGAGATGCCATCAGGAGGGACTCTGGCCAATATGTCCTGACTCTGCACAACGTGGCAGGAACAAGGTCTGTGGCTATCAATTGCAAGGTTTTGGATAGACCTGGACCTGCTTCAGGACCCTTGGCTGTGTCTGGCTTAACAGCAGAAAAATGTACCCTGAACTGGGGTCCCCCTCAGGAAAATGGTGGCGCTGATATTTTACATTACATTGTGGAAAAACGTGAGACTAGCCGCCTCGCATGGACCCTTGTCCATGGTGACATGAAGGCCACCACTTGTAAAGTGACCAAGCTGCTCAAAGGAAATGAGTATATATTCAGAGTTAGAGGAGTCAACAAATATGGGGATGGTGAACCCCTGGAAAGTGAACCAACAAAGGCCATGGATCCATTCACAGTCCCTGCAGCCCCGACTAATGTCCAGGTCACCTCAGTTACTAGTGAGGCAATGACCATCTGTTGGGAAAGACCAGTCTTTGATGGTGGCATCAGCATCGCTGGCTATGTAATTGAAAAGAGAGAAAAGACTGGACTTCGATGGTGCCGTGTTAACAAGAAACCAGTTTATGACCTTAGAGTCAAAGCCTCACACCTTCGTGAGGGCTGTGAATATGAATACAGAGTTTTTGCAGAGAATTCTGCCGGCCTCAGCCCTCCCAGCATTTCCTGCCCTCTCACCAAAGCCGAAGACCCACAATTCTTGCCTTCACCACCTGCTAAGCCTAAAATCATTGATTCGACAAAGACCACAGTCACCCTGTCCTGGAATAAACCATTGTTTGATGGTGGGGCACCTGTGACTGGTTACAGAGTAGAATACAGAAATACTATAGATGATGAATGGACAGTTGGGGTCCAGAACACCAAGAATACTGAGTTTACTGTTGTGGGACTGACACCTGGTGCAGAGTATGTGTTTGTTGTCAAATCCATCAACAAAATTGGATTGAGTGACCCCAGCTCAGAGTCAGACAAACAGTTGGCCAAGGAAAGAGAAGAAGAGCCAATCTTTGACATTAGTAATGAGATGAGGAAAACTTTGATTGTAAAGGATGGTAGTTCATTCACTATGACTGTGCCCTTCAGAGGCAAACCCATCCCCAGTGTTACTTGGACAAAGCCTGATGTTGACTTAAGAGTCCGTGCTGTCATTGACACTACTGACACGTTCACCTCCATCACTCTGGAAAAAGCCACTCGTAATGATTCAGGAAAATACACCGTCTCCTTGTCTAATGTGGCTGGTACTGCCACCTTGACCCTCAATGTCAGAGTTCTGGATTCTCCCGGACCTTCATCTTGTATTGAGATCAAGGATGTGACCAAAAACTCTGCTACTGTGACATGGGACACTCCTGAGAATGAAGGAGGCGGACCAGTGAAGAACTATCTGGTGGATATTCGTGAGGCCAGCAAGAAGGGATGGACTCAGTTGACCAATGCATGCCACAGGCTGACATACAAAGCATCGGACCTGCAGGAGGGTGGAGTATACTACTTCAGAGTGACCGGCGAGAATGAGTATGGAATAGGGGTGCCTGCTGAGACCAAGGAAGGAACCAAGATCTCAGGTATTACATTTTTTATTCAACATTAATTCACAAGATTTTTATATAATGTTGTTAACATAACACAATATTGTATTTCAACAGAAAAGCCAAGCCCACCACCGAAACTTGGTGTGACCGATGTGACCAAAGACAGTGTATCCCTGGCCTGGGCCAAACCTGAGCAAGATGGGGGCAGTAGAATATCTGGATACTTGGTGGAAGCTTTGGAGAAAGGCCAGGAGAAGTGGGTCAAGTGTGGTGTAACCAAGTCCATCCACTACACAGTGTCTGGTCTAAGGGAGAACAGAGAGTACTTCTTCAGAGTAATAGCTGAGAACCATGCTGGATTCAGTGATGCCAATGAAATGGTCACCCCTGTGTTGGTCAAAGACCAGCATGGTAAGTTGTTTTAAAGACCTAAGATATTGTTCTGCTCAAACATACACTACCGTTCAAAAGTTTGGGGTCACATTGAAATGTCCTTATTTTTGAAGGAAAAGCACTGTACTTTTCAATGAAGATAACTTTAAACTAGTCTTAACTTTAAAGAAATAAACTCTATACATTGCTAATGTGGTAAATGACTATTCTAGCTGCAAATGTCTGGTTTTTGGTGCAATATCTACATAGGTGTATAGAGGCCCTTATCCAGCAACTATCACTCCAGTGTTCTAATGGTACAATGTGTTTGCTCATTGGCTCAGAAGGTTAATTGATGATTAGAAAACCCTTGTGCAATCATGTTCACACATCTGAGCAGATTGAGTTTCTGGAGCATCACATTTGTGGGGTCAATTAAACGCTCAAAATGGCCAGAAAAAGAGAACTTTCATCTGAAACTCGACGGTCTATTCTTGTTCTTAGAAATGAAGGCTATTCCACAAAATTGTTTGGGTGACCCCAAACTTTTGAACGGTAGTGTATAACTATTTACAAGGGATGTAATACTGATGTCGATACACCACGGTGTTGCGGTTTCAAAATCTTATCAATAATGCCGGGATGCATGACGGTATCAAACGAAAACGTGGTGAGTATAGTGTTTTTCTGGCACTTTTGCTTTAGTGGGTCTGAAAATATTCTACATCTCCCAGAATACTCTGTGCAGCGCAGGACAGCAACGCATAGAGGGGAGAAAGAGGAAGCAGGAAGTGAAGTGTGTTCCACTTTGTAGTAGTTAAGAGGATTTTTGTTTTTCAAAATCCTCCCATAACTTTTTCAGTTATGTTGCTAACAAACAGACAAACAAACCCTTGCCAAAACACAACCTCTTTGGCGGCGGTAATAAAGCATGCCACATTTGTCTCGAGCGTTCCAAGCCAAAACAGATTTTTTGAATGAATTTTGCTTTTGTGCTGATTGTATTCAACTCAGTGTTCTCTTTGTTACCTATTTCTTTAAGAATCACCTGAGATCATCATGAACAACTACCCTCACAACACAGTATATGTTAGAGCTGGCTCCAACCTCAAATGTGAGATTCCGCTTATAGGCAGGCCATTGCCAAAGGTTTCTCTCTCCAAGGATAATGTGCTGCTCAAGTCAACAATAAGATTCAACTCTGAGGTCACCCCTGATAGCATCAAGATCACATTGCGTGAGAGCATCGCTGGAGATTCTGGACGTTATGATATAATTGCATCCAACTCGAGTGGAACCACCAAATCCTTCATCAACATTGTGGTTCTGGACAGGCCCAGTGTTCCGCTGGGACCTGTGGAGCTGTCAGATGTCACAGAGGACAGCGTGAATCTGAAGTGGCTCCCACCGGCTTATGATGGTGGTAGCCCAATCACAAACTACATTCTCCAGAAGAGAGAGACAACTACAGCCAATTGGACAGATGTCTCCTCTGCTGTGGCTCGTTGTACCATGAAGATCTTGAAGCTTTCAACAGGCCTGGAATACCAGTTCAGAATTAAGGCTGAGAACAGATACGGAATTAGCGAGCACATTGACTCACCACCTGTCACTGTCAGCCTTCCTTATAGTAAGTGGTCATAGTCATTGAATCGGTCTAGTCTTAATATTTGATTTTGTTTGTTTGAAATTTATAATTAAAAAAACTACTTTTATTACTCTTCAGCTGTCCCTGAAGCACCCTCGACTCCAGAGATCACTGGTGTGACCAGGGAGACCATCACAGTTGCTTGGAAGGAGCCCAAGTCAGATGGAGGCAGCCACGTATTTGGTTACCATCTCCAGATGAAAGACATGAATAGCCTCCTGTGGCAGAGAGTAAACAGAATGGTGATCCGTGCCACACACTACAAGGTCACAAGCATCCACGCTGGACTAATTTATGAGTTCAAGGTGGCAGCTGAGAACGCTGCTGGATTCAGTGAATTCAGCAAAGTTTCAGATGCAGTGCTGGCTATTGATGCCTGTGGTAAGTTGGGGTACCTGAAACCATCTTTTGCAGTAGTCACTGTTGTCTTATGAGTGCTGACGGTCTTCTTGCAGAGCCACCCATCAACCTGCGCATCAGTGACATCACAAAGAATTCAATTAGCCTAGCCTGGCAGAAGCCCAACTATGATGGAGGCTCCAAGATCACAGGCTATATGGTTGAAAAGAGGGAAGGAGTAGATGGAAGGTGGTTCAAGACAAACCTCACCAACATCACTGACACCCGCTACACTGTGACTGGCCTGACCCAGGATGTGACCTACGAGTTCCGAGTGATGGCCAAGAATGCTGTTGGCGCAGTGAGCAATCCATCCATGATAGCTGGACCTGCCACATGTGTAGACACTTTTGGTATGCAATACTCAATTTGAAACATAATACTTTGTGTGCATATTTATACAGTAGTCATTTGTATGTAGACTATTGGTCTTTGAGATGATCAACCATATAACTGACTTTTATTGCAGGTGCCCCAGAGATTGAAATACCTTCAGAGTACTTGAACGAGGTAAAGTACAGAGCAGGTTCAAATGTTGAACTTAAGTTTAATATCACTGCCAAACCTGCTCCCACTATCGAGTGGCTAAAGGATGGAAGAGAACTCAAACCGAACACCCAGCTTTCCTTTAAACACACATTTGAGTACACAAGTTTGTTCCTGAGGGAAACAGCTCGCCTGAACTCTGGAACGTATGAGGTCAAGGTGAAGAACTCCCTGGGCTCAACTTGTGCCCTTGTCAGATTGCTTATTCAAGGTACTTACTTAAAAAAAAACAACAGCATATTTTAAATAAAGATATGGTCACTATAGATCCCAATGTGATTGAATGTATTCCATAATTTCCATTTCCAGACAGACCAGGGCCACCTGCTGGAGAGATTCAATTTAAGAAGGTGACCGCTGACAACATCACCATCATGTGGTCTCCTCCTGCTGACGAGGGAGGTGCCATGGTAACACACTACATTGTAGAAAAGAGGGAGACCAGCAGAGTAATGTGGTCCATCATCTCAGAGAAACTAGTTGACTGCATTGTTAACGTGCCAAGGCTCATTCAGGGCAATGAGTACATCTTCAGAATCCGAGGTGTCAACAAGTATGGCATCGGCGACCCTCTGGAGTCTGAGGCCGTCATCGCCAAAAACACTTTTGGTAGGAAACAACACAATTGTTTTACTTTGTAATCTATCCTTACAGTGCTATTGTTAAACCAGCAGATGTAGTAATACAATATTAGTGGAACAGATGATGTATGAGATTTCACCTTATTAAAACTGATAAACTGATCGTTTTGACAGTGCCTCCCAGTGAACCATCCACACCTAAAGTCACCATGATCACCAAGTCAACCATGACAGTGGTTTGGGAAAGACCAGCTTTGGATGGAGGGAGCGACATTGACGGATACTACCTTGAGAAAAGGGAGAAGAAGAGTCTGCAGTGGTTCAAGGTCGGTAAAAAGATTAGTCCTAGGAGATGCTTCCAGTCCTTCAAACAGTGGTGCGTGTACCAATAGTGGTATGCGGGCTCCATCTTGAAATACAGTGTTTTATTTATCTATATTCAAACACAGTGTTACTGTTCAAAGTTTGAGTCATATTACGGAGGCCAAAAATATTAAATATACTTGTTAAATAAAACCTCTGCCTTGTTTTTAATGAGCACTCAGGCCTACTACGCTACTGTATTTTAATGTTGGTCGTTATGGTGGTACTTGGAGAGCCAAGTTTTTTCTGAGGTGATACTTGGTTAAAAAAAGTTTGAGAACCACTGTTCTAATCATTTGTGACACCTCCAAATCTAATGGCTTTTATTGCGTAGGTGGTGAAAGGCACTATCAGAGACACCAGGCAAAAGGTCACTAACCTTGTGGAGAACAATGAGTACCAGTACAGAGTATGTGCTGTCAACAAGGCTGGAGCCGGAAACTACTCTGAGGCCTCTGATCTCTACAAGGCCTACGACCCCATAGGTATCTCTTGAACTCATGACATCTTCTAAGGCTTCTACAACCACATTACAAACACTAAAAATTAATGTTGGGCTGCTAACAAGTAGGAATAATTTTTGTAGATCTTCCTGGAGAACCAACCAAACTGTGTGTGGTCGACTCCACAAAGACCTCCATCACTCTTGGATGGGAGAAACCTGTTTATGATGGTGGCAGTGAGATCACGCACTACCTTTTGGAGCAAATGAATACGGAGGAAAGAGAATGGGTGATAGTCAATCCGCAGGTTAAGACCTGCGAGTATGTGGTATCTCACCTCAAACCTGCAGTATACTACTTCTTCAGAGTGTCGGCTGTCAACTGCAAGGGCAAAGGAGAGGATATCAAGATGTACCAACCTGTGCAAGCCAAAGATATCTTGGGTTTGTATCCTTATACTTATCTCTAGATTGCTTGTTCCCATTTTTGTATTTATATATTATATGTTAAATTATTCTCATATATTTGCATGAAACTTTTTTCCCAACAGAGGAGGCTGATTTGGATCTAGACATTTCAATGACGACCCACTATACTGCCCGAGCCGGGCGTGACGTGGAAATGTTTATTCCTCTGAAAGGACGTCCCACCCCCAGTGTCACCTGGCGCCGTGGTGACCGTAACATGGCTGCTGACAACCGCTGTACCATTACTAGCACTGAGTCTGCCACCACCCTTCACATTCCCAAGGTCACCCGTGATGACTGTGGGAAGTATTTGCTGGAGATTGAGAATGGTGTGGGAGAACCGAAGATCATAACAGTATCCCTGAAGGTTTTGGACAGTCCCTCCACCTGCCAAAAACTAATGATTAAGAATGTAACAAGAGGACAACTGACACTGAGCTGGGAAGCGCCTCTTATTGATGGTGGTTCCCCAGTCACCAAATACATTGTTGAGAAAAAGGCATCCACCATGAAGGCTTACCAGATGATTACCGATGAGTGTGCCAATACATCCTACAAGGTGTCAGGCCTAGAGGAGGATATTGCTTACTTCTTCCGTGTGTCTGCTGAAAACGAGTTTGGAGTGGGTGACACTTGTGAGACCTCTGAGCCTGTCAGAGCCACTGAGACCCCCGGAGCAGTTAAAAACTTGGTAATGCTTGATTCCACAAAGACCTCTGTTACCTTGCAGTGGACTAGACCTGACCATGACGGCGGAAGCCACATTACTGAATACATCATCGAAAAGAGACCCGAAGATAAAACCACCTGGACTTTGGGTGCCACTTGCAAGCGTTGTACCTGTGAGGTGACGGGACTTCAGGAGAATTCTGAAACGGAGTTCAGAGTGTTTGCCAAGAATGAGAAAGGCAAAAGTGACTTCTCCCAAATTGGTCCAATCACAGTGATGGACTTCATCATTCCACCTGAGGCCAGCCTTAGTGACTACCCCAATGGAGAACTGGCTGTTCGTGTTGGTCAAAACATCCACATTGAGCTGCCTTTCATGGGGAAACCAAGGCCTACAATCAGCTGGCTGAAAGATAATTTGCCTCTAAAGGAAAGCGACACGATCCGCTTCAGGACCACTGACAACAAGACATCAGTTACAGTCAGAGGAGCCAAGAAGGAACATGCTGGTCAGTACACCTTGGTTCTGGACAACAGAGCTGTCAAGAACTACTTCGATATCAATGTGATCATTCTGGGACCCCCATCTGTACCTGTTGGTCCTATCCGCTTTGATGAAATCAAAGCCCAGGGTATTATCATCTCTTGGGATGAGCCCAAGGAGAATGGGGGTGGTGAGATTACCTGCTACAGTGTGGAGAAGCGCGAGACTTCCCAAGCCACCTGGAAGATGGTCTGCTCTAGTGTGGTCAGAACTACCTTCAAGATACCTAACCTGGTCAAGGGAGCTATATACCAGTTCAGAGTTCGTGCAGAGAACAAATATGGGGTCAGTGATGCACTCAATTCCACAGAAATTGTTGCTCAGCATCAATACAAACCCCCGGGCGCTCCAGGGAAGCCTCTTGCCTTCAACATCACCAGTGACGGAATGACCATTAGGTGGGAAGCACCAGGTTTTGATGGAGGATCCCCCATTCTTGGCTACCACATTGAGAAAAAGGACAGGAACAGTCTTCTGTGGCAGAAAGTGAACTCTACCATCATTTCTAACAGCGAGTACAGGATTATCAGCCTTTTGGAGGGACTGGAGTACTCTTTCAGAGTCTATGCAGAGAATAATGCTGGGCTCAGCCCTGTTAGCGAACAGAGTAAACATGCTCTGGCTATTTCTCCAGTTGGTAAGGACACTCAAAGCTAGTGTATGAATAAATGTTCAATTGTTAGAACAACATTTGACCCAATGTTTTGGTGAATGCTCTTTAGATCCACCTGGCACCCCAGTGTGCATCGATGTGACGAGAGACTCTGTCACTTTGACATGGGACATCCCCAAGAAGGATGGTGGTAGCAAGATTGTGGCCTACAGCGTGGAGAGACGCCAAGGCAGAGGGAAGTGGCTGCGGTGCAACTTCACAGATATTAGTGAGACTCAGTTTACTGTGACTGGTCTATCCGCTGGAGACAGATTTGAATTTAGGGTTATTGCCCGGAATGCTGTGGGCACTGTCAGTCCACCATCCAACTCTTCTGGATACATCATGACAAAGGATGAAAGCAGTAAGTGGTCTATCACAGTAAATAAATACTAAAAGGATCTGTCAAAACTTAAATTACAAGTCCTCATGAATTATTTCTGAATTTTTAGTTTCTCCCGAGATTGAGTGGTCCCCAGACCAGGTGCAAACACTGAGAGCTGGAGAGAATGTAAAGCTTAGCTGCAACATTACTGGCCGTCCAGTACCCCATGTGGCCTGGTACAAGGATGGAAAAGAAATCGACAAGAGGACCACAATTGACATTGAGATTACAACTGGTATTGGTACAAGCAGCCTGTTTATTCGCGATGCAAACAGAAATCACCGTGGTATCTACACTGTCGAAGCCAAGAACAGCTCTGGAACGAAGAGAGCTGATGTCAATGTCAGAGTTCAAGGTAACTACCTCCTCATGACAATGTTCCTTTCGGTGTCTATGTAATACAGTCAGTTCATTTTTTTAATCATCTCACACTTTATGTATTTTCAGATACCCCTGGGCCTGTTGACGGTCCCATCCGTTTCACCAGCATCACAGCTGAAAAATGCACAGTATGGTGGAACCCTCCAGAGAATGATGGTTGTGCTGCCATCACACACTACGTAGTGGAAAAGAGGGAGACATCTAGGATTTCTTGGGCCATGGTCACCTCTAAGTGTGAAGCCTGCTCATTCAACGCCACCAAACTCATCAAGGCCAACGAGTACCAGTTCAGAATCTCTGCTGTCAACAAGTTTGGTGTTGGGAAACCACTCGACTCTGTTCCCATCATTGCACAGATGCAATACAGTAAGTACATGTCGAACAAAGAAGGACAAACCATTACAAACACTGTGTTTGCCACCATTATACAGTGAAACTAAACCAAAAATGGGTCTTTTTCGTTGTATGTCTTTCTTTTGGCGGCTAACCATCTTTTTTTCAATTACAGAAAGTGTGTGCATTTTGTTAATTTCATTTGTAGAATCTAGGTTTTGAAGCTTACATTACATAGAAATTAAGTGTTGAGTCTTAAAGTTAAAGTGGACGTTAGCTTAAACGGGCACTTTTTAATACTAAAACAGTAGACCTGGACCTGAAGAGTTAGTCGACATAGGCATTTTTTGTTGTCATGAACAAGACTGACTTAAACAGGTTTCACCATATACTCTTTTTTATTTATTTGTTTGATGGTATATAATGAAGTAAAATTTTAATTGGAATCTTGTGTTCTGTTGTTACATACTATAATGTTTTATAATTTTACCTCCGATACAGAGCCTTATGGGGCGGCGTTGGATTCCACAATGTAAAGCGCTTTGAAGCTCTAGAGAAAAAGTCGATATATAAATATATTTCACTTCAATTCCCTAATATTTTTTTGTGATTCCTAGCTGTGCCCGAAGCCCCTGGTATCCCAGATGCTACACATGTTACTGGTGACAGCATTACCCTGTGCTGGACCAGACCAAGGTCAGACGGTGGGAATGAGATCAAGCACTACATTTTGGAGAGGCGTGAGAAGAAGAGTCTGCGCTGGTTAAAGGTCTCTGCAAAGAGGCCCATTACAGAGCTCAGGCATAGAGTCACCAACCTCACTGAGGGCAATGAGTATGAGTTCCGTGTCATGGCTGAAAACGGTGCTGGTGTCGGACCTGCCAGTGGCACCTCCAGGCTCTTCAAATGTAAAGAGCCAACCAGTACCCCCAGTGCCCCCACAGTCATCAAGGTATGTCGGTATCAAGACCACAGAAAGCTAAACTTGACTATTACTATGATCAATACATAAAGTCATAAAAGAATGATGAAGAAATGTCTTTTCATCATGCATGAAAAAACAAATCCTGCCAGTCAATTATTTTTGTTTTGTTTTACACTTTTAGGGAAATTGAATACTAACTATGTTCTGTTAATCAGGTTATTGATTCTACCAAATCCTCTGTCACCCTGGAATGGACCAAGCCGGTCTTTGACGGGGGCCTACCAATCATTGGCTACAACATCGACATGTGCAAGGCCAGTCTTGAAGAGTGGCATCGGGTAAATAGTCAGATTTGCATAAACACCCGGTACACCGTTAACGGCCTGATTCCTGGTGAGCTCTACAAGTTTAGGATCAGTGCTGTGAACGGATCTGGGGAAGGTGAATCCTCAATGATGCCCAGCGCTGTACAGGCTCTGGATAGACTAACATCTCCTGAGTTTGATATTGATGCCAACTTCAAGCAGACACACGTCGTGAAAAATGGCGGCAATGTCTCCCTTCATGTTGCTTTCCGTGGCAAACCATCACCTCTTGCTATCTGGTCCAGAGTAGACGGTGAACTATCAGTAATGGCTGACGTCAGCACTACGGATTCCTCCTCTAGTCTGACCATCGAGGGCTGCACACGGAATGACGCCGGCAAATACACACTCTCCTTGGAAAACAACAGCGGACGCAAGTCCATTACTTTCACTGTCAAAGTCCTGGACACACCCGGACCTCCGGGAGTCATCAGCTTTAAAGATGTCACACGCGGAGCATTAACCATGATGTGGGATGCCCCGAACACTGATGGTGGATCCAGAATCCACCATTATGTTGTGGACAAGCGCGAAGCGAGCCGCCTGGCCTGGCAAGAAGTCAGTACGAAGTGCTCTCGCCAGTTGATCAGGGTGACTGGTCTAGACATCGGTGTGCCTTACCTGTTTAGAGTGATTGCTGTTAACCAGTACGGCCAAGGAGAGCCTCATGAGATGAAAGAACCCATCATTGCCACAGAGGAACCTGCCCCACCAAAGAGACTAGACGTGGTCGACACCACCAATTCCACAGCCTCACTGGTGTGGCTTAAGCCTGAGCATGATGGAGGCAGCCGCATCAGAGGCTACATAGTTGAGTTCAGAGCCATGTTCACCGATCACTGGGTTGTTGCTGGAGAGACCAAGTCCTTAAAGATGCTAGTGGAGGGTCTGACTGAGAACATGGAGTATGACTTCAGAGTCAAGGCCAAAAATGACGCTGGAATTAGCGAGCCTCAGGGCACCTTCAGCTCTGTAATCATCAAAGAGCCTCGTATCGAACCCACAGCTGACCTCAGCAGCATTACCAACCAGCTCGTTACCTGTAAGACCTCTAATACCTTTATCATTGACATCCCAATCAGTGGCAGACCTGCTCCCAAAGTCACTTGGAAGCTGGAAGAAATGAAATTGAAGGAGACAGACCGACTTTCCATAAAGACCACAGCAGAGAGAACCATTTTGGTGGTAAAAGACAGCAAAAGAAGTGACAGTGGCAAATACTACTTGACCCTGGAGAATGCTGCAGGTGTCAAAACCTTCACTGTGACTGTAATGGTTGTTGGAAGACCAAGCCCTCCTACAGGCCCTGTGGTGATTTCTGGTGTCTCCTCTGAAACTTGCACTCTGTCATGGGCTGAGCCATCTGATGATGGTGGCACTGAAATCAGCAATTATATAGTTGAGAAGCGAGAGTCTGGGGCAGCCTCTTGGCAAGTGGTCAATTCCAGTGTCATGAGAACTACCATCAGGGTCACTCATCTTACCAAGTATATGGAGTACACATTTAGAGTGTGTGCTGAGAACAAGTTTGGAGTCAGCAAGTCCATCGAAAGTGCCGCTGTGGTCATTGAACATCCATTCGGTATGTTAATATCCTAATCATTAGATTGATATTTTATGTTAAATATAAAGGGATTTTTTTAAGAATCCATTTTATTGTCTTCTATAGTTCCTCCAAGTCCTCCAACTCGTCCAGACGTGTTGTCAGTGTTTGCCAATGCCATCAGCATAAAATGGGACGTGCCTTATGCCGATGGTGGCAGCAAAGTGACGGGTTACTGGATTGAAAAGAAAGAGCGGAACACTATTCTGTGGGTGAGGGAGAACAAGCTGCCCTGCCTGGAGTGCCACTACAAAGTGTCCAACCTGATTGAGGGTCTGGAATACCAGTTTAGAGTTTATGCCATGAACCTAGCTGGAATTAGCAAGGCCAGTGAGGCCTCTAGACCTGTGGTTGCATTCAACCCTGTTGGTGAGTAAAGGTCCCCATGACATTATATATATTTTTTCATATATGATTCAAACTCTTACTTTCCTCTCCTCAGACCCTCCTGGAAACCCTCAGGTGACAGACATCACTCGCTCCTCTGTGTCTTTGTGCTGGACTGTGCCTGTCAATGACGGTGGCAGCAAGTTAGTTGGCTACGTGGTGGAGAGAAAAGTCTACAGTACTGATGAGTGGGATGACAACCGCTGGCTCAAATGCAACTACACAACCATCACGGAGAACTACTTCACAGTCACCAACCTGGGAGAGGGAGAAACCTTTGAGTACCGCATCATTGCCAAGAATGCTGCAGGAGTCCACAGTGTGCCTTCTGTATCCACAGGACCAGTTACATGCAAGGATGAATATTGTAAGTTCTAAATGTGACAAGGGAATGTGTTTTTGTGAGCATTCATCGCATGAGGTGACCGTGTTTCACGTTTATCTCATAAACACTGAAGTTCTTAAAGTAAAAATGGAATTGTCTCTTTCCTGCATCAGCTCCTCCCAAAGCAGAGCTGGACAGCAAGTTGGTGGGTGAGACTGTCGTTGTCACCGCCGGCTCTGATGTCGTCCTGGACGGTATTATTGGTGGCAAACCAGAACCCACTGTTTACTGGTCAAAGGGTGACAAGGTTCTGGAACTGGGAGAAAAGTACTCGCTGACCTACACAAGCACAAGAGCAATGGCTGTAATCAAAAACTGTGACAGATTTGACACCGGCAAATACTTCCTCACCGTCAAGAATGTCAACGGAATCAAGACTGCTACTGTGACGGTTAAAGTTTTGGGTCAGTCAATGACATTTTGCTTTTTACTATAATAAAAGTTCTTAATGAATAAAGTGCCTAAATAAAAGCTGCCTACATCAAACATTTGAATAAGTAACTAAGACTTACCTCAATATTTCTGTAAGGTGTATACCCTGATCTAACTATTCTTTGGTACCTCTCAGACACTCCTGGGCCTCCAGCTGATAAGATCATGATCAGCAGAGTTACAGAGGAAAAGTGCACAGTGTCCTGGAAGATCCCGCTGGAGGACGGTGGCGACATCGTCAGCCATTACATTGTTGAACGACGTGAAACTAGTCGACTCAACTGGGTAATGATGGAGTCTGAGTGCAAGAGCTTGTCATGTGTCAGCACCAGGCTGATCAAGAACAATGAGTACATCTTCAGAGTTCGGGGAGTCAACAAGTTTGGACCTGGAGTTCCACTGGAATCTGAGCCTGTCATTGCTCGGAACGCTTACAGTAAGATTTCCGTTTTAAATATAATATAAAAATAAATAATTTGGTCTAGTTTCACAAACAGCTTATATGTTTTTAATTTAGTGTAAATTTGGTGCGTGCAAAAGGTGGAAATTATTTATTTGTGTTGTTATTGCTGTGACACTGACCCGGCATATCTCTATTTTAGCCATCCCCTCCCAACCAGGCACACCTGAGGCCACAGCAGTGGGTAAAGAACACATTATCATCGAATGGTTGAAGCCACAAAGTGATGGTGGCAGTGAGATCAAAAACTACATCCTAGAAAAACGGGAAAAGAGCAGCACAATGTAAGAGGGACATACTTTTGATGTTGTGAAACGCTAAGTTTTCTCAATGCTTTGACACCTTCTCTCTCCTTTTTAAAATCAGGTGGACACGGGTCAATAAGACTTACACCATCTATGATACACGTTTGAAGATCACAGGTCTGCTGGAAGGAAGCGAATACCAGTTCAGAGTGACCGCCATCAATGCGGCAGGACCCAGCCAGCCCAGTGACGCTTCGTCACACATTATCTGCAAAGACCCAACATGTAAGACTCCTGGTTCGCATATTTGGCTGTTGATTTGCACTTAGACATCATTTAAAAATATGCTTCTATTTAATTGTAGACACCCCAGCTCCTCCATCGATGCCTCGCATCACAGACTCAACTAAACACAGTATCAACATGACTTGGACCAGGCCCATGTATGACGGTGGCTCAGATGTCACGGGTTACGTGGTTGAAATTCTTGAGGAAGGTTCTGAGCAGTGGTACCGTGCCACTACCAAGCCCCTCAAGACCAATGAGTATATGGCCGGCGGTCTGGTTGCAAATAAGAAATACAGATTTAGGGTGGCAGCTATAAACAACAATGGCACGGGAGAATTCAGTGAACCTAGCGCTGAGATTGAGCCACTGGAGAAAATTGGTGAGTCTCTGCAAAGTAGCATTTCAGAGAGCCTTGTTCATTTTAAATGTTGCAATTACAATGCAATCTGACTCTCTAACGACTTTTCCTCTCAGAAATGCCCGACCTGGAACTAGATGATAACCTGAAGAAGACCGTTTGCCTTCGTGCTGGAGGAACTTTGCGACTGTTTGTGACTGTTGGCGGTCGCCCAACGCCGGTGGTGGGCTGGAGGAAGACTGGGGTGGAGCTACAGAGCCGGGGCTTCATTGAGACGACAGATAGCTACACCATGCTGATTGTTGAAAAAGTTGACCGCTATGACTCTGGAAAATATGTTGTTGAAGCTGAAAACCCATCAGGCAAGAAGAGTGCCACTATCCTGGTCAAAGTCTATGGTAGGTTGGGATGCAAAGATATTGTGCAATATTTAAAGCGGAACTGCACCTTTTTTAGAATTTTGCCTATCATTCACAATTCTTATGTAAGAATGTTTTCTTTTTCTTATGCATTCTAACTAGTAAATGAATGCGATCAAAAGTCCGCTTCCAATTGAGTTTATAGCAGCCGCTCCATTCTGCCTATAAAGTGCCTAAAAATAAAAACCTCCTCCATCAAGGTTGTATATACACGCTGTAAGTATACTGTCAGGTTCAAACACTGTTGACATCTATTAAACAGACAAGAGACAAAGAATCAAACAGAGACAGAATAAAATTTGTACCCATGGAGAGCTACGTGGCCACTGCACTCCCTGTACAGTCCTGCACCACGCACTGCCAGAGATTGGCCTCCTCCTTTCTTTATTTGATTTTCTCCCCCCACCTGCCCACAGCTGCTTCAAGAGGGCAGCGGGTCGTAAATAGCGTTGCTTTCTAGTTCACAGAGAGTTCTTGAATTGCTTCAAAAAGAGTTTGTTACAATACTTCAAAGAGAGTACCATAACAATAGTTCAAAGACTGTTCCATAAAAAAAGTTCAAAGACAGTTCCTCAGGAAGTTTGGGAAAATCTTGCCATCTGTCCGCTTTGAAGTCCCAGTGGAGTTTTACGAGCCTTCTTCCTCTTGGTAGGCCACGAAGACAGCCTTTTATCTTCATATCAGGAACACAATGTAACACAAAGTATTTTTGTGATAACCTACAAACAATTATTCCAACATATACATATAATAACAGGCACATTCAAAATAACATGCAATATTTAAGTATTTTTCTCATCTTGAGCATACAGTGGTGCATTAATTTCACACACACATCACTATGTTCGCTTTTTCTTTCAACAACATCACTGATAACTAACTGCAGACTTTACGAAAGCCAACAAACATAATAAAACATCACTTTTACTAGGACACTGACTCTTAGACACTTCATATATTTCCGTTTGGATAAAAAATTACTCACAATCCCCGCGAGGAAAAAAGGGGGGTTGAACAAAGCGTCTTTTCGTGTCTTTCTCGCCACTGCCGGGTCTAAATTGGATGCCAAAGTTGACCAACTTGTCGGATTATGTCCTCATCCTTCTACTACCAAGGTGAAAGGCATTATTTATGAAATATAATTAACTTTTACAATCTCCAAACCGAGAAAGCAGCCTACCAGCTCATAAAATCAATATCGTAGCAACCAGCTCTTCAGCTATATGTGCTAATTATAGTTTGTCTAAGTTAGCACTTGTAATAACAAAAATTCCAAAAAAAGTGCAATTCCCCTTTAAAGCTTAAACTGTAGTCTGATTTAGTTTATTCTTGTTTCTTGCAGACACCCCTGGTCCTCCAGGTTCTGTAAAAGTGAAGGACTATACCAAAGAATCAGTTGTCATTACGTGGGACGTCCCCAGCATTGATGGTGGCGCCCACGTCAGCAACTACATTATAGAGAAGCGAGAAGCCAGCATGAAGTCTTATAAGACTGTCACTACAGAATGTAGAAAAACTCTGTTCAGAATCACTGGCCTGGAAGAGGGTCTGCACTACTTCTTTAGAGTCCTGCCAGAGAATATCTATGGCGTTGGCGAGCCTTGCGAGACATCTGAGGCTGTGCTGGTGTGTGAAGTACCATCAGTGCCTGTGAGCCTCCAGATCATTGATGTCACAAAGTCCTCAGTCACTCTGAATTGGGAGAAACCACTGCATGACGGTGGCAGCAGACTGACAGGCTTCATTATTGAGGCCTGTAAGGTGCCTTCAGACAGGTGGAGCACAGTGGCTACTGTCAAGGCTTCTATTTACCAGCACACCATCCAGTCGTTGACAGAGAATGACCAGTACTTGTTCAGGATCCGAGCCAGTAACAGTAGAGGAACCAGTGAGCCCATGGACATAATCACTCCTGTCACCATTCAAGAAATCAACGGTAAGAGACTCAGACTTCAGCAGTAATGAAAGGACTTCCCACATTTGTCATTTTACCTGACACATGCATGCTGCCTGTCTTGTCACTAGTGATGCCAAAGATTGACATAACAGGCATTTCTCAGAAGATTGTCCATATAACCCGTGGTAAGCCCATCGACCTGAACTTGCCCATTAAGGCGAAACCACAGCCTGTCTGCTCCTGGTTCTTTGGTGGTGAAAAGCTGAAGGACAGTTTGGACCGTATCAAAATCGAAAGCAATGGCAAATACAGCCATCTCGTTATCCGCGAGACCACCATTGATGACACAGGCGACTATATGTTGGAGGTGAAGAATGCCATTGGTGTAGCAACTGAAGTTATCAAGGTTATCATTCTTGGTAAGTAGACATTGCATTGTACAGAATCACAATCAAAATGTAGCGTTTCAAAAATGATAGGCAACGTTTTTTGCAGTGTGATCTCATTTTCATCTCGTATTTTTCCAGACAAACCTGGCGCACCAGTTGGTCCCGTGAAAGTCGTAGAGGTTGACGGTGTGTCAGTAACAATTAGTTGGGAACCTCCACAGAAAGATGGTGGTGCAAATGTCAGTGGCTATGTGGTGGAGCAGCGTGATGCTCACCGGCCTGGGTGGATTACCATCTCTGAATCAGTGACAAGACCTTGCTTCAAATTCACCAGACTCTCCGAGGGAACCGAGTATGTGTTCCGCGTCGCTGCCATGAACCGCTTTGGCGTTGGTAGCTTTGTGCAGTCAGAAGTCGTGGAATGCAAGAGCGCCAAGAGTGAGTTTCTGCCTGTCTGACAGTTCCTGTTGTTGTTTTTGTAGACTTATTGACATTGACAACATTTGTTGAAGCCCTTTTGCAATGTTTGATTCATCCACAATTATCTGTGTATGATTTGCCTGTTGATCCAGCTTATGGTTTACTTTTGCAGCCATCCCTGGGCCTCCAAGCAGACCAGAGGTTATTGATGTCACTCACGAGGGCATGACCCTGACCTGGCATCCACCAGAGGACAATGGGGGCTCCACCATAGCTGGCTATATCATTGAGCGCAAGGAACCACATTCTGATAGATGGTTGAGGATCAACAAAAACCCTGTTACTATGACCAGGTACCGCTCCTCTGGTCTGATTGAAGGCCTTGAGTATGAATACCGTGTCACGGCCATCAACTCCAGAGGAACAGGCAAACCCAGCAAGAGCTCCTCCATCACTGTTGCCATGGACCCCATAGGTATTGTATTATTTTTGTATGTTATTCTATTGTCTAGGTATTCTTATATAAGTATGTGCAAATGTAACTGTAATCAGCCCAAATCAACACTTAAAACGAATCAAAAGTTATTTTGATATTTAGCATTTCGCAACCAGACTTATTCAACAAGCCTCTTCCCTAGTTTGGATAAATCTGACACGAAATGTACTTTCTATTGTTAAAAAGAACCACCAGGTCCTCCAGTTCATGCGAGAGTCACAGACACCACCAGAACATCTGTGTCTCTGGCTTGGCTACCTCCTGATGAGGAAGGTGGCTCCATTGTCACTGGTTACCTGATTGAGATGCAGAAGGTGGATCAAGTGGAGTGGACCCTGTGCAATACAACACCCACCAAGATGTGCGAGTACACACTCACACACATGCCCCAGGGTGCAGAGTACAAGTTCAGAGTCATCGCCTGTAATGCTGGTGGCACTGGAGAAGCCGCAGAGATTCCTGGGGTGGTTAAAGTCCAGGAGATGCTCAGTAAGATAAATACATTTTGTCATATATATACTGAAATAGACATTAGCAGTAATCCATCTAACCAATATGTCCTCCTTAGTTTACCCTGAATACGAGCTTGAGTCTAAATACGAAGAGGAATATGTGGTGCGGCAAGGAGGAGTCATCTGCCTGTCTGTGCCCATCAAGGGTAAACCCATTCCTACATGTAAGTGGACCAAGGATGGACGTGATATCTCCCACCGGGCTATGATTGCCATCCAGGATGACATAACAGAACTTGTCATCAAGGAGGCACACAGGGATGACACGGGAACTTATGACCTTGTGTTGGAGAACAAATGTGGCAAAAAAGCTGTGTACATCAAGGTAACTTGCTCGGCTAATCATCAGTTGGTCAATTAGAATCCTGCTCGTACAGAAACTATCATGACACTGGGGACATCTTTATGTCTGTAGGTGAAGGTAATCGGTCGCCCCGATGCTCCAGAAGGCCCTCTGGAGTTTGACGACATCCAAGCCAGATCAGTTCGAGTCAGCTGGAGGCCCCCGTCAGATGATGGTGGCTCTGACCTCCTAGGATACATCGTGGAGAGGCGAGAAGTCCCCAAGGCTGCTTGGTACACTGTGGATGCAAGGGTTAAGGAGAACTCCTTGGTGGTTAAAGGCCTTAAAGAAAATGTGCAGTACCACTTCAGGGTCTCTGCTGAAAATCTGTTTGGTGTGAGCCGGTCTCTAAAGTCTGAAGAGGCTGTCACACCAAAGACACCGCTGTGTGAGTACTGATGTTTCTACAATATTTTAAAACTCATCTGAGTCATACAGGCACAATAGTGCTCAGGTCAGCACAAAGCATTTAACAGTATGCTCTTTCTCTCATGGTATTCAAATATAGGCCCACCAGAACCTCCTAGCAATCCTCCAGAGATCATGGAAGTGGCTAAGTCCTCTGTGTCTCTATCCTGGGCACGCCCCCGGGATGATGGGGGCTCCCGTGTCACAGGATACTTTGTTGAGAGGAGGGAGGTTTCAACGGAGAAGTGGGTCCGCCACAACAAGACTCACATTACCACAACCATGTACAACATCACTGGCCTCATCCCCGATGCAGAGTACATGTTCAGAGTTGTGGCTCAAAACGACATCGGGCAGAGTGAGCCGGGGCCTGCTTCTGAGTCAGTGGTCTGCAAAGATCCATTTGGTGCGTCAGTTTTACATGATGCCTTGTGCAATCAGATGAAGATATTTTGTTGTATGGATGAGTTCATTGATGCCTTCTAAACTATCTCCTGTGTTATTAACAGACACGCCCAGTCAACCAGGAGAGATCGACATCATTTCTGTTACCAAAGACTGCATAACCATCCACTGGCTGCGTCCCAATTTTGATGGAGGCAAGGAGATCCTGGGTTACTGGGTTGAATTCAGGCAGGCCGGTGAAAGTGCTTGGAAGAAGTGCAATAAAGAGCGCTCCAAAGACCGTCAGTTCACCATGGGTGGCCTGATGGAAGCCACAGAGTACGAGTTCAGAATCTTTGCAGAGAACGAAGCTGGATTCAGTAGGCCTCGTCGCACCTCCATGGGCATCAAGACAAAGCTAAGCGGTGAGTGTCTTTCTCACTTGACCATTAAAAACACCAAATATGCTGCGAAACGCTTATTTTAAATAAAACATTTTTATCATATGCAGTCGGTGAGACTCCAGCTTTGAAAGAAGACATTCATGACGTAACAACCAAGCTTGGAGAGTCCGGTACTCTATCCTGCAGCGTTATTGGCAGACCTCTGCCTGAGATCAAGTGGTACCGCTATGGCAAGGAACTGATCCAGAGCCGCAAGTACAAGATGAGCTCAGACGGACGCAACCACTCCCTCAGCATCCTGACAGACGAGCAGGAAGACGAGGGTCTGTACACCTGCAGGGCCATCAATGAAGCTGGAGAGATAGAGACCAGCGGAAAACTCAGACTACAGGCGGCACCTCAGTTTCACCCTGGCTTCCCACTGAAGGAGAAGTACAATGCCGGAGCTGGTACCAGCCTCCGCCTCCATGTTGTCTACATTGGCCGTCCAATTCCCCAGATTATGTGGTTCTATGGCAAGAAGCCTTTGAACCCATCTGAGAATGTGATTATTGAAAACACTGAGAGCTACACCCATCTGGTGGTGAGGAACGTCCAAAGGAAGACCAATGCTGGCCGTTACAAAGTGCAGCTGAGCAACAAGTTTGGAACTGTCGACACTGTGTTACGGGTTGAAATCCAAGGTAATATGATGATTTTAGCTTAATGGAACATTCCTCTTTAAAACCCTAATTATATATACTTTTGTGTGCAGTTTAAAATGCAGTGCTTACCCACAGAACCAATCCTTTTAGGCATAATCAACTTAACAATAGTTGCTTTTGGTAGTATTCAGCAACACGCAAACCTAAATCCCTCTGTTTGGTTTCACCCAGATAAGCCATGTATCCCAGAAGGCCCATTGGTGGTTGAAGGTCTGCTGAAGAACTCCATTATTATCAGCTGGAAGGCTCCCAAAGATGACGGCGGCTCAATGATCACTAACTACATTGTGGAGAAACGCATGGCTAAAGAGGGAGAACTTTGGTACCTTGTGTCCTCCTCTGTCTCTGGAACCACATGTCGAGTACCTAACCTCGTTGAGAGTGCCGGTTACTACTTCCGAGTTTCTGCTCAAAATCAGTACGGTGTCAGCGAGTCTCTGGAGATCCCTTCGGTAGTGATCATCAAGAGTCCATTTGGTGAGTCAGGTCTATATACGCACAAACAGGAATTAAGTGTAAATACAGCATGATATAATAATTTGTTTACTTTTAGCTCATTCCACTATTTATATTTGTTTCTCAGAAAAACCTGGCATCCCACAGCAGCCCTTTATCGTCAGTTTTACGAAGGACTCTTGTGTTGTCTGCTGGAAGCCACCAAGCAGTGATGGTGGGGCTAAAATCTCTAGCTACTACCTGGATAAACGTGAGAAGAAGCAGAACAAGTGGATGTCCGTTACCAGTAAGAAGATTCTGGAGACCAGCTATGAAGTCACAGGCTTGATAGAGGGCTTTGAGTATGAGTTCCGTGTCAAGTGTGAGAATGTGGGTGGAGAAAGTGACTGGAGTGACATCTCAGAGCCCATTATTCCCAAGTCTGACCAGTCCCTGCGTGCTCCTGCATTCAGAGAAGAAATCCGAGACATGACTGTCAAATACCATGCAAATGCCACCTTTGTTACCAAGGTGTGTATCTCTTTATTCTAACATCCCTATTTATTATTAAATAGTATTTATACTTATTCTGTCTTAAAGTAAACCTCCATAATGATGAATGATTGAATGTGATTTTTCCTCTTTTGTCAAGGTGGTGGGACATCCCAAACCTGTAGTAAAATGGTACAGAAGTGGTAAGGAGATCCAGGCAGATGGAACAAAAATTAAAGCCCAGGAGTTTAAGGGGGGTTATTACCAGCTGGTCATCACGGCTGCTGATGACAGTGATGCTACGGTCTATCAAGTCAGAGCAACCAATTCGTCAGGATCCATCTCCACCACTGCAAACCTGGAAGTGGAAGGTAGACATTCATGTTGCTGATAACTTGTAGTATTATTACATTGTTTTAGTAATGATCATTTCTGAGTAATGATGCTATTCTTTGTAATTCAAGTTCCGGCCAAGATTCTCCTGCCAAAGGAGCTCCAAGGAATGGGAGCAGTCCATGCTGTTTGCGGTGATCACATCACTATCAAAATCCCAATCTCTGGCAAGCCTGAACCAGCAATTACCTGGCAGAAGGGCCAGGACATCCTCTCCAACTCTGCTTATCACCAGGTCATCACCACCCGCTCTTTTACTTCCCTGGTCTTCCAGAAGGGAGTGCAGAACAAGGACACAGGCTTCTACAGCATCACTGCAAAGAACAGGTTTGGAATGGACAAACAAACCATTGAGGTGAATGTGGCTGACATTCCGGAAGCTCCTAAAGGACTAGTAGTCAGCGACATTGCCCGGGATTCCATTACTCTGACCTGGGAGCCTCCTGCCAATGATGGCGGAAGTGACATCACAGGCTATATTGTGGAGAAATGTCCCACCACAGCTGACAGGTGGATTAAGGCTGGACAGACTATTGACTGCAACATTACCATCATCAACATCTTCGGCAAGACAAAATATCAGTTCCGTGTCATCGCAGAGAACCAATTTGGCATGAGTCCTCCTTCTGCGCCAACAGAACCCATCACCACAAAGGAGGACAAGTCTGTGATTAGGAACTATGATGAGGAAGTGGATGAGACCAAAGAAATTACCAAAGAAGCTGCTCAGTCTTTTAAAGTCAAGTTGCTCTCCTCGAAATACACAATTTGTGAGGAGCTGGCTCGTTGTCAGTTTGGAGTTGTCCACCGTTGTGTAGAGATTGCTACTAAGAAGACCTTCATGGCCAAGTTCATCAAGGTTACAGGAACTGACCGTGAGCTGGTTCTTCGAGAAATTGAGGCCTTCAATGTCGCAAGACACAAGAATATTATCTACCTGCATGAATACTTTGAAAGTATGGAAGAGATGATCCTAATCTTTGAGTTTATTTCTGGAGTTGACATCTTTGAGCGCCTTGGAACCAGCAGCTTTGAGCTCACAGAGCAAGAGATTGTCCGCTATTTAAGACAGGTCTGCTCTGCACTCTTGTTTTTGCACAGTAAAAACTTTGGCCACTTTGATATCCGCCCAGACAACATTGTCTACAGTACAAAGAGAAGTAATGTTGTAAAGATAATTGAGATGGGTCAAGCTAGGTTGTTGGTACCAGGTGAAAACATCAGAATGCTCTTCTCAGCTCCAGAGTATTGTGCCCCTGAGATTCACCACCATGACTTGGTTACAACAGCCACAGATATGTGGTCTGTGGGTGTGATTGCTTATGTCCTACTTAGCGGTCTCAATCCATTTGCTGCAGAATCCATGACACAAATGGTTGAGAAGATCTCCACTTGTGAGTATGTCTTTGATAGTGAAGCATTTAAAGACATCAGTCTGGAGGCTATGGACTTTGTGGACAGACTTCTTGTCAAGGACAGGAAGCTTCGTATGACAGCACAAGAGGCATTGGAGCACCCGTGGCTAAAGATGAAGATTGAACATGTCAGTAACAAAGTCATCCGGACACTAAGACACAGACGGTACTATCAGTCTATTGTAAAGAGGACAGATACAATTGTCTCATCAGCTCGTGTTGCCTACGGTGGAGCTTTCAGGAACCAGAGAGGATTGTCTGTTGGCAAGGTGAAGATTGTTACGGAGTACCAGGGACTACGTGCTGGCCCAGTTATGCATGGCTCTGCTGAGGAAGGCGGCCATGTTAGATTCACTTGTAACATTACAAACTTTGACCAAAGCACCCAGGTGACATGGTACTTTGGCAACCGCCAGTTACATTCAAGTTCTAAGTATGAGATTACATACAACAACGGTTTTGCCAGTATCTATGTGAAGGACATTCAAGAGTGTGATGATGGCTTGTATAGATGCAAGGTGTTAAGTGGCGACGGCGAAGATAGTGCTTATGCTGAACTCTTTGTTGAGACAATAAGGTGCATCAGGGAACACTATGTCAGTCGTTCCATCAAGAAACTGAGAAGGAGGGTGGAAAAAACCCTCCTCCTCTACAGACCACCAGAGTTCACCCTGCCTTTATACAATCGCGCAGCGTACATTGGCGAACATGTGCGCTTTGGTGTCACCATTACTGTGCATCCTGAGCCTCATGTTACATGGTTGAAGAATGGAGAGAGAATCAAGCCAGGAGATGATGACACCAAGTACACGTTCATAAGTGATAAGGGTCTCTACCAGTTGATGATCCACAACCTCGATATGAGCGATGATGCTGAATACACTGTGATGGCAAACAACAAGTTTGGAGAAGATAGCTGCAAGGCCCGCCTTACTGTAACACCTCACCCTGTGACCGAGGAAACTATGAGACCCACATTCAAACGTCTGCTCACTAATGTTGAGTGCACAGAAGGAGAGAGCATCCGCTTTGATGTCAGAGTGTCTGGAATCCCCAATCCTTCTTTGAAATGGGAGAAGGAAGGTCATCCTCTCCAGTTTGGTCCAAAGACAATTGTCATTCAACAGGATGTTGACCACTTTGTCTTGTACATCAGAGAGACTTTACTTGAGGACTCCGGTGTCTACAAAGTGACTGCAATCAACTCTGCTGGCTCTGTGAGTTGCCAGGCAACCCTGAAGGTGGACCGCCTCACATATACCAGAAGAGAGTATAAGACTGACGAGGAGAAACATAGACATATCCAGAAGCAAATAGAAAAGACCAACAAAATGGCTCAGCAGATTGTTGCCACAGAGGATCTTGTGCCTCTCAACCCAACAGCCCAAGAGGCTCTGAAATTTGCTGCAGACATGTACAAGCCTGCCGTCAGCACCAAGAACATTGAGGGCGAGTTTGACATTTCAGTTGTGAAATCAGAGACTAAGAAACTGGAAGAAGAGCGAAGGATTTTCATGCCATATGAGATCCCTGAGCCTGTGGTTCATGACCGTAGAGTGCTCGATGAGGACAAATTTATCAAACAATTTGTTCCACTCTCTGACATGAAGTGGTACCGGAAATTGAAGGACCAGTATATGATTTCAGAGAGGACGGAGAGAATTGTGCAAAAACGACAACGGCGAATTCGCCTATCCAGGTGGGAACAGTTTTACGTCATGCCCCTTCCCAGAATCACAGACCAGTACAGACCAAGATGGCGGATTCCAAAAATAACTTTAGATGATTTGGAGATCGTCAGACCTGCCAGGCGTTCACCGTCTCCAGAGTCCGAGATTTCATTCAGATCTCGGAGAAGATCTTTGGGCGATCTGAGCGATGAAGAGCTGCTGATGCCTGTGGATGACTATCTGTCTTCAAGGAGAACTGAGCAAGATAGAATGATGCTTGAGGATGAATTAGAACTAGGTTTCTCTGCCTCCCCTCAAGCAAGTCCAGTTCGCATTGAACGGCGAGCTGTGCAGCATGAAGCTAGGTTGCAGGAGGTCAGGCATGAAGCTATGGAGGTCACAGAGACAAAGAAAAAACGTACCATATCTCAGTATATGAGAAGGAGGCGCTCGCTATCCCCCACATATATTGAGCTAATGCGTCCAGTCTCTGAGCTGATCCGTCCTCCTCGAACACAGCCAGTTGTAGATGTAGAAGGTGAGGTCATAGAGAGACGATCCCCCACACCAGAGAGAACGCGGCCCCGCTCTCCAAGCCCCATCAGATCTGTTGAGAGGTCATCCCGTTCCTCCTCCCGATTTGAGCGGTCTGCCCGTTTTGATATCATGTCCCGCTACGAAGCCAGAAAGGCAGCTCTGAAGTCTGAGAGAAAATTTCAAGTTGTTAGTCAGACGCCGTTCAGCCTGGATCACGCTCCCCGGGTGACAGTCAGGATGCGCTCTCACCGTGTGCCAGTCAGTCACGACACCAGATTCACCTTAAATGTCCAATCAAAGCCTGAACCCGAGGTGAAATGGCTCCACAACGGAACTGAAATCTGTGAAAGTAGTGACAAATATGTATTTAGCAACATGAGTGGCGTTTTGACCATCACCATCCTGGACTGCCAAGAAGAGGACAGTGGTACATATCGCTGCGTTTGCTCTAACTCCAGGGGAGACGCCTCAGACTATGCCACCCTTGATGTGTCAGGCGGCGCCTACACAACCTTTTCATCCCGTCGCAAGGATGAGGAAGTCCCTAAAGCGCACGTCCCTGAAGTCACTCGAATTGATCACTATCACTCCTCCTATTTCAAAACTGGCTATGAATCCCAGACCCACTTAGAAGTGGAAGAGAGTAAGACAAAGATCACTGAGAAACGCGAAGTCGTCACAAGGGAAAGATATGGGGCTTCTTCTGAGAGATACTCATCTGCTGAGCGGTATGAACCATCCATCAAGTATGGTTCTACTGAATACCTGTCATCTGCCTCTTCCTACTCCTCAGACAAGTTTTCTTTGACTGAAAAGCATGCTACAGCAGAAACTAAGTCAAAGTATTCTTCTGCTGAAAAAGTTACAGTCCAAAAGGTGAGAGCCTCTGTTCCAGCCAGAATCCTCACTAAGCCCCAATCTGTGACAGTAGCAGATGGTGAGACAGTCCGATTCTCCTGTGATATCGATGGAGAGCCTGCACCCTCCGTAAACTGGATGCATGAGGGTAGAACTATAGTCTCCTCTCGCCGTGTTATAGTCACTAGTACTCAGTACAAGTCCAACCTGGAGATCTCCTCCGTCACATCCTCTGATGAGGGCAGTTACACAGTCATCGTAGAGAACTCAGACGGCAGGCAGGAGGCTCAGTTCACTTTAACCATCCGCAGACCAATTCCCAAAAAGGTTAAGGGCATCAAGTCGCCAGAACCACCTTTGAAGTCCCCTGAGCTTTCAGTCCCAACGCCGCCACAGTATGTGACCTCCCCTGTTTCCAGTGTGAAGACACCAGAACCTAGAGTCAAGTCGCCTGCTCCCAGCGTGAAGTCACCAGAACCTGGTGTCAAATCCCCTGTTCCCAGAATTAAGTCACCAGAACCTGTTATAATGTCCCCTGGCCCCAGTGTGAAATCACCAGAGTCCCTTGCTCCGAGTGTGAAGTCACCAGAACCCAGCATTAAGTCCACAACCCCCAGTGTGAAGTCACCAGAACCGAGAATCAAGTCCCCTGTTCACAGTGTGGAGTCACCAGAACCTGGCATTAAGTCTCCTGCACCTAGTGTGAAGTCACCAGAACCCAGCATCAAGTCTCCTGCACCCAGTGTGAAGTCACCAGAGCCCGGCATCAAGTCTCCTGCCCGCGGTGTGAAGTCACCAGAACCCAGCATCAAGTCTCCTGCACCCAGTGTGAAGTCACCAGAGCCCGGCATCAAGTCTCCTGCCCCCAGTGTGAAGTCACCAGAACCCAGCATCAAGTCTCCTGCACCCAGTGTGAAGTCACCAGAGCCTGGCATCAAGTCTCCTGCCCCCAGTGTGAAGTCACCAGAACCCAGTATCAAGTCTCCTGAGTCCTCGATTAAATCACCAACACCCAGTGTGAAGTCCCCAGAACCAGGAGTCAAATCACCAGCTTTGAGAGTGAAGTCACCAGGTTTAAAGTCACCAGCTCCTGGTATCAAATCTCCTGAACCCGAGGGAGTTAAATCTCCTAGGGGTGTAAAGTCTCCTGAACCAGGACCTAAGTCACCACCACACCTTAAACCTGCTGAGCAGGTAAAGTCAACTGAAGCTGAGTCACTGCGAGGTGTCAAATCCCCTGAACCTGCAGGAATCAAGACACCTTCAGGCATCAAGTCCCCAGAACCTGCTGGCACCAAAACACCAAGACGTATCAAGTCTCCAGATCCATCTGTTATCAAGTCACCAAGGGCTGTAAAGTCCCCAGAGCCTGAGGGAGTCAAATCCCCATCCAGAATTAAGTCTCCACCTCCCGTACTGTCGCCCAAGAAGGTCCTGTCACCGCCTACTATCAAATCTGAAAGCCCAGAGCCGCCCAAAGTGATAAGTCAGCTAGCGGCTGAGGCCTCTGAAGACTTGGTGAAGATGTCTTGTGTTTGCGAGAGTGGCGTCAATGAGGTGTCATGGTATTACAATGGGAGGAGACTTTCAAAGAGCAGCCATTTTGAAATGAGGTACTCAGAGGGCTCCTGCAGCCTCTTTATTCACGACCTGACAGACAGTGACCAGGGACAGTACACATGTGAGATGACATCAGAGGGAGGAGTCTCAAAATCCTCCTTCTCCTTCACTGGACAAGTGTACAAATCCATTCGTATGAAGATCACAGCTTACCGGGAGCAGCAAGTGGCACTTAAAGGTAAGCAACGAGTCTCAAGTCACTTTACGGGGCCTTTCTTCTGAATGTTTATACACACGCTTTTCTATTTCAACGCTCACTAGGATCCACGACCATGATGAGTCACAAGGAGTCGTCCTCGTCCAGCCTGGCCTCCAAGATGAAGAGAGAAGTTCGCACAATGGAAGAATCGTCTTCCTTTTCCTCCTCCTCAGCCCAGCAGGCAATGTCCTCCATGAAGGAGTCCAGTTCCTTCAGCAGCATGGCCGCTGAGATGAAGTTTGAGACCATGTCCATGTCCAGTATGTCCTCCATGACCTCAGAGTCATACGCCCTGAGCTCCAGCAGCCTCGCAGATATGACCTCACACATGGCGGGATCCTCCTTCAGAGCCATCGGTACGACTTGAGGACTCTCAGCCGTTGTACAGTTTTTGAGTGTCGAGTAAATAATGAACGCTGGCTCATTACTTTTCCAGGTTCTGCTCCAAGAATCGAGGCGGTGCCAGAGGACATCAGCATTGAGGCCGGCAAGGTCTTGACGGTGTCATGCGCCTTCTCGGGCGATGCCAAACACATTGAGTGGTCTCGCGCAGGCAAAAAAATCGAGGTGTCATCCGGCGGTCGCTTCCACATCGAGACCTCGGAGGACCTGACCACCCTTATCATCACGGGGGTACAGAAGGAAGATGCTGGAACCTACACGCTCAAACTGTCCAACGAGCTGGGATGTGACACCGCCACAGTTCAAATCAGCATTCGATCGGTGTAAAAAAGAAAAGAAAATTATGTCGAAGACTATTTGAATACCCCTTTAACCCTTTTTCCTTGTCTTTTTATTCATGATTTAAGCTAACTCTTTGACTCGATAAAGACCTAAGATTTATCTTCTTGTAAATATGAACTATTTTTGTACCAAACGTGACGTTGATGCCAAACTCAAGTGTCAACATGTAATGAGATGTGATGACACTTTTGCAGTGACATGTACATAATGTATATAGCCGGATTTCACGGTTATGAAAGATGTATGAATTGTTATTTATGACAATAATAAGAAGTTTAAGAAGCAAACCAAATATGGTTTAACAGGAGAAAGTTCTATGTGGAACGAATACCCTGTTAAACAGAGAAACTAAACTGTGTGCCTCAACGCTACGTTGAAGTCTAAGATTGCCTCGGCAGGTAGAGCTTCTCCCTGCTGACGTTTACTCAACTTGAGACAAAAACACGAGCGCGAGATCCCGAGCGCTGTTTGCGTCCACCCTCGACGTAAGCAGCGCGACCGGACCTCACGTC
This sequence comes from Entelurus aequoreus, assembly GCF_033978785.1. Classification (NCBI taxonomy): domain Eukaryota; kingdom Metazoa; phylum Chordata; class Actinopteri; order Syngnathiformes; family Syngnathidae; genus Entelurus; species Entelurus aequoreus. The sequence goes on from NC_084740.1 coordinate 70,377,942, forward strand.
GCGATAGATTATGTCGTACTGCCATTTCAATGACACGCTCACAGTGCGAGCGGCCTGCACTGCCTGAGCACGTGTTTGTTTTGATGTAGGCGCTCTGCCTTTGACCGCGAGCGTCCGCCGGGGCTTTCTCCCTCCTTCCATCAACCTGGCCAATCACTCGTGGAGAGTCCTCGCTGCGCTCGTAGCCAAAGGCAGAGCCTCCCCCTGGAGGTATGCAGCGTGTTTGTGTGTTAGTGTGTAGACCTTGAGCTGACGAGCACCGCCCGACGTCATCGGCGGCGCCAGCGAGGGTCTCCTCGCTCCGAGCTCGTCTTTGCTTTGATTGACTTCCTGAGTTGAGCTGCCTCCTTGAATTTAATCCCCATTACTGATTGAATAAAGTTTGATTATCAGCACAGCAAGGCGCCTGAGTGTCAGTCAATATCACATCCTACATCATTGATTGATTGAGACTTTTATTAGTAGATTGCACAGTACAGTACATATTCCGTACAATTGACCACTAAATGCTAACACCCGAATACGTTCTTCAATTTAAGTCGGGGTCCACTTAAATTGATTCATGATACAGATATATACTAACATCATAATACAGTCATCACACAAGATAATCATCATAGTATATACATTGAATTATTTACAATATTTACAAATCGAGGTGTGGAATGTGGGGGGAGGTTAGGTTTGGTTGGTATCAACACTTCAATCAATTGCATCATCAGAGAAATGGACATTAGGAACAGTGTAGGACTGACTTGGTAGGATATGTACAGCAAGTAGTGGACATAGAGAGAGAGATCAGAAAGCATAAGAATAAGTATCTACATTTGATTATTTACAATCCGGGGAGGTGGGATGTGGAAGGGGGAGGGTGTTAGTTTAGGGTTGAAGTTGCCTGGAGGTGTTCTTTTAGTGCGGTTTTGAAGGAGGATAGAGATGCCCTTTCATCCCGTATCAACCTGTATCTAATGATAACATAGATTTGGTATATTTTCTCCAGAAATTAATTTGGCAATAAAGTGAACAATCCAAGCAGACGGACCCCCTGACCACATCAAACCAAGACCAGGGGCCATATTTATTAAGTGTCTTAGAGTGCCATTTTACACTTAAGTCCTGAGAATTTGAGAAATTTAGTCCTACTCTCCAACTTAAGAATAAAAGCTATTTATCAACTTTCTTAAGTCTAAGAATCACTTCTACTCTCCCAAGATATTTAAGAGACCTTCAGAGGTGTCTTAAGTGGTTAGGAGTTGCCAGCAGGGGATGGCACTGAGGCGAGAGAGACGTGTGCGAACGTTCAGGGAGCGGAAGGATGTCCTGGCTTTGTTTGATGACGAGCAGCTGATCAAACGGTATCGTTTAGACAGAGCGGGTATTATTTTTGTCACAGATTTAATAATTTTCGATTCCATGTCGATTACTGCATGTGGCTGCAGTGGGCTAGTATATATAGAGCCACCCACACCAGTTTCAAATTAGTTGCCTAATTAATGAATTGGAAAGAAAGGAAACATTTATTTTTGATTCATTGCCAATATTGTTTGTTTTGTATTATTTTGTAGTTTATTGTCAAAATATACACTCCCATTGTCCACTTAAATATTTCTAAGATATTTCTTTATTCTTAGACAAGGGATTCCCTTCCGTGATTGGTCATTTCTATGGACACAGATATGACGTCACCTAAAATTCCGTTTACGGCACATAGTAATGTCGTAATTCAGCTCTGAGTGTGACACTTAAGATTCAGTCCTACACTTCGCTGAAAGTGTGAGTAAGACGCTTGATAACTAACTTTTAAGTGCAGCTTTCAGCGAAGAATTTATTTACTCTTAAGTCAACTCTTAGCAGACTTCTTAGGAGTAATTCTAAGAAGCTTGATAAATACGGCCCCAGACTACTAATGACTTTTGACAGACCAGAGTTAGGGATGGGCGATACCACACTTTGAGGATTCGATACCGATACTTTTTCTTGCATTTTCATCGATACCGATACCAATAATTTCTTATTGGCAATTTTTTGTCAGTCAAAAATATTATTACTATTGTTATTATTTAAGACAAATCACAAGACAAATACAGACCATTTATACCACATTTACTATGGTCAATATATAATAAAAGTCAAATTAAAATAAATAACATAAATATGAAAAATAAATTAAATATTATTTATAATAATAACTATATATTATATATAATAATAATTAAATATTAGGGCTTTCCAATTAACAGTCAAATCCGAATTGCAAGAAGCTGCAGTTATTTTTTAAATTTTGTGATATAATTAGCATTTAATGAAATATGAAATAGGCTAATGTTTTCGAAATGTAAGAAATCATGTTACAGATTAAAACCAAAATCACATTCAATCATATATTCAAGATTTCCTTGGAAAAAAATAAAACTGTAATGCAAAGATGAAGAATCTCCAAATTGTATCTCTTTATTATCTTGTTTTAAATACTCAAGCAATTTTCAACTAACAGTAAATTCCCCTGTGTGGAAATTATTTGAATTTAGGATAATCATTTAAACAAAAATATTCAGTAAACATTACTAAAAAAAAAAACCAACAACGCCTGTTTTAAGTCAACAATTGGACAACATTGGATATGCCTGGCTGCATCGCTGTCGGCTGGCTGTGTGTGTGTTGTAGGGATGTGCGTATCGATCCTGTGGTATCGATATATCGATACTCACACGCTACTCATTTGGCATCACTTTTGTGAAAAAAGTATCGATATAAACCAAAAAACGGCGTGTGGGGGGTGCAAGCCTCACTTTCAGATGTTTTTGATGACTTACTTAACTTACTATGTGCTGGGACACCCCTGTACCTGGCAGAGTATAGAGCTGGCCCAGTCACGTGACAGGAGACAGCGAATGAGCGTCGTCAACGTGCAACACACTAGGGATGGGCGATACCACAGGATCGATACGCACATCCCTACAACACACACACAGCCAGTGTTGTCCAATTGTTGACTTAAAACAGGCGTTGTTTTTTGTTTTTTTTTAGTAATTTTTACTGAATATTTTTGTTTAAATGATTATCCTAAATTCAAATAATTTCCACACAGGGGAATTTACTGTTAGTTGAAAATTGCTTGAGTATTTAAAACAAGATAATAAAGAGATACAATTTGGAGATTCTTCATCTTTGCATTACAGTTTTATTTTTTTCCAAGAAAATCTTGAATATATGATTGAATGTGATTTTGGTTTTAATCTGTAACATGATTTCTTACATTTCGAAAACATTAGCCTATTTCATATTTCATTAATTGCTAATTATATCACAAACTTTAAAAAATAACTGCAGCTTCTTGCAATTTGGATTTGACTGTTAATTGGAAAGCCCTAATATTTAATTATTATTATATATAATATATAGTTATTATTATATATAATATTTAATTTATTTTTCATATTTGTTATTTATTTTAATTTTACTTTTATTATATATTGACCATAGTAAATGTGGTATAAATGGTCTGTATTTGTCTTGTGATTTGTCTTAAATAATAACAATAGTAATAATATTTTTGACTGACAAAAAATTGCCAATAAGAAATTATCGGTATCGATGAAATTGCAAGAAAAAGTATCGGTATCGTATCGAATCCTAAAAGTGTGGTATCGCCCATCCCTAGTGTGTTGCACGTTGACGACGCTCATTCGCTGTCTCCTGTCACGTGACTGGGCCAGCTCTATACTCTGTCAGGTACAGGGGTGTCCCAGCACATAGTAACTTAAGTAAGTCATCAAAAACATCTGAAAGTGATGCTTGCACCCCCCACACGCCGTTTTTTGGTTTATATCGATACTTTTTTCACAAAAGTGATGCCAAATGAGTAGCGTGTGCGTATCGATATATCGATACCACAGGATCGATACGCACATCCCTAACCAGAGTACTTTTTCAAATGTTCTTGTAATCATACCATATTTTTGGTGTATTAAATGGAACCTTGACCTACCTAATATACCGAAAATATGGTCTGATTACAAGAACATTTGAAAAATTACATGAATAAGAAGACATAATTAACCTTTTTGGCAGACCAGAGTAGTCCAACAGGGCCTCAAACTAATCCGATTTAGTCTCAAGCATGATTGTGGCTGATGTTGTGGCCAAAGACGCCAGCAGAGGGCAGCACACACCAGACTGGAGTCGACACGCTCATGGCTCATCAGCAGTCACATGACGCAAAGAATCACAAACGCGTGTTTAAAGTTTGTCGTGATTGAAAGAAAAAAATAAAAATAAAAAATAAAAATAAAAAAAATATAAAAAAATAATAATAAAATAAAAAATAAATAAATAAATAAAATAAAAAAAATAAAAAAAGTTTGTCGTGATTGTCGTGACATGATGGACATTGTTGTGTTGCTGTCTTCAGCTCAGGTCCTGCTTGATGATGCCGAGCTGAACACACACACACACACACACACACACACACACACACACAAACACGACCATGGACCATGGACCATGAAACTGGTGTGTGAGTTGGAAGCCTTATAAAGACAAAGCATGCTGACACACACACACTTACACAAAAAAGCTGAAGTCCACCCAAGAAGGGCATGCATGGACTGCAAATCGGTGTGCATTTCAATGTCTACCTTTGTGAATACATTAGGACACACTTGGACATATTTGGGACACAAACACACAAAGAGAATAGTTGGACCTGGTGAGGACATTTAGACATATCCTGAAAGTTTAGACACGTTGCTGACATTTGGACCTTGTGAAGTTATTTAGACATTTAAACGGTGAGGACATTTAGAAATAATGAGGACATTTAAAAATAATGAGGTATAGTGAGGACTTTCAGACACATGAAGTACATTTAGGCACCGAGTACATTTACACAGTGAGGACATAATAAAGACTTTTACACACACTAAGGACATTTACGCAGCAATGACATGAACGCCCAGTGAGGACATTTAGACATATTGAAGACATTTATCCACAGTGAGGACAATTAGACATATTGAAGACATTTATCCACAGTGAGGACAATTAGACATATTGAAGACATTTATCCACAGTGAGGACATTTAGACAGAGATGATGGATTAGCCACACTCCTAACATCACGGTGGGCCAATCAGAGATAAGTATGACAACAACACAACTTTATTAGGAAAATCGTCCTGCAGCAGGAAATCCCCAGTAAACACACACACACACACACACACACACACACTTATACACACTGTATATATACCAGTGGTGGTGCCGTCAGGGCCAACAAGGCCTTCTCTGCTGGCCTAACATAACCAGAAATCAGTTTTACTTTCCCTAAATATCTAATATTATTCATATTCTCTTCATGTCATATTATGCTCCTTCCAGTGCTGTTGTTTTTAGTTTTAGTTTGTATCCAATCAGAATTGAGGCAGGCCAGTCTAGTACCCGCACTCTTTTACTATGAAGCCACGTTGATGTAACACGTAGCTTGGCATTGTCTTGCTGAAATAAGCAGGGGCGTCCATGGTAACGTTGCTTGGATGGCAACATGTGTTGCTCCAAAACCTGTATGTACCTTTCAGCATTAAAGGTGCCTTCACAGATGTGTAAGTTACCCATGTCTTGGGCACTAATACACCCCCATACCATCACAGATGCTGGCTTTTACACTTTGCGCCTATAACAATCCGGAGGGTTCTTTTCCTCTTTGGTCCGGAGGACACGACGTCCACAGTTTCCAAAAACCATTTGAAATGTGGACTCGTCAGACCACAGAACACTTTTCCACTTTGTATCAGTCCATCTTAGATGAGCTCAGGCCCAGCGAAGCCGACGGCGTTTCTGGGTGTTGTTGATAAACGGTTTTCGCCTTGCATAGGAGAGTTTTAACTTGCACTTACAGATGTAGCGACCAACTGTAGTTACTGACAGTGGGTTTCTGAAGTGTTCCTGAGCCCATGTGGTGATATCCTTTACACACTGATGTCGCTTGTTGATGCAGTACAGCCTGAGGGATCAAAGGTCACGGGCTTAGCTGCTTACGTGCAGTGATTTCTCCAGATTCTCTGAACCTTTTGATGATATTACGGAGCGTAGATGGTGAAATCCCTAAATTCCTTGCAATAGCTGGTTGAGAAAGGTTTTTCTTAAACTGTTCAACAATTTGCTCACGCATTTGTTGACAAAGTGGTGACCCTCGCCCCATCCTTGTTTGTGAATGACTGAGCATTTCATGGAATCTACTTTTATACCCAATCATGGCACCCACCTGTTCCCAATTTGCCTGCTCACCTGTGGGATGTTCCAAATAAGTGTTTGATGAGCATTCCTCAACTTTATCAGTATTTATTGCCACCTTTCCCAACTTCTTTGTCACGTGTTGCTGGCATCAAATTCTAAAGTTAATGATTATTTGCAAAAAAAAAGAAGAGTCTATCAGTTTGAACATCAAATATGTTGTCTTTCTCATATTCAATTGAATATGGGTTGAAAATTATTTGCAAATCATTGTATTCCGTTTATATTTACATCTAACACAATTTCCCAACTCATATGGAAACGGGGTTTGTACACAATGTATATATTTACACATTCACGTACATTCACACTAACAAACACACACAAACACTAATACACATTGTATATATATATATATATATATATATATATATATATATATATATATATATATATATATACATATACACGTACACACATTGACACTAACAAACAAACGAGGATATTCCTATTAAAGTCCATGTCAGTTTTAAACAAGTCTTTTTTTGTCATCTTCACTCCACTTTTACAAGCTTTTTTTTTTTTACAAGTACACTGTGTGTGTGTGTGCGTGCGTGTGTGTGTGTGTGCGTGCGTGTGTGTGTGTGTGTGTGTGTATGAGTGCGAGTGTCCTGGCTGGTGTTGACCATATATGGACTTTGGGTTTCCTTTTCTTTCATACAGCTAACACAGACAAGTGTGTGTGTGTGTGTGTGTGCCTGTGCATGTGTGTGTGCGTGTGCGTGTGTTTGAGTGTGCGTGTCTAACGTGACGTTCTGTCTGTGTGTGTGCATGTACAGTATAGGGGATGTGGGGACGACTACACTGTGTGTGCACGTGTGTTTATTACTACACTTAGTGTGTTATGTATAGAGTGTTAGAACCCATAATACTGTACGTATATATTATGTATAATAATGTTACATTACAACACATTATGATACATATACAGTACATTATATTACAACACATTATGATACACTATACATTACATTCTGATACATATACATTATATTACAACACATTATGATACACTATACAGTACATTATGATACATTATACAGTACATTATGATACATATAGATTATATTACAACACATTACAGATTAATAGGCCTTCTTTACCAAATCAAACCTGAGCAATTTGTTGTTTTCAAGTTTTCCATAAAAAAAAGTGTGTCGCCGTAAAAATGAGGAACAAGCAGAGTGCAAACAAAAAGGTCACGTGAAAACCAAACGCCGACCAATGAATGAGCAGGAAGGCGGGGCTTGTCACTCCATCGCTGCTCTGACTTCTTTTCAATGACAACAAAATGATGAACCCCAAAATGGACGTGTGGCCACCTTCTTACTGCGTGTGTCAGGTCAAAGGTGACACTCTGCTGGAGGTGAAGATGCTGATGAGACCTCGACTGTGCTACTCCATACAAGCGTGTGTGTGTGTGTGTGTGTGTACGTGTGTGTGTGTGTGTGTGTGTGTGTGTGTGTGCACATGCTCCGTCCAGAGAAATACTTCCTGTCTCCTCTCCAGGGATGAGGACAATTTACTTTGGCCTATTCCTGCCTCCTCATTTCCTGCGTGGATCTTTCTAAGAGGGCATCAACAACACGACACGCATTTCAACTTCTAAATCGTTCTTTTGGAGGGGGGGGTGGGGGGGGGGGGGGTTCCTCGTCAAAGTCGAACAAACGGTTCTTCATCCTTCACGGAGTTCCTCTTTTTTTTTCCAGCCCTCCCCCCATCGTCTTTCCACCCCCCATCCCTCCCACGGGCCGTCCTACATGCCCACGTTTCCCTAAAGCTCCTCTAATCCGACCATCGGCTCACCCAATCAGAGCCGCCACTTCCTGTTTGTCTCTCGGAGAGCTCGGGAGCCACCGTGAGTCCACCGCTGCTAGCGCCAGGGCTGGCCGTCAGGTGTGATGATGGTGACGTCACTTCCTGATCCCCGCCATGTTTGACGAGGAGGAAGGCGGCGTCCGGCGGGACGGGCGACGTGGGAACCGGCGACGGCGTCTTCTTGTGTGTTCTGGCTCAATGACCTTATTTGGCCAGACCAGTCACTTGTGATGTAACATTTGGAGTGGACATCCCCCCCCCCCCAACCCCCCTCAGCTGGAGGGGGCGTGGCCTTTCCTCTTCTTCCAGGGGCTTTAAGCCAGCTGTTTATTCTCTCGCTCCATCTGTCTGTGTGCTCGCTCGCCCAGAGAAGGGAGGCAGAGGAGGCAGAGGAGTCGGACCACGGTGGCAGGAGGCCACGCAGGAGCAGACGGAGCGCCACAAGAAGGAGGAGGAGGAGCATCAGGGCGCCGCCGGCCGCATCCCTTCGTAGAAAGCAGGGAGGTCAGCCGGGAGGAGGTGCACCAGAGGCGGGGCGGGGGGGCCGCAGCTCCACGTCCACTCGCCGCCGGGACGCCCAGCCGTCACCACCGATAGCCGGACTAAGATCGGGCAGCGAGGCCTCGCCGACGATGGATTTCAAGGCCAACCTGAAGGGGGTCAAAGATCGCAAGGCTAACGCCAACGCCACGCCACAGGTGGACTTCCGTGGCGTCCTAAACAAGAAGAAAACCGCCGACACGCCCACCCCTGAGAAGAAGACGGCGAATGCGGACAAGAACGGCGAAGGCCACAAGCCGGCGGCCAACAACTGCGTGGACGGAGGCGGGGGCGGCGGCGGCGGCGAGGCGCTCCAGTTCACCGAGACGCTGAGCGACGCCACCGTGCTGGATGGACAACGTCTTCGCCTGCAGTGTCGCGTCTCCGCCGCGGGTGACGGCGTGGCCAGCTGGACGCTGGACGGGAAACTCATCAAACCGTCCAAGTTCATCGTCCTTGCCAATGAAGGTCAGAGGTCAACACACACACACACACACACACACACACACACACGCACACACACTGTGAAGACACTTAGCGTGCACGACGCCAGGAAGCAACCATCAAACTTTGTTTGTTATGGAACAGGAAGTGGGAATGATTAAAGGTAAAGTTAAAGTACCAATGATAGCCACACACACACGAGGTGACCCATCCCCTTGTTCACCCCCTGGGAGGTGAGGGGAGCAGTGAGCAGCAGCAGTGGCCGCGCCCGGGAATCATTTTTGGTGGTTTAACCCCCAATTCCAACCCTTGATGCTGAGTGCCGAGCAGGGAGGTAACGGCTCCCATTTTTATAGTCTTTGGTATGACTCGGCCGGGGTTTGAACTCGCAACCTACCCATCTCAGGGCGGACACTCTAACCACTAGGCCACTGAGTAGGTGCACTGTGGGAAAAAAAATTCTGTAAAAAAAAACGGTCATCTACTGGCAGCTACGGCTGCCAAACGAAAACCATAAAATTAAAGTAAAACATTGTAAACCAAATAATGATCAAAAACATTATATTTACAGAAATTTTCCTGAAACGTTTTGCGGGAAAAATATCGTAATTTTACAGATTTTTACTAAATTATTAAGATCAACCACCTTTAATAAAGTGACGATGCAAACAGTTCTGCAGAAAAATACCTTTATTCTACAGAGTTTTTCCAAATTATTACGATCAAACACCTTTAATGAAGTGACAATGCTGGCAGTTCCACAGAAAAATACCATTATTTTACAGATGTTTTCTGAATTGTTAAGATCAACCACCTTTAATAAAGTGACGATGCAAACAGTTCTGCAGAAAAATACCTTTATTCTACAGCACGGGTGTCAAATTTCAAAAAATTTCCCTTGGCCCTTGAGGCGATATCAAACTAACACTAAAGCTGGCCCGCCGATTATATATTGCCGCGGTAACACCGCATTCACCGCTAATTTTTAATACTTGCCACCCCTCCCGGGAGTCTTCCATACTTCAACGCCCCTCCCGAAAATCGTCAGGTCTGCTTTCCAGCCAGTCCAGCGAGTGCTGGCCCAGTCACTTTACATGTGCGGCTTCTGTTCGCACACACAAGTAAATGCAACGCATACTTCATCAACAGCCATACAGGTTACACTGAGGGTAGCCGAATAAAAAAACTTTAACACTGTTACAAATATGCGCCACACTGTGAACCCACACCAAAGAAGAATGACAAACACATTTCGGGAGAACATCCGCAAAGTAACACTGCATAAACACAACAGAACAAATACCCAGAACCCTTTGCAGCACTAACTCTTCCCGGACGCTACAAGGTGTGTGTGGGGCGGGGGGCGGGGTTTGGTGGTAGCGGGGGTGTATTTTGTAGCGTCCAGGAAGAGTTAGTGCTGCAAAGGATTCTGGGTATTTGTTCTGTTGTGTTTATGTTGTGTTACGGTGCGGATGTTCTCCCGAAATGTGTTTGTCATTCCTGTTTGGTGTGGGTTCACAGTGTGGCGTATATTTCTAACAGTGTTAAAGTTTTTTATACTGGCACCATCAGTGTAACCTGTATGGCTGTTGATGAAGTGTGCGTACAGAAGCCGAAGTATTCTTGTGACTTGTTCAACCTTGGCCCGCGGCTTTGTTCAGTTTTAAATTTTGACCAACTCTGTATTTGAGTTTGACACCCCTGTGTTAGATTGTTAGTATGGACATAGACTTTTATATAACAAGCTACATATTTAATGAAAGATAATTACTGTAATTTTACATGAATTTGAAAGTAATTTAAGAGAACAGAAAATGCTATGTATAATTAATTTGGTATTTTTCTGTAAAAAAAAAAAAGAAATATACATAGTTTGTCATTACTGGCATACTACTTAAAATAACAGGCGGATTGTTTATTTACAGATAATGTCTTCAATTCTACAGTTTTATAAACTATTTTTAAAAAATTGAAAAATTACAGTAGAAATTTAGAGTAAATTAACCATAAAAATAGGATTTTTTTTTTACAGTGTGGGAATCCCATCATGACGATATGAATCCAACGCAACAAAATGTATCATTTCAACTACAGCACCACTTTTGTTAGCATGCTAGCAGTGTAGCATTCCGGCGTCATCAAGCCGGGGACGAAGACGAGTTAGACCGTGTCTCAAATTGAATACTTTGTTCACCAAACGCACAAGAGCGGGAAAAATGCAGTGCGCTCAAAATGGCGAGTGGGCAACCCTGGACGCTTACCACTTTCAAACGTCGCCATCTTGGCTACGTAGCATAAATCTCAAATGGCGCTCTTCTGTACTTACGCTAATTCTTTTGAGCGCATAAGTGTGGCAAAATTCACATACTTGCCAACCCTCCCGAATACTCACGAATTTCAGTGCCTCTCCCGAAAATCCAGCCGGACAAACAATATTGGGGGCGTGTCTTAAAGGCACTGCCTTTAGCGTCGTCTCTCACCTGAAAAGGAGACTATTATAAATGTCTCCGTTATCCATAGTGTCTTGTTCCTTATTGTAGCAATAAGTTGAGCCAACACACGACTTGCTGCTAACTGTACTTTTATTCACCACTCCTGGGAATAACACATCACATTTCAGGCAACGCTAAAACAGGAAGTACCTCGTTCCTTGGGCCAATCATATTCGTGTATACTTCAGGGACCGCTCGGAGATAGTATTACCTAAGAATATTACACATAGGTTTATCTATAACCCATAAAGTAGGCAGGCACGGAGCTATTTCTCAGCGCGTGTTTATTCCAGTCGGCACCTTAATACACTGACACACAACATCCGGATTCCCATCATGCATTGCTTCAAAACTATTTCAAGTTGTAATATCCAAAATTTCCAGCCAGACAAACTCAAATAGTTAAGCCAGCAGCAGGTATAGTACAGTTAGTAGAACAACTGTGTTTTCATTACTGTTTACTGTACTATATATATATAGTACAGTATATATATATATATATATATATATATATATATATATATATATATATATATATATATATATATATATACCGTAATTTCCGGACTATAAGCCGCACCCGACTATAAGCCGCACCAGCTAAATTTAGGGGAAAATACAGATTGCTCCATATATAAGCCGCACCCGACTATAAGCCGCAGGGTTTTGATGTGTAATTAGCGTAGTATATCGGGGTTCCTGCTACCACGGAGGGGATTGTCGGGACAGAGATGACTGTTTGGGAACGCAAAGCGTCCCATTCCCACCTTCTACCTTCCTAGTCACGTCCGTTGTGTCCTTGGGCAAGACACTTCACCCTTTGCCTCTGATGGCTGCTGGTTAGCGCCTTGCATGGCAGCTCCCGCCATCAGTGTGTGAATGTGTGTGTGAATGGGTAAATGTGGAAATAGTGTCAAAGCGCTTTGAGTACCTTGAAGGTAGAAAAGCGCTATACAAGTACAACCCATTTATTTATTTATCATTTATTTATTAACAATAAATCTTTCAGTCGTTCAATCAAACTTTCACATCTTTGACATGGCGAACAGCATTCGTGCAGAGTACAAATAATACAACGGTGCAAAGTAATACAAAGTGCTCGCCTGTACGTTATCAAAATAACCAGCCTACCCGTATATGAAAAGTCAGTCTTTAATCATTGTGTCATCGTCTTCCTCCTGCGTACTAAAACCACCGAAATCCTCTTCGTCGGTGTCGGAGAAGAACAGGCCGTAAATAAGCCGCACCCTTGTATAAGCCGCAGGGACCAGAACGAGGGGGAAAAGTAGCGGCTTATAGTCCGGAAATTACGGTATATATATATATATATATATATATATATATATATATATATATATATATATATATATATATATATATATATATATATATATATATATATATATATATAAGAAATACTTTAATTTCTGTGAATTCTAGCTATAAATATACTCCTCCCCTAACATAATAGTGAGAGTCTTACTATTATGTTGGATCCACCATGGACTAGACTCTAGTCCATGGTGGATCTGACATAATAGTGAGAGTCCAGTCCATGGTGGATCTAACATAATAGTGAGAGTCCAGTCCATGGTGGATCTGACATAATAGTGAGAGTCTAGTCCATGGTGGATCTAACATAATAGTGAGAGTCCAGTCCATGGTGGATCTAACATAATAGTGAGAGTCCAGTCCATGGTGGATCTGACATAATAGTGAGAGTCTAGTCCATGGTGGATCTAACATAATAGTGAGAGTCTAGTCCATGGTGGATCTAACATAATAGTGAGAGTCCAGTCCATGGTGGATCTGACATAATAGTGAGAGTCCAGTCCATGGTGGATCTAACATAATAGTGAGAGTCCAGTCCATGGTGGATCTGACATAATAGTGAGAGTCCAGTCCATGGTGGCTCTGACATAATAGTGAGAGTCCAGTCCATGGTGGATCTAACATAATAGTGAGAGTCCAGTCCATGGTGGATCTAACATAATAGTGAGAGTCCAGTCCATGGTGGATCTGACATAATAGTGAGAGTCCAGTCCATGGTGGATCTAACATAATAGTGAGAGTCCAGTCCATGGTGGATCTAACATAGTAGTGAGAGTCCAGTCCATGGTGGATCTGACATAATAGTGAGAGTCTAGTCCATGGTGGATCTAACATAATAGTGAGAGTCTAGTCCATGGTGGATCTAACATAATAGTGAGAGTCCAGTCCATGGTGGATCTAACATAATAGTGAGAGTCCAGTCCATGGTGGATCTAACATAATAGTGAGAGTCTAGTCCATGGTGGATCTAACATAATAGTGAGAGTCCAGTCCATGGTGGATCTAACATAATAGTGAGAGTCCAGTCCATGGTGGATCTAACATAATAGTGAGAGTCCAGTCCATGGTGGATCTGACATAATAGTGAGAGTCTAGTCCATGGTTGATCTAACATAATAGTGAGAGTCCAGTCCATGGTGGATCTAACATAGTAGTGAGAGTCCAGTCCATAGTGGATCTAACATAATAGTGTGAGAGTCCAGTCCATAGTGGATCTGACATAATAGTGAGAGTCTAGTCCATGGTGGATCTAACATAATAGTGAGAGTTTAGTCCATGGTGGATCTAACATAATAGTGAGAGTCTAGTCCATGGTGGATCTAACATAATAGTGAGAGTCTAGTCCATGGTGGATCTAACATAATAGTGAGAGTCCAGTCCATGGTGGATCTAACATAATAGTGAGAGTCTAGTCCATGGTGGATCTAACATAATAGTGAGAGTCCAGTCCATGGTGGATCTGACATAATAGTGAGAGTCTAGTCCATGGTGGATCTAACATAATAGTGAGAGTTTAGTCCATGGTGGATCTAACATAATAGTGAGAGTCTAGTCCATGGTGGATCTAACATAATAGTGAGAGTCCAGTCCATGGTGGATCTGACATAATAGTGAGAGTCTAGTCCATGGTGGATCTAACATAATAGTGAGAGTTTAGTCCATGGTGGATCTAACATAATAGTGAGAGTCTAGTCCATGGTGGATCTAACATAATAGTGAGAGTCCAGTCCATGGTGGATCTGACATAATAGTGAGAGTCTAGTCCATGGTGGATCTAACATAATAGTGAGAGTCCAGTCCATGGTGGATCTAACATAGTAGTGAGAGTCCAGTCCATAGTGGATCTAACATAATAGTGTGAGAGTCCAGTCCATAGTGGATCTGACATAATAGTGAGAGTCTAGTCCATGGTGGATCTAACATAATAGTGAGAGTCCAGTCCATAGTGGATCTAACATAATAGTGAGAGTCCAGTCCATGGTGGACCTAACATAGTAGTGAGAGTCCAGTCCATAGTGGATCTAACATAATAGTGAGAGTCCAGTCCATGGTGGATCTAACATAATAGTGAGAGTCCAGTCCATAGTGGATCTGACATAATAGTGAGAGTCTAGTCCATGGTGGATCTAACATAATAGTGAGAGTCTAGTCCATGGTGGATCTAACATAATAGTGAGAGTCCAGTCCATGGTGGACCTAACATAATAGTGAGAGTCCAGTCCATGGTGGATCTAACATAATAGTGAGAGTCTAGTCCATGGTGGATCCAACATAATAGTGAGAGTCCAGTCCATGGTGGATCTAACATAATAGTGAGAGTCCAGTCCATGGTGGATCTGACATAATAGTGAGAGTCTAGTCCATGGTGGATCTAACATAATAGTGAAAGTCCAGTCCATGGTGGATCTAACATAGTAGTGAGAGTCTAGTCCATAGTGGATCTAACATAATAGTGTGAGAATCCAGTCCATAGTGGATCTAACATAATAGTGAGAGTCCAGTCCATAGTGGATCTAACATAATAGTGTGAGTCCAGTCCATGGTGTATCTAACATAATAGTGAGAGTTTAGTCCATAGTGGCTCTAACATAATAGTGAGAGTCTAGTCCATGGTAGATCTAACATAATAGTGGGACTCCAGTCCATGGTGGATCTAACATAATAGTGAGTGTTTAGTCCATGGTGGATCTAACATAATAGTGAGAGTCTAGTCCATGGTGGATCTAACATAATAGTGAGAGTCCAGTCCATGGTGGATCTAACATAATAGTGAGAGTCTAGTCCATGGTGGATCTAACATTATAGTGAGAGTCTAGTCCATGGTGGATCTAACATAATAGTGAGAGTCCAGTCCATAGTGGATCTAACATAATAGTGAGAGTCCAGTCCATGGTGGATCTAACATAATAGTGAGAGTCCAGTCCATGGTGTATCTAACATAATAGTGAGAGTTTAGTCCATAGTGGATCTAACATAATAGTGAGAGTCTAGTCCATGGTGGATCTAACATTATAGTGAGAGTCTAGTCCATGGTGGATCTAACATAATAGTGAGAGTCCAGTCCATAGTGGATCTAACATAATAGTGAGAGTCCAGTCCATGGTGGATCGAACATAATAGTGAGAGTCCAGTCCATGGTGGATCTAACATAATAGTGAGAGTCCAGTCCATGGTGTATCTAACATAATAGTGAGAGTTTAGTCCATGGTGGATGTAACATAATAGTGAGAGTCCAGTCCATGGTGGATCTAACATAATAGTGAGAGACTAGTCCATGGTGGATCTAACATAATAGTGAGAGTCTAGTCCATGGTGGATC
Source organism: Entelurus aequoreus (assembly GCF_033978785.1). Classification (NCBI taxonomy): domain Eukaryota; kingdom Metazoa; phylum Chordata; class Actinopteri; order Syngnathiformes; family Syngnathidae; genus Entelurus; species Entelurus aequoreus. Next base: position 70,394,178 of record NC_084740.1, read on the forward strand.
TAACATAATAGTGAGAGTCCAGTCCATAGTGGATCTAACATAATAGTGAGAGTCCAGTCCATAGTGGATCTAACATAATAGTGTGAGAGTCCAGTCCATAGTGGATCTGACATAATAGTGAGAGTCTAGTCCATGGTGGATCTAACATAATAGTGAGAGTCCAGTCCATAGTGGATCTAACATAATAGTGAGAGTCCAGTCCATAGTGGATCTGACATAATAGTGAGAGTCTAGTCCATGTTGGATCTAACATAATAGTGAGAGTCTAGTCCATGGTGGATCTAACATAATAGTGAGAGTCCAGTCCATGGTGGATCTGACATTATAGTGAGAGTCTAGTCCATAGTGGATCTAACATAATAGTGAGAGTCCAGTCCATAGTGGATCTAACATAATAGTGAGAGTCCAGTCCGTGGTGGATCCAACATAATAGTGAGAGTCCAGTCCATGGTGGATCTAACATAATAGTGGGAGTCCAGTCCATGGTGGATCTAACATAATAGTGAGAGTCCAGTCCATAGTGGATCTAACATAATAGTGAGAGTCCAGTCCATGGTGGATCTAACATAATAGTGAGAGTCCAGTCCATGGTGGATCTGACATAATAGTGAGAGTCCAGTCCATGGTGGATCTGACATAATAGTGAGAGTCCAGTCCATAGCGGATCTAACATAATAGTGAGAGTCCAGTCCATGGTGGATCTGACATAATAGTGAGAGTCCAGTCCATGGTGGATCTGACATAATAGTGAGAGTCCAGTCCATAGCGGATCTAACATAATAGTGAGAGTCTAGTCCATGGTGGATCCAACATAATAGTGAGAGTCCAGTCCATGGTGGATCTGACATAATAGTGAGAGTCTAGTCCATGGTGGATCTAACATAATAGTGAGAGTCTAGTCCATGGTGGATCTAACATAATAGTGAGAGTCCAGTCCATGGTGGATCTGACATAATAGTGAGAGTCCAGTCCATGGTGGATCTGACATAATAGTGAGAGTCCAGTCCATGGTGGATCTAACATAATAGTGAGAGTCCAGTCCATGGCGGATCTAACATAATAGTGAGAGTCCAGTCCATGGTGGATCTGACATAATAGTGAGAGTCCAGTCCATGGTGGATCTAACATAATAGTGAGAGTCCAGTCCATGGCGGATCTAACATAATAGTGAGAGTCCAGTCCATGGTGGATCTGACATAATAGTGAGAGTCCAGTCCATAGTGGATCCAACATAATAGTGAGAGTCTAGTCCATGGTGGATCTGACATAATAGTGAGAGTCCAGTCCATGGTGGATCTAACATAATAGTGAGAGTCTAGTCCATGGTGGATCTAACATAATAGTGAGAGTCCAGTCCATGGTGGATCTAACATAATAGTGAGAGTCTAGTCCATGGTGGATCTAACATAATAGTGAGAGTCCAGTCCATGGTGGATCTAACATAATAGTGAGAGTCCAGTCCATGGTGGATCTAACATAATAGTGAGAGTCTAGTCCATGGTGGATCTGACATAATAGTGAGAGTCTAGTCCATGGTGGATCTGACATAATAGTGAGAGTCCAGTCCATGGCGGATTTGACATAATAGTGAGAGTCTAGTCCACAGTAAATTTCACCACACCCAGTGTGTGTGTGACGATCGTTGGGACTTTAACTTCAAACTGTCAGAACTGACGCACTTGGGACCGAAGTGCACTTATTGACGTGTACTCATGGACTGAATGACGTCACGCAGGAATGAATGAACGCCAAAATAGGTCAACAAGTTGATTTTCTTTCTTCGTGTGTGTTCCCAGGTGGCCTCTGCTCGCTGACCATCGACAAAGCTCTCCCAGAAGATGAAGGCCAGTACAAATGCAAGGTGCAGAACTCCGCGGGCCACGCCGAGTGCTCTTGCATGGTCCTGGTGGACGGTGAGAACGTCTTCCTTTAACTATCACACGTGCGGCGACCCGGGGTCTCGGGTGTGCCTGCGCGTGTCGTCCTATAGAAACCAGGTTTGTCTTTTGCAGACCCTCCAGAAAACTCTCCGGCTGACAAGAATTCCAAGAAGAAGACTCCAACCTCAGAGAGTGAGTTTCCAAAATATGCAGCAGCAGCAGCCTCGCTCCTTTTGTCCCAATAAGGAGCTGCAGGCAGGGATCACTGCTTCCCACTGCACACACACACACACACACACACACACACACACACACACACACACACACACACACACACACACACACACACACACACACACACACACACACACACACACACACACTGGCAAGGCTGATGTTGCTATTTTAAATCGTCTCTGTGTACATTTGTTAGCGTGAGCACATTCATCAGTGTCACATGGTACATTGTAACCGTCACCCCCTACAGGTCTGAACAGCACACGCTCATGTCTTTACCATGCACCTGTGTGTGTGTGTGTGTGTGTGTGTACATATTTAAGTGCACGTGTGCGATTGTTCCAAGCTGATAGCATGGTGCTAGCTGTTAAAAAGACATTTAGCACCACCGCTAACGTTAGCATCCCTATTGACTGTTGACGTCCTACTTGGTAGAGCTAGACTAGGAGAGGTCCATCATGGAGGTGAGTGGAAAAATGGATTCGGTGATGCGAGAACAGGAAAGGATGCCCAAATATGGTCACGCGCAAGCCGGGCGACCAGTAGCTCACACACTCATGTTTTTGGTCTTCAGGTGAAGCTCGCATAAAGAAACCCACAGCCAAGACGCCTCCCAAGCAAGGTAACACACACCAACACACACACTGCAAAAACTGAAATTTAAGTAAAATTCAATATCTCAAATAAGGGTGATATTTGCTTATTTTCTGTCTGATAAGATAATTCTTCTCACTAAGCAGATTTTATGTTAGAGTGTTTTACTTGTTTTAAGTGTTTTGGTCCTAAATCAGTGGTTCTTAACCTTGTTGGAGGTACCGAACCCCCCCCCCCCCCCCCCCCCCAGTTTCATATGCGCATTCACTGAACCCTTCTTTAGTGAAAAATACTAATTTTTTTTTTTCAAATTCAAGACAAAGTTATATGTTTTTGGTAACACTTTAGTATGGGGAACATATTCTAAGTAACAAAGACTTAATTTGGAGTTTTTTGGACACTCGGGGAACATATTCTAAGTAACAAAGACTTAATTTAGAGTTTTTTGGACACTCGGGGAACATATTCTAAGTAACAAAGACTTAATTTAGAGTTTTTTGGACACTAGGGGAACATATTCTAAGTAACAAAGACTTAATTTGGAGTTTTTTGGACACTCGGGGAACATATTCTAAGTAACAAAGACTTAATTTGGAGTTTTCTGGACACTAGGGGAACATATTCTAAGTAACAAAGACTTAATTTAGAGTTATTTGGTTAGGGTTAGGGTTAGAGGGTTAGGGCCAGGGTTATAATAAGGCCATGCCGAATAAGGCATTGATAAGTACTTAATAATGACTAGTTAAGAGCCAATATGTTACTAATTTGCATGTTAATAAGCAACTAATTAATGGTGAATATGTTCCCCATACTAAAGTGTTACCATGTTTTATTACTGGTGCACAAAATGAAGCGTGCATGAACATCACCTTGTTCAAACAACAAAACCAACACAGTGCATAAACTCACAACAAATTACACACCTGCAAATCAGTCTGACTTCTGCTGTTGCCGTATCCGTAATACGCCGATAGGGAGAAGTTTTTATTTACACGATGAGTCGGGTGTGTCTTGACCTCCACCGAACCCCTGAGCCCGACTCACAGAACCCGTAGGGTTCCATCGAACCCAGGTTAAGAACCACTGTCCTAAATGATCTCAGTAAGATATTACAGCTTGTTGCTGAGATTTGATGAGCTATATTGAGTAAAACATGCTTGGAACTAGAATATCAACTGTTGCAAAGCTGTGTCATCAACACTCACAAGTATAAAAACACTTTTTTAAAGTAATAATTTAGTATTTCAAGCATGAAAAAAAAAATCATGATGCCGAGCTCGTAAAAAACCTACTCAGTGGCCTAGTGGTTAGAGTGTCTGCCCTGAGATCGGTAGGTTGTGAGTTCAAAACCCCGGCCGAGTCATACCAAAGACTATAAAAATGGGACCCGTTACCTCCCTGCTTGGCACTCAGCATCAAGGGTTGGAATTGGGGTTTAAATCACCAAAAATGATTCCCGGGCGCGGCACCACTGCTGCCCACTGCTCCCCTCACCTCCCAGGGGGTGAACAAGAGGATGGGTCAAATGCAGAGGACAAATTTCACCACACCTGGTGTGTATGTGACTATCATTGGTACTTTAATTAATTTTAATATCATTATGTCAAGATAATGGCTCTAGCATTTACTTAATTTAAGAATATTTTTCAACATATTGAGAAAAAAGGTCTCATATTTGTTTTTTCTACCAAGAAAAGTGCACTTGTTATTAGTGAGAAAATACTTATTTTAAGGTATTTTTGGGTTCATTGAGGTTAGCTAATTTGACTAGTTTTGGAAAGTCTTGACAAGCCAAATGTTCTTGTTCTATTGGCAGATAATTTTGCTTGGTTCAAATAAAATAACCCTCATTTATTTGTTATGTTATGTTATGTTATTTTCATTTATTATGCGCCCCCCAACCAACTGTTACATCAGCCCGTATTTTTTTTTCTTCTTGTTTTTGAACACTGAGTTTTTGCAGTGCACGCACACACACACACACAGAGGTAGTGACGCGTTGTGTGTGTGTGTGTGTGTGTGTGTGTGTGTGTACAGCGCTGCCTCCGCACATCCTTCAATTCCCAGAGGACATGAAGATCCTGGCAGGAGAGAAGGTGGAGATCCCCTGCAAGTTTTCTGGCGCGCCGCCCATCAACTGCACCTGGCTGAAGTTCAGGAAGCCTGTGAGTGCCATCCCAGACCGACGTTACCACGTTGCAACGCATGTAAACGTGCGCGCCCGCACACCTGTGTTCAGATCCAGGAGGGCACGCCGGAAATCACCATCACCAGCACAGAGAGCAGCAGTCACTTGACCATCTCTAGTGGCCAACAGGAGCACTGCGGCTGCTACACCATCGAGCTGAGGAACCAGTATGGCCTCCGACAGGCGGCACTCAACCTCACCATCGTGGGTAAGCGTCACTGCGCCCTCCTCTTCCATGCACCCTGACTCATTTCAGCAGGTATACTGGGCCCCGAATGGTATGCGTGCACCTTCAATAGTCGCCATCTTAGCATACAGTCTTGTAATGAAGGCAAGACATGACGTAAGTGTCGATATTAGCTATACTAGCCTACTATCAAAATGACTACCGCATTTTTCGGAGTATAAGTCGCACCGGAGTATAAGTCGCACCGGCCGAAAATGCATAATAAAGAAGAAAAAAACATATATAAGTTGCACTGGAGTATAAGTCGCAATTTTGGGGGAAATGTATTTGATAAAACACCAAGAATGGACATTTGAAAGGCAATTTAAAATAAATAAAGAATAGTGAACAACAGGCTGAATAAGTGTACGTTATATGAGGCATAAATAACCAACTGAAAACGTGCCTGGTATGTTAACGCAACATATTATGGTAAGAGTCATTCAAATAACTATAACATATAGAACATGCTATACGTTTACCAAACAATCTGTCACTCCTAATCGCTAAATCCCATGAAATCTTATACGTCTAGTCTCTTACGTGAATGAGCTAAATAATATTATTTGATATTTTACGCTAGTGTGTTAATAATTTCACACATAAGTCGCTCCTGAGTATAAGTCGGCCAAACTATGAAAAAAACTACGACTTTTAGTCTGAAAAATACGGTATCTGACGCAAATCTTCATTGATAGAGATGTTGAAATTTTAATATTGATTCTACACATTTTTACAACATTGGAAAACATTAGTAAAATGGAGGCTTCTCAGAGGGTGAGATAACTCCTGCAAATGACTGTCTTAGAATGGCCAGAGGTACAGATGTGTGTGTCCAAGTTAAAGGGAACGACAGGCTGTCTTCTTCTAATGGATTTATTACAACCTTAGCAAGTTGGGTAACGTTTGCTGTGGTCTGCAACAACATTGCGCACACGCAACTATCAGAAATGCAGCCGATATTACATACAGGTAATGTGTCATAAGATATGCAAATTTAAATTAAATACACAGAAGACATAAGGAAATTAAATGAGCTCAAATATACCTACAAACGAGGCATAATGATGCAATATGTACATACAGCTAGCCCAAATAGCATGTTAGCATCGATTAGCTTGCAGTCATGCAGTGACCAAATATGCCTGATTAGCACTCCAACAAGTCAATAACAACAGCAGAGCTCACCTTTGTGCATTCAAGTACAGCATAAAAGGTTTGGTGGACAAAATGAGACAAAGAAGGTGTGGCATAAATTATACATGTAAAGAAAACTGTTGCATCACAGTCCACGCAACTACAGTGAGTTCAAGAACCGCCGAAATTAGTAGGACGAAACAGTGCTCGCCAAAAACTCTCATCAGTGAAGCATAAACACAAACATATTAGGAAGGTTTGTGTCATGTGTGTGCTCCTACAGAAACCAGATTAAAACAAATTATCCTTTTCTCTACGCAATCTTTTTCCATTTTCATACATTTCTGAAAATAGGGCGCAGAAAAAGAAGGCTGCACTAGAGAGCCGCGGGTTACCGACCCCCGTTTTAACGCCTTGGCATCGAAGCTTTCAAAATATTTGCCCAAATAAAAATGCCTGAAGGAAAGTCGGTGCTGTCTCGCTTCACTTCCTTAGGTCATCATGCCCAAGTCCTCCATGTTGGTTGACACGCAGCATGTCGGAGAGGTTCACGTTGTTTTGGGAACACAAACGCAGCGTTTGCAGCGGTGCGCTGACTGTTTGATACCTTTTATGGCAGCGGAGCGAGCGCTCCACCGGTCACATGTTTCCTGTCAGCTCATCCTTCACGTGACCTCGACTGACCTCTGCCATGCCGTATAATCCTGACCAGATTTGCGTCCTGGAAACGTTCATCGAAGTCAAAAAAAAAAGAGAGAGAAGATTTTAGTCATTTAAGAAAGGACAATTGGAAAAATAAACCTCTTGTATGCCCAAACGTCAAGAAACTACAACAAATGGTCACCAGAATCTCCAATAATCCTGTTGACATCCGTCATCTCTCCTCAGATAAACCCGACCCCCCAGCAAAGGTTCCGGCGACGTCAGATGTCAAGCGGGCTAGTCTGACGCTGTCCTGGTACGGTCCAACTTATGACGGCGGCAGCGCCGTGCAGTCGTACCACCTGGAGATATGGGACTCTGTGGACCAAAAGTGGACACAGCTGGTGTCCTGCAACAGCACATCCTACAACATCCAAGTGTGTCCATGTCCACGACTACGTCCATAATTATACTGTATCTATGTCAATGTCCATATCTTCACCCATATAAATTCCCTTTCCTGAGTGTGAGCTCCAGCCTTGCAACACCACCGTCTCATCAACTTCCCGTTCACTTCTAGAATCTTCTTCCGGAACGCCAGTATAAGTTCAGGGTCCGAGCAGAGAACATCTACGGGATTAGCGAGCCGGGCGCTGAGTCAGAGGCTATAACAGTGGGCTTAGTGGACGATGGTAAGTACTCACGCAGATAAATGTGGACTGATGCCATCTAAGTGGACTAACATGTCCTTTACCTGTCCTGACAGAGAACCAGGATGAGGTGGAGGAAGAGGATGACGGTACAATACTCACATTTCCTGTTCTACTGTTGATGACCTGGGGGTACAAATAGGGTTGTTGTTCACAGTCAATGACGCCACCTTTGACCCTGTCTTCCTATGTGTCACACTCAGAGAAAGAGCCAGACTACAGACAGGTGGCGGTCCGAGCAGACATGAAGGTGAAAGAGCTGTACGACGTGGAGGAGAGGCTGGGAACGTAAGACCCCGCCTGTTCACAGGCGACCTAGAATGCACCATTTCTGCTGCTTCTGGACAAGCAATTGACTCCATTAGCCACTGCCCTGTACGTACAGAAGTCCCTGGTGAGTGAATGTGTTGTGTTGGTATGCAGGGGGAAGTTCGGACAAGTCTTCAAGCTCGTGGAGAAGGCCACCAAGAAGGTATGGGCAGGGAAGTTCATCAAGGCGTACTCAGTCAAGGACAAAGACAACGTCCGGCACGAGATAGGCATCATGAATAGCCTCCATCATCCCAAGCTTGTCCAGTGCGTGGACGCCTTCGAGGGCAAGTCTGACATCGTCATGGTGCTGGAGATGTAGGTGATACAGCAGTCCACTCTGCTGATCGGCTGACGGCAGACATCAACACACAAACAAACATTTTTCTTTCTAACAGCTTCTCTCCCTCTTACACGCTTTTTTTTGTAATTTTCCCGCCTAACAAAATACTTCTGGAACGTGGTTTGTAGGATCTCCGGTGGCGAGCTGTTTGAGCGCATCATCGACGAAGACTTTGAGTTATCGGAGCGCGAGGTGATCAAGTACATGCTGCAGATCGTGGACGGGGTGGGCTTCATCCACAAGCAGGGCATCGTGCACCTTGACCTCAAACCGGAAAACATCATGTGTGTCAACAAGATGGGCAGCAAGATCAAACTCATTGACTTCGGCCTCGCCAGGCGGCTAGGTGGCGACACGCGTGGCAGCATTGGCAGTTATATAAAAATATCGCCTTTGACCTTGTGATCTCCTGCAGAAAATGCTGGAACTCTCAAAGTTCTGTTTGGGACACCAGAGTTTGTGGCTCCTGAAGTGATCAACTATGAAGCTATCAATTACCCAACTGACATGTGGAGTATTGGAGTAATCTGTTACATACTGTGAGTACCGCAGTCATTCAGTGTTAGAAAAAGCTGTTATCTCTTTGTGAAACTTTTCCCTGCATACATCCCAACAGGCTGAGCGGTCTCTCGCCCTTCATGGGCGACGACGACAACGAGACTTTGGCCAACGTGACTTCGGCCACGTGGGACTTTGAGGATGAGGCCTTCGATGAGATCTCGGACACCGCCAAAGACTTCATCACCCAGCTGCTGAAGAAGGACATGAAGTAAGGAGGTCTTCTTGTTTGAGGGGGGGATAGCGAGAGAGAGCAACAAAACAAAGGAGCTGTGTGGCGTTGCAGGAAGCGCCTGACCTGTCCTCAGTGTTTTGAACACGCTTGGCTCAAGCAAGACACCAACACCATGAAGGCCAAGAAGCTGTCCAAGGAGAGAATGAAGAAGTACATCCTTAGGAGGAAATGGCAGGTAAGCCGCAGGACATCTACCATCTGCAACACCATCTTCATGCTTGACACAGGAAGTGAATGCTTGTGGTTCCCTGGCAGAAAACGGGTCATGCGGTGCGAGCCATCGGCAGGCTGTCGTCTATGGCCATGATGGCCGGGGTCAGCGCCAAGAGGGGCTCGCCCACTGAAGGTAGACCAGAACTTCCCAGAATGTTGTTGAGGTTGGGTAGTGTGTGAACATAATGTCATTGTGAAGTCGGAGATGGGAAGTTGCAAGTAAACGAGAATGGGGGTTGGGTAACTTAGCTGCTACAGCGATGAGCCAACGTGGTTCTTGACTTGCGTGTGTAGAAGATAACCAGTTCCTGGAGTGCTTGGAGCTGGAGCAGAAAGTGGAGTGCAAGCCTACCTTCAGCGCGGTCATCAAGGACGTGGAGGTGGTTGAAGGCAGCGCCGCCCGCTTTGACTGCAAGATCGATGGTACCCACCCATCCCGCCTTTCTGAAGTCCCGTCCGTTCACGACGCTTAGCGCTCTTTACAATCGCAGGTTACCCCGATCCCGAGGTGGTGTGGTACAAAGACGAGCAGCCTATCAAGGAGACTCGACACTTCCAGATCGACTACGACGAGGACGGAAAATGCAGTCTGGTCATTTCTGAGGTCAGAGCTCAATGCTGGCAATTGCCATGGACACAAGTCACATTCCTGCTAGGAGGGGTAGGAATATTTAGACTCCTCACAAATCATTACGACTGTCAATCGATCATTAATGACGTCTTAGCTGGTTACTCTGCTAAAAGTTAGACTTGTGTTATTGTGTGAGTGCCCAAGCAATCACACATTTAGTATTCTACACCCGAAAAAGCATCTATTCAGTATTATTATTCTGCCGCAAAAGTTTGCCGGAGGCCACAGCCCACAGTTTTCATCCAATCATAACCGTTCAAGTCTCAAAACGTAAAACGGGAATCGTGAGCCGGTACAAATACCCGGTTTTCCCAAAATTCCAGGACTTCCGAAATATCCCTTCTCAGTTCAAACTGTTACTACGTCAACATTTTTCAACCGATTTGTAAAATTCCAACACCAATTCATATCATTGAGGACAATTGTGCTTGTATCAATATTTTCAAAAATTCCCGGTTTCCCCTTAATTATTCGATTTCCAGGACATTTCCATTCAAATAAATGGACATATTCCAAAGTCCGACAATGCTCAAAATCTTGCGCCATTTTTTACCCGATTCAGACCTTGCAACCATCCACACACACTGCTTTTCCGAGACATCAAAGGCAAAATATATTTTCCATTTTCCAAAACTCCCCGTTTTCCCGGAATTTCTCCCCATTGACAATGTATGGGCAATATACAAACTTCAGCATATCCCACATTTCTCATCCCATTTGAACCGTTCCAACATCCACACACTCCACTCACCCAGGACATTCAAGCCAGCATGTTTCCTTATTGCGAAGATTCCCTAATTTCCTGGAATTCCCAGGAATTCCATTGAAAATGAATGGGAAATATACAAACCTCTCAATATCCCACATTTCTCAACCCATTTGAACCATTCCACCATCCACACACTCCACTCACCCAGGACATTCAAGCCAGCATGTTTCCCTGTTGCGAAGATTCTCTAATTTCCTGGAATTACCAGGAATTCCATTGAAAATGGATGGGAAATATACAAACCTCTCAATATCCCACATTTCTCAACCCATTTGAACCATTCCAAAATCCACACACTCCACTCACCCAGGACATTCAAGCCAGCATGTTTCCTTATTGCGAAGATTCCCTAATTTCCTGGAATTCCATTGAAAATGAATGGGAAATATACAAACCTCTCAATATCCCACATTTCTCAACCATTTGAACCGTTCCACCATCCACACACTCCACTCACCCAGGACATTTAAGCCAGCATGTTTCCCTGTTGCGAAGATTCCCTAATTTCCTGGAATTACCAGGAATTCCATTGAAAATGAATGGGAAATATACAAACCTCTCAATATCCCACATTTCTCAACCCATTTGAACCGTTCCAACATCCACACACTCCACTCACCCTGGACATTCAAGCAAGCATAATTCCCTGTTCCGAGGATTCCCTAATTTCCTGGAATTACCAGGAATTCCATTGAAAATGAATGGGAAATATACAAACCTCTCAATATCCCACATTTCTCAACCCATTTGAACCGTTCCAACATCCACACACTCCACTCACCCTGGGCATTCAAGCAAGCATGTTTCCCTGTGCCGAGGATTCCCTAATTTCCTGGAATTACCAGGAATTCCATTGAAAAGGGATGGGAAATATACAAACCTCTCAATATACCGCATTTCTCAAACCATTCGAACCATTCCAACATCCACACACTCCACTCACCCTGGACATTCAAGCATTTTAGTTCCACTCACGCGCATCGGCGGTTTGCACACACAGGGCAATGCAATTTCTAGTCCTGTTATTGTTTCACTGCCTCACTTTCAAGCTAATTTTAGCGGTTAGCGGTCCTCTCCTGTTGTGTTTTTCTCTGTGTGTGACAACGCTAGTTCCACATTTTAGAACAGTGGTTCTTAACCTGGGTTCGATCGAACCCTAGGGGTCGGCCTCAGGGGTTCGGCGGAGCCTCTGCCGCTGAGGTCAAGACACACCCAACTCATCGTGTAAATAAAAACTTCTCCCTATCGGCGTATTATGGATACCCTCCAAACAATTTTCCCTCTAATTTTCCATCTGATTTGCAGGTGTGTAATTTGTTGTGAGTTCATGCACTGTGTTTGTGTTGTTCTTTGAACAAGGTGATGTTCATGCACGGTTCATTTTGTGCACCAGTAAAAAAACATAACTTTGTCCTTAATTTAAAAAAAAATTTATTTGTATTTTTCACTAAAGAAGGGTCCGGTCAAGGCGCATATGAAACTGGTGGGGTTCGGTACCTCCAACAAGGTTAAGAACCACTGTTTTAGAATCTGCCATCCTTTATTTAACACACTTAAAGGCCTACTGAAAGCCACTACTACCGACCACGCAGTCAGATAGTTTATACATCAATGATGAAATCTTAACATTGCAACACATGGCAATACGGCCGGGTTAACTTATAAAGTGCAATTTTAAATTTCCTGCCACACTTCCGGTTGAAAACGTCTAGATATGATGACGTATGCGCGTGACGTCAATGGTTGATACGGAAGTATTCGGACCCATTGAATCCAATACAAAAAAGCTCTGTTTTCATCCCAAAATTCCACAGTATTCTGGACATCTGTGTTGGTGAATATTTTGCAATTTGTTTAATGAACAATGGAGACTGCAAAGAAGAAAGCTGTAGGTGCGATCGGTGTATTAGCGGCGGACTACAGCAACACAACCAGGAGGACTTTGAGGTGGATAGCAGACGCGCTACCGTGAGTACAGCGTTGGCTTCCAAACATTTGATCGCTTGCCCGTACGTGCGTATCGCTATGTGCATGTCACATACGTAACTTTGGGGAAATATATGTTTCTTGCCGACTGATGGCGGCAGGGGTGTCGTCGAAAGCTACAACGCCCGCCGCCGCCGCCGTCCCGTAACTAAGTTAGCTTCAATGGCGTCGTTAGCAACAGCATTGTTAAGCAGTATTGTTGATTTTCTGTCTATCCTTCCCGTCAGGGGTTTATTTATTTTGTTTCTATCTGCATTTGAGCCCGATGATATCACGTTAGCTCAGTAGCTAAAGAGCTTCGCTGATGTTTTGTCGTGGAGATAAAAGTCACTGTGAATGTCCATTTCGCGTTCTCGACTCTCATTTTCAAGAGGATAAAGTACCCGAGGTGGTTTAAAATACAAATCCGTGATCCACAGTAAAAAAAAGGAGAAAGTGTGGAATCCAATGAACCCTTGTACCTAAGTTACGGTCAGAGCGAAAAAAGATACGTCCTGCACTGCCTCTCTAGTCCTTCACTCTCACTTTCCTCATCCACGAATCTTTCATCCTCGCTCACATTAATGGGGTAATCGGTCCGAATCTCTCTCGCTGCATTGTAAACAATAGGAAAATGTTAGGAGTCCTTTCTCCTGTGACGTCACGCTACTTCCGGTACAGGCAAGGCTTTTTTTTATCAGCGACCAAAAGTTGCGAACTTTATCGTCGTTGTTCTCTACTAAATCCTTTCAGCAAAAATATGGCAATATCGCGAAATTATCAAGTATGACACATAGAATGGACCTGCTATCCCCGTTTAAATTTTAAAAAATCATTTCAGTAGGCCTTTAAGTAATCGATATTTAGATGTTAATTGATTCAGAATCATCCACGTCCCAATCGTGATGCATCGAACAAGCGATCATTCCCCCCAACCCTATACCTGCTCGTGTCGCCATCTTGAATCTTGTTCACTGCGTTCCACAGGTGTCGGGCGACGACGACGCCAAATACACGGTGAAGGCGGTCAACAGTCTGGGGGAGGCCACATGCACCGCCGAACTGCTGGTGGAGGTGATGGCCGGGGAGGAAGAGGAGGAGGAAGAGGAGGAGGAAGAAGAGTGAAGCCACTTCCTTGCTGTGTCTCAACCGGCACACTTCCGTACTTACACTTTTGAGTGCACGAGTGCGATCACAATGAGAAGTAAGTGGTGAGTGTGCGGTATTGGACACTAACTGTACCAGTCGCCATCTTGGCTCCATATGGGGAAGGGAAGGGGCTTCTAAACTAAAAGCCCTCATTTGAAGCAAGGGGATTGGGACAGAACTACGCTGTCAAAATTGGCCTGACTCAGTTGACTGACGGAAGTATTCCATTTGAGACACAGCCTTGGACTCTGGCAGGAAGCAAGGAACCCCCCCCCCCCCCACCCCCGGGCAGGAAGCTGTGCACTTCTACTTCCTTTGTGAGTCCAGGGAAAGGATGAAGGCGCCTGATATTCACAGAGCTGGCTCACATGATGCACAGCCAAGGTGGTGGAAAGTTAGACACCAAATCACAAGTTTGTCTTTTAACTTAATGATCTAAAAACAAACAAAAAAAAATGAGCTAACGGCCCAACCTGCAGGTTGACCCAGTTCTGTCAATACAGCCGGAGTGACAACTGTGATAATCATTATTTATAAGTACACCACACACAAACGTCTTTCTCATGTAGTTTGTTCTTGCGGAATGTGTGTGAGCCTTAAAGTGACGCTGTCGCCATGGTTTCCTTTTGGCTGCCTTCCAAACATGTTTGCTGTGTTCCCACTGGGTGACACTGTGCTTTCACCACATGGCCTCCTTCACACACTGATGACGACGAGCAACGGGGATCAAACAAGTGGCCTTGCAATCACGAGACAGCCCTGAGCCAAAACTTTGTGTTGAAGCGCACACACATGATTTTTTTTTTTTTTTACGGCTTTGTAAATGACGTCAGCACTTTCTTTCAATACAATATTCACAGAATGGATTCAACTAAACCAGGGGTGTCCAAAGTCCTTTTATTGGCATGTGGTACTTTGTAAAACAGCAAAACTGAAATTATACATTCAAAAATAATAGTCCTATAACACAAAGTGTATCTAAATAGGATTAATTTTTAAGATAACAGGACTTTATTTGTCAATCTGGCCCCTACATTGTCGGGTTTTTCAGTAAAAAAAAGTCCGCACCCCCCTGAACTAAACATTTCACAGATATATGTGTGTTGTATATGTACATTTATTTCACGCACACACCGACCTTGGAGATTTGCCGCACGTCACAACTGGCAGGCATTTGGTTTTTTTCAACTAGTTGTGTACGAAGAAGGTTCCTGTCTCGTTTGTACAATTCTATATGACTTTGACATGTATGACAACACTGCCAGTGTACTTTCTGACTAACACTTAAGTAATAAAATAATCACAAACCAATGACTGTGGTGCGCATCTCTTCATTACACCTCACACTATTCTATTCTATCTTTATTTTCCTTTATTTAACCAGGTAAAAACTCATTGACATTCAAATCTCTTTGACACGAGAGACCTGGCCAAGAGGGCAGCAAAAAACAGCTTTCATCAATACATAGAACAACAAAAACAAACCGTAGAAGTCACACACTAAAGTTAAAAGCACAAATTACTTACAACATAAACATAAAAACACGCAATAGGTTAAAAAAATATATATATATATTCAATAAAAACAAATGAAAAATAAGTACAGTGCCCAATAGAAACAGCTTTTCAAACTTTAGAATGGCCTGAAATTCCCCCAAAGTGATGAGTTCAGGTAGCCTCAGATCCGTTTGTAATTTATCCCATGACCATAGCAGCAAATCTGAAGACTTTTTTTTACTAAGACTTGTGTTGGCTCCAGGAACCAACCAAGGATGACCTTAAACTGTAGCGACTGGAGTCTCTACACCAGTGGTTCTTAACCTGGGTTCGATCAAACCCTAGGGGTTCGGTGAGTCGGCCTCAAGGGTTCGGCGGAGGTCAAAACACACCCGACTCATCGTGTAAATAAAAACTTCTCCCTATCGGCGTATTACGGATACGGCAAAAGCAGAAGTCACACTGATTTGCGGGTGTGTAATTTGTTGTGAGTTTATGCACTGTGTTGGTTTTGTTGTTTGAACAAGGTGATGTTAATGCACGGTTCATTTTGTACACCAGTAAAAAAAACATGGTAGCACTTTAGTATGGGGAACATATTCACCATTAATTAGTTGCTTATTAAAGGCCTACTGAAACCCACTACTACCAACCACGCAGTCTGATAGTTTATATATCAATGATGAAATCTTATCATTGCAACACATGCCAATACGGCCGGGTTAACTTATAAAGTGCAATTTTAAAATTCCCGCCACACTTCCGGTTGAAAAACTCCTTTGGATATGATTTATGCGTGTGACGTCAGAAAATCTACGGAAGTGGTTGGACCCCATCGGACCCGATAGAAAAACCTCTTGTTTTCTTCGACAAAATTCCACAGTATTCTGGACATCTGTGTTGGTGAATCTTTTGCAATTTGTTTAATGAATGATGGAGGCTGCAAAGAAGAACGTTGTAGGTGGGATCGATCGGTGTCTTAGCGGCTAAGTACAATACTTACAGCAACACAACAAGGACTACTTACTTAGAAGACGCCTAGCCGATGCTTGCCGCCAAACCCAAGGATGAAGTCCTTCGTCGCGCCGTCGATCGCTGGAATGCAGGTGAGCACGGCTGTTGATGGGAAGATGAGGGCTGGCTGGTGTAGGTGGAGCGCTAATGTTTTATCATAGTTCTGTGAGGTCCGGTTGCTAAGTTGCTAAATTAGCCTCAGCGTCGTTAGTAACATCATTGTTAAGCCTTACCAGGCTGAGAATTTTTAACCGTGTAGTTACATGTACATGGTTTAATAGTATTGTTGGTCTTCTGTCTATCCTTCCAGTCAGGGGTTTATTTCTTTTGTTTCTATCTTCATTTGAGAACGATGCTATCACGTTAGCTCAGTAGCTAAGTGTGTCACCGATGTATTGTCTTGGAGATAAAAGTCACTTTAAATGTCCATTTCGCGTGCTCGACTCTCATTTTCAAGAGGATATAGTATCCGAGGTGGTTTAAAATACAAATCCGTGATACACAATAGAAAAAGGAGAAGAGTACATAGTTCTGTAAGGTCCGGTTGCTAAGTTGCTAAATTAGCCCTAGCGTCGTTAGCAACAGCATAGTTAAGCCTTACCAGGCTGAGAATTTTTAACCGTGTAGTTACATGTACATGGTTTAATAGTATTGTTGGTCTTCTGTCTATCCTTCCAGTCAGGGGTTTATTTATTTTGTTTCTATCTTCATTTGAGAACGATGCTATCACGTTAGCTCAGTAGCTAAGTGTGTCACCGATGTATTGTCGTGGAGATAAAAGTCACTTTAAATGTCCATTTTGCGTGCTCGACTCTCATTTTCAAGAGGATATAGTATCCGAGGTGGTTTAAAATACAAATCCGTGATACACAATAGAAAAAGGAGAAGAGTACATAGTTCTGTGAGGTCCGGTTGCTAAGTTGCTAAATTAGCCTTAGCGTCGTTAGCAACAGCATAGTTAAGCCTTACCAGGCTGAGAATTTTTAACCGTGTAGTTACATGTACATGGTTTTATAGTATTGTTGGTCTTCTGTCTATCCTTCCAGTCAGGGGTTTATTTATTTTGTTTCTATCTTCATTTGAGAACGATGCTATCACGTTAGCTAGGTAGCTAAGTGTGTCACCGATGTATTGTCGTGGAGATAAAAGTCACTTTAAATGTCCATTTCGTGTGCTCGACTCTCATTTTCAAGAGGATATAGTATCCGAGGTGGTTTAAAATACAAATCCGTGATTCACAATAGAAAAAGGAGAGAGTGTGGAATCCAATGAGCCAGCTTGTACCTAAGTTACGGTCAGAGCGAAAAAAGATACGTCCATCACTGCCTCTCTACTCATTCACTGTAACGTTCCTCATCTACGAATCTTTCATCCTCGCTCAAATTAATTGGGTAATCGTCACTTTCTCGGTCCGAATCTCTCTCGCTCCATTGTAAACAACGGGGAATTGTGAGGAATACTAGCTCCTGTGACGTAACGCTACTTCCGGTACAGGCAAGGCTTTTTTTATCAGAGAGCAAAAGTTGCGAACTTTATCGTCGATTTTCTCTACTAAATCCTTTCAGCAAAAATATGGCAATATCGCGAAATTATCAAGTATGACACATAGAATGGATCTGCTATTCCCGTTTAAATTTAAAAAAATCATTTCAGTAGGCCTTTAACATGCAAATTAATAACATATTGGCTCTTAACTAGTCATTATTAAGTACTTATTAATGCCTTATTCGGCATGGCCTTATTATAACCCTAACCCTTTAACCCTGGCCCTAACCCTAACCAAATAACTCTAAATTGAGGCTTTGTTACTTAGAATATGTTCCTCTTTACCATACCTGGCCAGGTATGGTAAAGATAAAGTCCTTTTTTTTTTTAAATAAATAAAAATAAAATAAGATAAATAAATTAAAAACATTTTCTGGAATAAAAAAGAAAGTAAAACAATATAAAAACAGTTACATAGAAACTAGTAATTAATGAAAATGAGTCAAATTAACTGTTAAAGGTTAGTACTATTAGTGGACCAGCAGCACGCACAATCATGTGTGCTTACGGACTGTATCCCTTGCAGGCTTTATTGATATATATTGATATATAATGTAGGAACCAGAATATTAATAACAGAAAGAAACAACCCTTTTGTGTGAATGAGTGTAAATGGGGGAGGGAGGTTTTTTGGGTTGGTGCACTAATTGTAAGTGTATCTTGTGTTTTTCATGTTGATTTAATTAGAAAAAACAAAAAACAACAACAAAAAACGATACCGATAATAAAAAAACGATACCGATAAATTCCGATATTACATTTTAAAGCATTTATCGGCCGATATTATCGGACATCTCTAAATTGTGTTTTTACTTGAGAATTGTTGGGTGTGACAAAAAACATTTGTGTGTGTTTGTGAAGTTTTTGGCAGCAATTTCACTCCGTAATTCAAGGATGCAACTGTCAAACTGCAAGCGGCATAAGACGTTACACGCCCTGCCAGAGGGGGCAGTGTTAGCAAACGCACGTCGTTGTGCGCATGCGCACTCAGGAGCCGCTACTGCTGCTGCTCACTGACAGCAGGCAGCGATGGCGGGCACCGCGCTCAAGAGGCTAATGGCCGAATACAAACGTAAGTACGAATGCAGTTCGCTAACATTGCTCTCGCTGTCACCACAAACGTTTTAATTAGCGTGTGCACTCCGTGTAACTCGGTAACATTTCAGAATGTTCAACGGAGACGTTTCTGTTTTACGTGCCAGTAGATGGAAAGTTGACCTGGACTGTGTAAACTTCATATATTTAGCTTGTTTTGCTAGGCGGTTCTCAGGCGAGTGTTTGGCTTAAACGTCACAATGATTAGTTATTATTGACTTACACCTATTCAGGAACTAATGACAATGTTCAGCTTAATGCTGAACTTGGTGATGATGTTGTGATGCTACTTTTCTGCTATCAGAGTCTATGGAAGTCTCACTGTTAGCATCTTAGCATGCTAGCCAAGATTTGGCCGGAAGTAACCTGTGTTTACCTGCGTGTGTTTACAGAGCTGACGCTCAACCCACCGGAAGGAATCGTCGCAGGTATGTTTTTTATTTTTTTATTTTTTTAAAAACCTTTTATTTATACATTTCAACATTTACAAACAGTTGAAAATAATAATCAAAGTAAGTACAAAAACAAACAAACAGTATTAAAAAAAACAGTACAAAACAGCACCAGGGGGTTGTAAATTCAAACTAAAATAGAATGCAAAATATATATATATATATATATATATATATATATATATATATATATATATATATATATAATAAACAAAGTGAAAAGCCATAGGCTCACTCAATCTCAGTAAATAACTTAAATTTGGAACACGGCATCATCGTTTTCACAGCTTTTTGGTTGCTACTCAGTGGCCTAGTGGTTAGCGCAGTGGTTCTTAACCTGGGTTCGATCGAACCATAGAGCAGGGGTGCTCACACTTTTTCTGCAGGCGAGCTACTTTTCAATTGATCAAGTCGCGGGGATCTACCTCATTCATATATATAATTTATATTTACTTATTTATGAAATATATGTTTTTGTTAACAAGTTAAAGGTGTTTAATGATAATGCAAGCATGTTTAACACATATAGTTAATATTGTTAATAAATTAAAGGTGTTTAATGATAATACAAGAATGTTTAATATATATAGTTAATATTGTTAACAAGTTAAAGGTGTTTAAAGATAATGCAAGCATGTTTAACACATATAGTTAATATCTGCAATGGCGCCCCATAATACACCTGCTATGAACCTGTTTTTATGTTTTATTTATTTTATTTATTTATTTTTTATCGTGTTCTGTTTGTGTTGTGTTGTGTTTGCTCGGTACTCGTATTATCTTTTAACCTGCCCATTGTACAGCACTTTGGCTAGCCCTGTGGCAAATTTTAAATGTGCTTTATAAATAAAGTTAATTTGATTTGATTGTTAACAAGTTAAAGGTGTTTAAAGATAATACAAGCATGTTTAACACATATAGTTAATATTGTTAACAAGTTAAAGGTGTTTAAAGATAATGCAAGCATGTTTAACACATATAGATTCCTTTCTTTCATGAAGACAAGAATATAAGTTGGTGTATTACCTGATTCTGATGACTTGCTTTGATAGGAATCAGACAGTGGTGCTGATAACGTCCGCATTTTCAAATGGAGGAGAAAAATAGTCCTCCTTTCTGTCCAATACCACATGAAAGTGGTCGGTTTTTGGCATCTTATTTGTCCAGCTTCCGTACTCATTTGTATACACTTTACAAGAAATACATTGGCGGCAAAATCCGTAGCTTGCTAGCTTGTGCACGCCAGCTTTCTGAAACTCTTATTTTGTTAGTGCAGGCAGGATGAAGCAGCGCTTTTATTGTGCAACTGTGCAGTCGGTCTTTGGAGTTTTGACGACAGGTACGGCGCCAGAGTCTGTTGAAATAAAAAGTGTTTCTCGCCTTCCTTTCTGTAATTTTTTCTTAATAATGAGCTGGCAGCAGCCAGCGTCACCTCACAAGACCCTCGGGTGCCGTGAATATCAATCAAGTGATGAAAGTGACGTCATAGTGAAGATTTATGATCGCTCATTTTTAGGACTATTTTTTTTAATGCTTGGCTGGCGATCGACCGGTAGCTCGCGATCGACATAATGGGCACCCCTGCCCTATGGGTTCGGTGAGTCGGCCTCAGGGGTTCGGCGGAGGTCAAAACACACCCGACTCATCGTGTAAATAAAAATTTCTCCCTATCGGCGTATTACGGATACGGCAACAGCTGACTGATTTGCAGGTGTGTAATTTGTTGTGAGTTTATGCACTGTGTTGGTTTTGCTGTTTGAACAAGGTGATGTTCATGCACGGTTCATTTTGTGCACCAGTAAAAAAACATGGTAACACTTTAGTATGGGGAACATATTCACCATTAATTAGTTGCTTATTAACATGCAAATTAGTAACATATTGGCTCTTAACTAGTCATTATTAAGTACTTATTAATGCCTTATTCGGCATGACCTTATTATAACCCTAACCCTAACCAAATAACTCTAAATTAAGTCTTTGTTACTTAGAATATGTTCCCTAGTGTCCAAAAAACTCTAAATTAAGTCTTTGTTACTTAGAATATGTTCCCCATAGTAAAGTGTTACCAAAAACATATAACTTTGTCTTGAATTTGAAAAAAAAAAACATTTTATTTTTCACTAAAGAAGGGTTCGGTGAATGCGCATAAGAAACTGGTGGGGTTCGGTACCTCCAACAAGGTTAAGAACCACTGGGTTAGAGTGTCCGCCCTGAGATCGGTAGGTTGTGAGTTCAAACCCTGGCCGAGTCATACCAAAGACTATAAAAATGGGACCCATTACCTCCCTGCTTTGCACTCAGCATCAATGGTTGGAATTGGGGGATAAATCACCAAAAGTGATTCCCGGGCGCGGCACCGCTGCTGCCCACTGCTCCCATCACCTCCCAGGGGGTGATCAAGGGGATGGGTCAAATGCAAAGGACACATTTCACCACACCTAGTGTGTGTGTGTGACAATCATTGGTACTTTAACTTTAACTTTAGAGGTAGAGAGTGTTTTAATGTAGTAATGTAATGTAATGTAAATCTTTTTTAAAGGCACAAAAAACAGGTCGGGTATTGAGAAACTTACATTTATGAATATAAAACTTAGCCAATAGTATAGGTTGCAAAGGTAAAATTCATTTTCCAATTTTTTTTCATACAGTGTAAAACCAAATATCACATCTTTAAAACAAAGCACAAATTTGTCATGAATGTTGTCCAGGATGAAGCGACAGATGCCCTGCCATAGTGATCGAGTGCTTTCACAAGTCCAAAACAGGTGGTAAACATTCTCTGGATGCATGTTACATAAGGTGCAGGTAACATCAATGTCCTTCTTGTATCTAACCATCACAGTCTTTACAGGGTAATAACGATGAATGATTTTAAAAGATATCTCTTTGACTTTGTTGGTAAGTAAATACCTGTTAGGAAGGGACCACGTTTTGACCCAGCAGATGTCATTCACAACATTATTCCAGAGCGCAATTACATAGGAGACAGACACACAATCATTTTGGAATAAGCTGCAGATTTTTCGGTTATTTTTCTGATCAAAGCAAAGTTTCCCTACAGGAGTGTCAAGTGGATCATTCACAATTTTTACAGCAGAAAGAGGAGATGAGTAAGCCTTGTACAACATAACAACACCTGTTGGAATGGCATCAAATACAATAGCAAATTGTTTGGGAGTGACAGGGACCTTAAAATGGTTGAAAAATTCTTGGTAATTAAAAAGTTCACCTTCCTTATTGAAATAGGTCCAATACAAGAGTTGTACTCAGAAATCCTGCTCCTCAAAGCTGTTAAGCAGGGTTTCTCAATTATTTTCCTTTTACGCCATACTTGCCAACCCACCCGAATTTTCCGGGAGACTCCCGAATTTCAGTGCCTCTCCCGAAAATCTCCCGGGACAACCATTCTCCCGAATTTCTCCCTATTTTCAGCCAGACTTAAGGCACGCCCCCTCCAGGTCCGTGCGGACCTGAGTGAGGACAGCCTGTCGTCACGTCCGCTTTTCCTTCATATAAACAGCGTGCCGGCCCAGTCACGTTATAACATCTACGGCTTTTGGAGAGTGCACAACTGCACACACAACAAGAAGGAGACGAAGCAGAAGAACCAAGAAGAGACAGTCATGGCGACGACGAGTGACAAAGAATAATATAGAACGAGGATGGACAATTCAACCCTCAACTCACTCCTTTCCTGCAAATTAAATTTCACAGATGCTGCCCATACCTACGCTCCTTCAAAGGCTGTGCTACTGGCTGCAAAGCATTGCACTTTCAAATACAGCAATGAGTAGAGGAGTGTTATGTGTGTGTATATGTGTAAATAAATGAACACTGGAATTCAAGTATTTATTTTATTTATATATATATAGTTAGATATATATATATGTATATATACAGTATATATATATATATATATATATATATATATATATATATATATATATATATATATATATATATATATATATATAAATAAAATACATATATATAGATATAGCTAGAATTCACTGAAAGTCAAGTATTTTATTTTATTTATATATATGTAAGAAATCCTTGAAATACAGGGAATTCTAGCTATAAATATACTCCTCCCCCTTAACCCCGGCCCCGCCCACCTCAATAGCCCCCCCACCCCTCAAATCTCCCAAATTCGGAGGTCTCAAGGTTGGCAAGTGTGTTTTACGCCTCCCTAGGAAGAAGAAAACATTTTGCGCCCCCCACAATCCCCGACTATAAATAATATAATTTGTTAATAGAATTGTTATAAATACACCTCTGCATAACTATCTTTTTTTTACATAAAACAAAAAAACGGGAAATATGTATAGATCAACTTATAACAAAAAATAACTTGATTAAAATATTTTTTTAGTTAACAAAAAACATTTAAAGTGCGTCAATTTTTCTGGGAAAAAAATACTTATTCAAACTATAACCTTTTTTTGACCGACTTGAGCCATATGATACTGAAAAATAAAATTAAAATAAACTCAATAAATAGTAATGAATTCAAATTGATCAGCAACATTAACTCAGGAGCACTATATGTAAAACTTTAACATACCAAACAAAAATGAATGCGACAAATTGTGCAGATTTTTTTTTATATAAATAAAAATGAGGAAGTCAAGATTAATGGCTACAATAAGCACGTTTTGCAGTGTAAGTGTGCAACTTTTCCAAACGGAGTGATACTGATGAAGCACACGCCCCCTGCTGTAAGCAACTGTTAGTTGTCAGACAGGTAATTACGTCTAGAAAGCACCGACTTAATATTTTCACCACCTATTGTAGAAACACGTTAAGGTCTTTGTCAAAATAAACAACAGCAACAATGGTTTGTAATGTAGCAATAAATGTTTGTGGAACCTTCATCCACCCACCATGTATTTATTACTTATTGTTTAGTTATGTTAGTACATGCTGCCTAGTGACAAAGTCATGTGTGTTATCCTGTGTCTTTCCAGGTCCAGCCAACGAGGAGAACTTCTTTGAATGGGAGGCGCTCATCATGTAAGTACTGTCAATTATTCTGCACTTGTGTGGCAGGCATACAGAGGATGAACGCTTTTCTCTCGTGACATGAACTACTGTGTAGACGGAAGTACAGTGGTACCTCAACTTACGAGCTCATTTCGTGCCACGACCAAGCTCGTAAATTTAAACACTGGTATCCCAAATCAACACCACCACCCCTTTTAAAAAAACAACTAACTTTTGAATACGGAATATTGTTTGAAAAATATTACAAAAGCATGTACTACAAATCGCTGCAGTAGTTTTAGTACATAGCGTAATGATATTGTTGATCATTTACCTTGGGGACAGACTTTTGTAGGTACAGCCCTACAGGCTGCTTTTCCGTCATGTAACAATATGAGCATAGTTTATGTTGCACACAGAGGTTCTTGAGTGACGGACCGGAGAGGACAGAGTTAAGATAGGATAAACTTTATTCATCCCACAATATAGAAATGATGTGGTTGCAGTGCAGATACAAAAAGTCCACAAACACTAAGGTAAAAAACACACGAAAACAAGAGGGAAAGAGCACATAACTGATGCAATCAGCTGCCACTTCAGCTGCACCATTTCTACATACAGCTACAAAAGTAAAACACAACGGAAAAAACAAGAAATGTGGAATAAATAATACACATTATTGTATGGAGGAGTGGGCCAAAATCCCTGCTGCAGTGTGTACAAAGGTGGTCAAGAACTACAGGAAACGTCTAACCTCTGTAATTGCAAACAAAGGCTTCTGTACCAGATATTAAGTTCTGTTTTCTAATGTATCAAATACTTATGTCAAGCAATAAAATGCAAATTTAAAAATTAAAAGTCATACAATGGGATTTTCTGGATTTTTGTTATAGATTCTTTCACTCACCATTGAAGAGTACCTATGAAAAAGATTAGACTTTTTCATGCTTCGTAAGTGGGAAAATATGCAAAATCAGCAGTGCCTCAAATACTTGTTCTCGTCGCTGTATACATTGACATTGTTGTATCGCCTAGCCCTAGATGAAAGTATAAAAAATGTTAAGCAAATGGAGTCCAAAAAATGATGTAGTGTCCTTCTGTATCGTTGCTGCGTCGATGACGGGGACTTTTACCACCAATAAACTTGTCGTGGTTGTCTGAGGTGTTTTCCGTCTACATGATGTCAGTGAAGGCGGCAATCGTGAACGTTTCATGTCAGTGTGTCCTTCAATTGAGCCTGATGACATCACTGTCCCATATCCCATCATTACCTGAGACGGTCCCCAGCTGAGAATCTTATTTGAACCACTAGAAAAATACTTTTCAAGATGAAAAACTTTTTTTTAAGACCGCAGCAGCATAACTTACTTTGTTACAGACGGCATAACTGTGAGCGTTGATTTTTGAGGGCCGGTATAGCTCAGTTGGTAGAGTGGCCGTGCCAGCAACTTGAGGGTTCCAGGTTCGATCGCCGCTTCTGCCAACCTAGTCTCTGCCGTTGCGTCCTTGTGCAAGACACTTTACCCACCAGCTCCCAGTGCCACCCACACTGGTTTAAAAATGTAACTTAGATATTGGGTTTCACAATGTAAAGTGCCTTGAGTCACTAGAGAAAAGCGCTATATAAATATAATTCAATTAAATTAAATTTTTAAGGTCACAGTTTGGTTAATTTTTGGTCCATTAAGAGAACAAAGCTGCATATCATATGACTTTTAACATGAAAAAACATTAACATTAATACATTTTGTGCATTAAACATGCCAAAACCAATCCAATGTAGGTCAAAATATGCAAAGTTATATGAACAAAACTTTCAAATCCCAGCTTTGTGTTGTAGATGATGAAGCAAATTATTATTATATCAATCAGTCAATCAAAACTGTATTTATATAGCACTTTTCATACACAGGTAAGTTGCAACACAACATGCTTTAGACTAATTTAAGGGGAAAAACACTCGCAGCATCATTGACAATAAAAAGACATGGCAATGATGTAGGAAAATGCCACCTTGGAGGCGTCTCCACTGGAGAATAACTAAGAATGTACATCATCTGAAAAAATATATAAAAATATTTTTAAATGTATAAATTAAATATAATTGATAATTGTTTCAATGTAATTATTAATAAATAAATAAAACAAACTAAGATTAGTATATAAAGCAGTAATAATAATAATTGTATTAATAATGAATGAAAAAAAATAAAAAATTCACTGCTAACTAAAAATGTCCCCTGAGCTGCACTTTGGACACCTTTTGTTTACAACTTTTCATTTTAGGAAAGTACAACGATGCAGCCCTGGCTTTTTCTCAGCACTGTCGCTAGCCATGACTCCTGCTAGCTGGACGATGGGCTGCGCGTTATTTGTTTTGCTCTTTTTTTGGAATATCAGTTATGATGCCTCCTGTGTTTGAGTTCCACTAAAGCAGTTTTTGTGGTTCTGGCCCGTGTCTCAGGGGTCCTCAGGACACGTGTTTTGAAGGCGGCGTCTTCCCGGCCGTCCTCACCTTCCCCTCTGATTATCCTCTCAGCCCTCCCAAGATGAGATTCACCTGTGAGATGTTTCACCCCAACAGTAAGTCTTGCGGACCACACCACTAAACAAGTCCCCACGCTGCTCAGTCACATGACAGGAAGTAAACAGGAAGTATCGAATTACCGTCAGTTGGCCTGTCAGGACCTGCGAGAGTGTTAGCGCTTTGATGAATGGAGAGGGCGCTGATGTCACAGTTGTCTGAGCACGCTCCGCACTGATTAGAGGACAGCTGGCCCATCATCATCATCATCGCCGCACACACCCTCTTATTTTTTACGTCTGGCGACGTGTGCCTGCATGATGTCACTAGACTCACAGCGGTCATGTGACACACAAAGTGGTCAAGAAGCAGCACCTTGAGCTGAATCGAGATCAAAGTCTCGACCTGTCGACGTGACAGTGCACACCTGAAAGCAGGTCTCTCGCCCGCATGACAGGAAGCCCAGACACTTATCAGGCCCGCATCATGTAATGGGTGTCTTCTTCGTGTTTGCAAGATATCACAATCATTGTGATGATTTGATTGTGGTTGCAACAACACCTGCACAGCAACATTACAACTGCATATATTTAAAAAACACACTATTTAACAAAGTCAGCAAAAAAATCTTAATTTTTAAGAATGTGCCATTAACGGCACTTTTGGGATATGTCACAATTAAGGGTTCAGCAATTCGACATTAATGACAAATACATTAATACAATTTGTCCTGGCAAAATTCATTTGTCGACAATAAATCGGTGACGTTATCGCTCGTGTTTTTCCAGACGGAAACAAAAAGCGGCGGTCAGCGTGACCAGCAGGGATGAGTACCAAATCTGGTACTTTTTGACACCGACCGCACTTAGCAGGTCCTGCCGGGCACCGATTCACGTAAAATCCAACTGTGCCATGTTGCGGTACCTCGGTTGCGCTTGACGTCGCGCCCGGGTGCCAGCTCGTTGCACTTCAGTACTTGCCGATCACTCAAGCAGCACTGAGAGCGGGCTCAGCCAAATGATAATGTTGCAATTTCCAATGCCAACAGAGAAACGGTCCAACGTCAGTAACGTAAGGCTCCACCTTTCCAAAAATATGCCAGCTGGATGCTAATATACATTGGCTTTACTATTGACATGCTGCTGATTAGTATTAATAAGTCAATATGATTTCAACACCTCCAAATGTGTTAATTTAAACTACAACTAAGATGCACGTTACAATCCGAAACATCTGGTGTGTAATGAGTACAATACTTAAGAGTATTAACACTTTTAGGGCGCAACAAAAACACACCAAATAATATACCCTACTGCTATCTGACGCCTTGGACTTGCAACTATAATTGCAACTTAATGCTATACTTGAGAGTGAGACTCATAAATGTGATAATGAAACAAGATACCACAACTGGACAGCGGTTATCAACTAATTTTTAAAAGGCACAATAAAAATGAAACTTTATTTATTCATCAAAAACAAATAATATTTATCAACAGATATAAAGGCACTGAACATTGGTACCGTTGAGCACCAGTATCGATTCCCAGGTGCCGGGAATTGATACCGTATCAGTTCAAATGTGAACGGTGCCCATGCCTAGTGACCGGCAGCAGCAGGAAGAGAAAATCGGCTGCTCATAGTTGAGTGTTGGCATTATTACTATTGTATTAGAGGGAGCATGCTGGCTGCTCTCTGCGCTGCCTGATCGTAGTTATCCCCCCGCTGCAGTCTATCCAGACGGCCGTGTGTGCATCTCCATCCTGCACGCCCCCGGGGACGACCCAATGGGTTATGAGAGCAGCGCAGAGCGGTGGAGTCCGGTCCAGAGCGTGGAGAAGATCTTGCTGTCCGTGGTTAGCATGTTGGCAGGTAGGTACCCCTTAATGGCCGCAAGCATTGAAAAATGACACGTCTCCACGGGAACTCATTCTCCCAACGACTCTTCACCCTCCGCAGAACCAAACGACGAGAGTGGAGCCAACGTGGACGCCTCCAAAATGTGGCGGGAGGATCGGGATCAATTTTACAAACTCGCCCAGAAGCTCGTGCGCAAGTCTTTGGGCCTTTAATCACGATGTCGTCGCCCAACACTGTGTGTGTGTGTGTGTGTGTGTGTGGGTGCGTGCGCGTCTGGAGTGAGTGTGAGAGGTTATGGACCAGCGGGCAAAAGTCACAGTGCAGATAAACGCTGTTTTCATACTACAAGTGATCATGCATAACATCATTGTTGACCCCCTGCCGCCCCACCCCCTACTCCACAGAAGGACTGACACAAGAACACGTGCACACCAAACCGCTCATCGCATCCACAGGAAGCGATGTCACATCATAGACCCTTTACTTGCTGGCAAGCAGCCACTGTTTATTTTTTGTTTCGATCGGCTGCTGTGTGACAAAACCAGGACACAATCAGCTGACACTGGCCTTTGTGTACAAGTTGGAACATGACCCAGCTCTCCTTTAACCTTGGCCCCGCGCGCCCGCCGTTTCAGTTAGTCAAGAAGCAAGGACGACCTGGAGCGGCCGTGAGCTGCTTGTTCCCTCAATGCATCTTGGGAGCTACATAATATTTACAAAGTGTGTGTGCGTGAACAAGGCAGGGCTCTGCTTGAGGCGGGGGAATTCCTGCCCTCCCTGATCCCACCTGAGAGCTGGTAGACAAGTGGCCTCTAGCTCGTCTTTTCATCTTTCTTGTCATCTTCACGTGACAACACTTCAAACGCTTGCCAAGCTGCACTCGCGCTGACGACAAAAAGAGGAATAAGTCAATACGTTTGGCGCTCAAAGAAATAAAGTGGATCACTTCCAACATCACACGTGTCATTTGTGCATTTTACTGCGGCATCATTTTTCTTTAGAATGACATCCTGGCGGGATTTCACCCTGTAATGAAAAAAAAATTGTGAAGTAGGCGACAGTGGATCCAAAGTAAGTAATGTCGATCTTTCTCTTGTTCATGATGTCAACTCCTGATCAAAATATAAGCAAAACAACAAATACAAACATTTAACACATTACACACAATGGCTTAATAACACACGTTTGTAACACTGTAATTAAACCATTAATAACAGATTGTTAAAATAACGGATGTCCTTGAACTGCACACCTTGATGGAAACACCCATCTCCTGCATCAGATTTGTTTGAAGGAGGCGGTTTGTGTACCTTTTTAGTGCCGCCCTGCTCTTTCATGTGAGTACAGGTGGAGCGAGCTTCTCTCACCTGCAGCTTGACTCCCTCTCTCTGCACTGGATCGAGCGTCACGCGGACACAAAGCTGCCAGGCGTGAAGACTGGAGAAGGGCCACTCAGCTTCTGCCCGAAGCAAACCATTCAACTCCTGACAAAACTGAGGAATGAAAGTCGGTAGCGCAAATGATGAGAACACCGCAGGAGACGACATATTTAGCACTGGACCACACATGATCATGATGTTTGCAGACCTGTGTGGTACCGCTGACTGATCCGTAGAGAACAAGGAAGATTTTGGACCAACAGCCCACCAAGGTAAGCTTGCAGCGATGTTGACGTACCGGGCCCTGCTTGTCGTCGGGGCATTACTCGCCTTCGCGGGCCAAAGTCACAGTTGGAGACCCTGCACAGGTAGCACATCTTGTACGACAAATTCACATACAATCGCCTAATTTGTGTGACGCTTCAAATTCAATCTGTTCCTCAACCAGACCTGCTGCCTCTTGACCTCCTGGCAAGAGTGTTGCCCCAACAAGGACAAGCCACACCCACTCAGGTATGACACAGGTGGGTGGGGAGGAGAGGCTTCTTGGACAATTAAATGACTAATGAAGTGACCGATTAGGTGCAGGTGGTACAGTCCCGGGGGTCCAGAGGTCTTCGCTTAGCTGGTGCTATGACGACGTCGCTGAGTTTTCCTGCCTCTCAAATCTTCACCAACTGTGACTTATTCCCTGCTGAGTTCTCCTTGGTCACTACTTTCAAGATGCCCAGACTAAAAGAGAAGGTGACCCGGATCCAGAGTACAATCTAGTTTGTCTCTCCAAGTCTGTCGTAGTGGTCTAATGTTACCTGGTCTGTTCCAGTCATGTGTTTCTGTTTCCCCTAGCATGTTTTGATATTTCCTGTGCTGGTCTTTTCCAGTAACTTCCTTTGTGCTCGTCCAGCTGTTTTTTCTGTCACTCTCCTGGTCTCATTGCTAATCCAACTCAACTTTCTCTCCGCTTCCAGAGGAACGAGTACATCTTCTCTATGGTGGGGGAGAAGGCAGACCCACTGTTGCTAGGGTTACGTGTTTCACAGAACTGCGTCCATTTATTGGTCAATTATCCTAGCACCGGGAGACGCAGTCTGATAAGCTTCCACGAGGTGCGTTTGGACAACAACCGCTGGCACACAATAGTGCTGGCCGTCACTGGACCGCACGCGGCTCTGACTGTCGATTGTGGACTGCCTCTGGAGCTGTGAGTCATGGGTCACAATGTCCGCTATGGCTGTCTTTTTTTTACCAAATATCTTGTTTCGCAGTACACAGGCGCATCCTTTCCCTGCCGCCTTAAGCACCAGAGGGTCCAGGGTCTTTATTGGCAACCGAAGGAGGAGAACTGGACGCTTCTCTGTGAGTCCGAGAGCTTCATACTTTGTGTTACTTTCTGTCTTCGAGCTCAACTTCCCACAATGTACCCGACCGACTAAGCTCTGAGTCGCAGCTCTGGAACTTCATGAGCCAATGGTTACAGGGTTTGCTACGTCAGCTGGTTCTACTGCCGGGTTCAGATGCCACTTCCAGGCTGTGTCCAAGCTCAGACCCCCACCTGGCCGAGCTTGTTGTCCCCCAAGTCCTTATGTCGACACCCCTCAAGTCGGACTGGCCTGGTCCAGTTTACCCGTACGGTGAGTACCCCAGCTTTTATGTCAGTGCTTCTCAATTGTCTGTGACGACCCACCTGGGGCACAACGTTTTTTAGATTCAGTACTGCTGTCACCAAGCTGCAGACTTGCCTATCGTTCTCACATGAATACTAAAATGTAGATTTTCACACATTCTGATGTGTTGACAAATGTGTTTTAAGTCTTGTGTAAGGACGTCTTGGTTGCAGATTGTGTGTTAAAGATGCCTCTCAGACTTGGTCATGAGGCTCCAAAAGCTCCTTCCAGAGTTAAGGTCATGGACATGATGTTCTCAACAAAAGGTCTTTAAGATGCTGAGGGGAAGCCTTGAACCTTCTCAGCTGCAGATGCTGTGTGTGATACTGATCATAATCCTTCAAGGGGAAGCTTAGTTTACACTCTGCTGTGTATATATTCTGTTTCATGCCACACAGAAGTGGACCACACGCATGCCAGGCATGCAAGGAATCTGGACGTAAGAGGAAGGAGAAATGGGGTTCAGCATATTGTTTAAGGACACCTTGACAATAGCCAGCAAGCAGACTAGCACCTCTTCAACAACTAGTTGGAATTTTTTTGTGAAACAAAGCCCAAGTCCATACAAACTGGGCTACTGTTGCCCCCCAATCAGATTCCCCCTCAAAGGGGCCCTTCCAACAGCCAAGTATAGATTGAAGCATGACGTTTTAATGGGGAAGACATCAATGTGTCTTGCATTCATGTTAGCGGCACGAGCTAGCAATTAAGATTAAAGATTAAGATTAAAGTACCAATGATTGTCACACACACACTAGATGTGGTGAAATTTGTCCTCTGCATTTGTCCCATCCCCTTGGGGAGCAGTGGGCAGCAGCGGCGCCGCGCCCGGGAATAATTTTGGTGATTTAACCCCCAACTCCAACCCTTTGTTGCTGAGTGCCAAGCAGGGAGGTTATGGGTCTCATTTTTATAGTCTTTGGTATGACTCGGCTGGGATTTGAATTAGTAGCGCAAGCTAGAAATTAGTAGGGCTAGCAATTAGTAGGGCTAGCTTGCGATTAGCAGCTTCAGCCCGCTAGCTTTCTTCTCCGGAATTGATTGATTGATTGAGACTTTTATTAGTAGGTTGCACATTGAAGTACATATTCCGTACAATTGACCACTAAATGGTAACACCCGAATAAGTTTTTCAACTTGTTTAAGTCGGGGTCCACTTAAATTGATTCATGATACAGATATATACTATCATCATAATACAGTCATCACACAAGATAATCACATGGAATTATTTACATTATTTACAATCAGGGGTGTGGAGGGGTGGGGGGTAGGATATGGACAGCAAGTAGTGGAGAGAGAGAGAGAGAGAGAGAGAGAGAGATCAGAAGGCATAAGAAAAAGTATCTGCATTTGATTGTTTACATTTGATTATTAGCAATCTGGGGATGCTGAACGGTATTACCAGAGTAGGTTTTATCAATTTTGTCAATGACAGTTTTACCATCATTTTAATTTGAAACAGTATTACTAACCATCAGGTTAGTAAAACAGCTAAATATTTATTTCATCTGACATCACATGGACAAAGATAAGACCTTCTGGAGGAAAGTTCTGTGGTCAGATGAAACAAAAATTTAGCTGTTTGGCCACAATACCCAGCAATATGTTTGGAGGAGAAAAGGTGAGGTCTTTAATCCCAGGAACACCATCCTACCGTCAAGCATGGTGGTCGTAGTATTATGCTCTGGGCCTGTTTGGCTGCCAATGAAACTGGTGCTTTACAGAGAGTAAATGGGACAATGAAAAAGGAGTATTACCTCCAAATTCTTCAGGACAACCTAAAATCATCAGCCCGGAGGTTGGGTCTTGGGCGCAGTTGGGTGTACCAACAGGACAATGACCTCAAACACACGTCAAAAGTGGTAAAGGAATGGCTAAATCAGGCTACAATTAAGGTTTTAGAATGGCCTTCCCAAAGTCCTGACAATGCTGAAAAAACAAGTCCATGTCAGAAAACCAACAAATTTAGCTGAACTGCACCAATTTTGTCAAGAGGAATGGTCAAAAATTCAACCAGAAGCTTGCCAGAAGCTTGTGGATGGCTACCAAATGCGCCTTTTTGCAGTGAAACTTGCCAAGGGACTCGTAACCAAATATTAACATAACTGTATGTATACTTTTGACCCAGCAGATTTGGTCACATTTTCAGTAGACCCATAATAAATTCATAAAAGAACCAAACTTCATGAATGTTTTTTGTGACCAACAAGTATGTGCTCCAATCACTCTTATCACAACAAAATAAGAGTTGTACAAATTATTGGAAACTCAAGACAGCCATGACATTGTTCTTTACAAGTGTATGTAAACTTTTGATCGCGACTGTATACTGTATACAGTATATATCGTGTACTTAACTTAACTCCACTTATAACTAAACCATGTCAATTTGAGGCCTGCTAGCTGAGGCACGGTTATTTAGTTCTTAATTTAATTGTATTTAATTGTATTTTTTTCTTCACTTTATTTGCTTTTCCTTATTGCTTTTTTCCTTTTTGTGTGTGTGTTTACCTTTAAAGATAAATAAAAATGAATCGAATTTGTTTTAAAAAAAAAAATTAAAAAAGATACCGGTATGGTGGTTAATATTAAAATATACCGACATTAAAGGGGCTGTTAGCAACATTTAGACCAGTGGTTCTTAACCTTGTTGGAGGTACCGAACCCCACCAGTTTCATATGCGCATTCACCGAACCCTTCTTTAGTGAAAAATAAAATGTTGTTTTTTTTCAAATTCAAGACAAAGTTATATGTTTTAGGTAACACTTTAGTATGGGGAACATATTCTAAGTAACAAAGACTTAATTCAGAGTTATTTGGACACTAGGGGAACATATTCTAAGTAATAAAGACTTAATTTAGAGTTATTTGGTTAGGGTCAGCGTTAGAGGGTTAGGGTTATAAGGGATGGCGTGGCGAAGTTGGTAGAGTGGCTGTGCCAGCAATCGGAGTGTTGCTGGTTACTGGGGTTCAATTCCCACCTTCTACCTTCCTAGTCACGTCCGTTGTGTCCTTGGGCAAGACACTTCACCCTTTGCCTCTGATGGCTGCTGGTTAACGCCTTGCATGGCAGCTCCCGCCATCAGTGTGTGAATGGGTAAATGTGGAAATACTGTCAAAGCACTTTGAGTACCTTGAAGGTAGAAAAGCGCTATACAAGTATAACTCATTTATCATTTATTTATTTATAATAAGGCCATGCCGAATAAGGCATTAATAAGTACTTAATAATGACTAGTTAAGAGCCAATATGTTACTAATTTGCATGTTAGTAAGCAACTAATTAATGGTGAATATGTTCCCCATACTAAAGTGTTACCATGTTTTTTTACTGGTGCATAAAATGAACCGTGCATGAACATCACCTTGTTCAAACAACAAAACCAACACAGTGCATAAACTCACAACAAGCTACACACCTGCAAACCAGTCTGCTGTTGCCGTATCCGTAATACGCCGATAGGGAGAAGTTTGTATTTACACGATGAGTCGGGTGTGTTTTGACCTCCGCCGAACCCCGGAGCCCGACTCACCGAACCCCTAGGGTTCAATCGAACCCGGGTTAAGAACCACTGATTTAGACAAATGCCTAGAGGGCGCCAACTTTCCAATGTATTTTGCACACATTATCCTGCCCTCTTACGGCTTCTTCTACGTAATGACGTAATTACGCACGTACATAAGACATGCACGTGCATTAGCTTTAGATGTTGTTAGCTAATTATAGCATTTTGGATAGCTACCGTTAGCTGTTGTTGAATGTTAATACTATCATACCAATATGACTGCAAATTGTTCGTTGCTTCTCATGGACTGCTTTTGTATGTGTGCATGCGCTCCCTGCGTGTACGTGTTGACGAGCGGGTGAGTGACAGCCGTAAACACCAATCATTTTATTCGGGCTGGTAAAAATGTTTTATTACATAAACTTTGTAATCGTAAAAAATATAGACAATTGTCAAACAAATATGTTCTTTTAAACCACTACTGGTAACATGAGCTAGCCCGTGGTGTTCTTGTTATATTTTTTGCTTTAAAAAATGTTACTTTGAGGAAGTTCCAAACAGCACTTTTACTGTAATTCTGGTATACCGCCCAACCCTAAGTTGTACACTAGCAACATGTATGTATGTTTGAACACGTATGTATGCAACACATAGTTACCCGCTCACTCCGACTCACAAATCCCCGTTGAATGAGAGTTAAGTGCAGCGGCTCTAGGCAATGAGCTAAAAGGCCTGAGTTGTCAGCTCATTGCCACACTTGCTGCCATCCACTACACCTGTCTGAAAGTGTTCAATGATGAAACTGTGTTTGATGTTCAGAGGCGGGGGCGACAGTGACGGCAGGGAGTCGTCCGCCATGTTCCCGAGCAGAAGAAGGTCAGCTGTGGTTTAATGTCCCGAGGAAAAGTGTCTTCATGTGTGATGGCGTTACCTGGAAAAGCTTTTTCGGTGGTGAGTACCATCAAGGAAGTAATGTACCTCGATCACCATGAAATAGTCTGCGTCACGGGACATTGTGACTCTATCGCTCGAGAATCAAGCATGCATGTCCGCAGGTCCTGAGCGTTTGGACTACGTGGAGGATTTCCAAGACTTGTTCACATTCTCCGAAACCTTCGACGTGGAAGTCTTCTCTATACCATCTGCAGGCCTCTTCTTGGCTGCTGCCAACAGGTGAGAAGACTTTTAATCACGGTTCCTGTGAACAGCGCTGTGAACTTGTGTTCCTCTTTCCATAGGGACTCTGGGCCCGGCTCGGGTATCTACAGGTGGACCAACGGGTCTTTTGGGCTTTACCAGAACATCAGCACTCAGGAGGCTCGAGCTTGGAAACATTTCAGCATCAACGGCCAGGTGAGCCACCATCTTGCATGCCGTTTCCGAGGTTAACATTCAGTGTGCCATTATTTTGCAATGTCACAGTCGTGCCACTTCATGCAAATACAACCAGTTTACGCTAATCATGCCTCGTAACTTTGTCCAATGCTCGCAACGACCTGTCTGCACATTTCGGCCAATCCAATTTGTCTCTGACAGGCGCTCAAACAAAGGCGCGCGACAGCTGTCAAATCAAATCTTATGTTTGTTTCTTGTGTAGATCAAGCAGGAGCGGCAACATCTAACAATTGATCAACTCTTTATTTGCTTAAACAGCAATATTTTAGTCCTCCTGCGTACCTTTGACCTACACATTCGCTTCCTGTCTATGGCCCTAAGCTTTCTGGGTAATGTAGTATATTAACATTCACTTCTTAGTTTACATGTATTCATATATTTATTAAACATTTATTTATCCGGGGTATGACAGTTAAGAACCTTTTTCCTTTGGCATTACTGATCGAGGGCTGCACAATTTTGAGAAAAAAACCTAATTGCGATTTTTCTCTCAAATAGCGATTTGATTTGCAATTTTTACATATTATACATACATGCATATGACAGCAAAAATAACATGAAAAAAGACATGTTACTTTTAGATTGTTGGAACACATTCTTGTCTTAAGGTCCCACACATTAGAACAATATGCCATAATTTACTTTCAAAAATATTTGGCTTTATGCAGACGGACTTAGAGCTTTTGTCTACATCAGTGATTCTCAAATGGGGGTACGCGTACCCCTGGGGGTACTTGAAGGTATGCCAAGGGGTATGTGAGATTTTTTTTAAATGTCTGTCAAAAAGAACTGTGAAAAGAAATGCAACAATGCAATATTCAGTGTTGACAGTTAGATTTTTTGTGGCCATGTTCCATAAATATTGATGTTAAAGATTTCTTTTTTTGTGAAGAAATGTTTAGAATTAAGTTCATGAATCCAGATGGATCTCTATTACAATCCCCAAAGAGGGCACTTTAAGTTGATGATTACTTCTATGTGTAGAAATCTTTATTTATAATTGAATCACTTGTTTATTTTTCAACAAGTTTTTAGTTATTTTTATATCTTTTTTTCCAAATAGTTCAAGAAAGACCACAACGAATGAGCAATATTTTGCACTGTTATACAATTTAATAAATCAGAAACTGATGACATAGAGCTGTATTTTACTTCTTTATCTCTTCTTTTCAACCAAAAATGCTTTGCTCTGAATAGGGGGTACTTGAACTAAAAAAATTTTTACAGGGGGTACATCACTGAAAAAAGGTTGAGAACCACTGGTCTACATCATGCTCTTAAACTGAAGAAATAACCAATATAAACAATACAGTGATCATAATGTAATGTAATCATAGTATATAATAATAATGCAAGTAACTATTTAAAAGGATAAACACTTTTATTCCTCATTACTGTAGAATTGTTTACCATCGTACTGTAATTGGAAGGTAAATAACTTTCCACTAAATAAAGAAAGAAAAAAATAACATGGATTCTCATTTCTGTAAGCAAATAATTAACTTAAATATTGAATTATAAAAATTTGTCAGATGGTCTTTTTTTGTTTCCATCATGTGATCTTGGCATTCTCATTTGTCTGTGTTGAAAGGATCATATTGCCCATACAAGATGAAGCTGAAATATTACCACAACGGGACATTTGGCTTTGTAAACATACAGTATTTTTTCCTCGTAATGTTGTTTGTTGCTCAAAAAAGTTAATTATGTCTTCTCATTCATATACGTTTCAAATGTTCTTTTAGTCAGACAATATTTTTGGTGTACTGGATGGAATTTTTACCTGACAAAGACATGCACCTGGGGATAGGTTGATTGGCAACACTAAATTGGCCCTAGTGTGTGAATGTGAGTGTGAATGTTGTCTGTCTATCTGTGTTGGCCTTGCGATGAGGTGGCGACTTGTCCAGGGTGTACCCCGCCTTCCGCCCGATTGTAGCTGAGATAGGCTCCAGCGCCCCCCGCGACCCCGAGGGGAATAAGCGGTAGAAAATGGATGGATGGATGGATGTTTCGACTGTCACCTGCAGTCTTCTTCAGAAGGGTCACCTGACCACTGTGATGTGTTGCTTATCAGCTGTTCTTATAAGCGTGGCCAACAATTCTGATTGTCAACTATGTCACTCAAATGCCTGAGGAAAAAAACCCTCTTATTATCAACCTCAATGTCGATTAATCATGCTGACCTAGCAAAGAGGCAGCATTTGTATGTTAGAGATGTTGAAGTGGGATGATAATCTCTCATCATCCTCTAATTTACCAACAAAAATTACTGCTGAATATTCGCTTTCAACAGCTCACAAATGCTCTTACCGCACAGGGGTGAATGTGTTGGAGCATAAATGAATGTTTAAGATGGACAAAGACTTTTGAAGTGTAAAACATAGACAGAGAATGTCTGAGACTTGTGTACGACAGAGCAGACAACGAACAATAAGGAATCCTGTATTACTGTTTTTTTCTGTAATTATAAGTTATTATTATTTTTAGTTATAATACATTATAACAATGCGGTAATTTGATGATGAACTCTGAGTATGTGCTTTTACTGCCATCTAGTGTCTTCTTCAAAGCCTATTTAGTATAAAACGAGTTTAACATCAATACAGTATTTGTTTTCCAAGTTTTGTTGACATCCTGTGCTTTTTGAGGTTAAGGTTACAAGGAACACTTTGAACATTGATAACAAATTCATCAAATGAAAAGTGAATTCAATGATATTGAACGAAATGAGCCTCAAAACGTTTGCAACTTTTAGAGAAAAATGCAGCGAATTTTAAATCTGTTTCCCAAAAAAAGCCCGCAAAATCCTGGAGGGACGGACCATATCCTCGGTTAAATAATTTAAACATTACCTTCTCCTCAATGACAAACGTCACCTTGTCCGCCTTACCTCGTAACTTGTTGGACGCTAACGCTAGCTAAAGGCATGCTGCTAACCTCAATTCTCCTGAAGGCAGCAGGTGTTACTTTGATACAAAATGAAGGAATGCTATTTACATGAAGATAACAAAGGATGTTGAGGTGGAGCTTTGTTGGCGGCCTCAGCCTTTGAGCAGGCTGAACGTGGGCGTGTCCTTTCTCCCGCCATTGTACCGCCGCCACCTGAGCACACATACACGGACAATGTCGACATTGCGGCACAGTGTGTCCCGATTGGCTGCTCTGATAGCGTTGAACCCTTGTTTTCAGGCGTCAATAGAACAGATGAGGCAGGACCCTCCCGTGTGTCAACCAGAGACGCGGCACAGTGTTCTTGTATGCGCCTGTGTCAACAGTGACGTCTGTCGGCAGGTGAACACCCCGTTTTCTCCGCCCTTAGTCTTTCCTCGTGGTGGCCAACTCAAGGGAGGTGGAGCCGGAGCTGTCCGTGATCTATCGGTGGAATGGGCGGCGGCGGCGTTTTGTGCGCCATCAGACATTGGAGACTCACGCCGCTGTGGACTGGGAGGCTTTTCACATGCACAACCACAGCTTTCTGGTGGTAGCCAATCACAGACGAGGTCAACAAGAAGTAGACAACCTGTCAAACTATTGAATTCCGTTGACTCTTGGGTCCGGCAATGACATGAAAACAAATGTCTCCGTCCAATCCGCAGCCAGAGACTCCAATCACAACATCAACAGTGTCATCTACAGGTGGAACCCAAAGTCCAAGGTAGGGTTTGTCCGGATCTGCTCTATACTTCCCTTTGCTGCTTTCTTTTCTGACGTTTTACTGTCAGCTCTTTGAGGTCAACCAGACCCTGTCCACGTCAGGAGCGTACGACTGGGAGTTCTTTACCATCGGACCGTACCACTTCCTCGTGGTCGCCAACACTTTCAATGGTCAGACCACCGCCATCCTCTCCACCATTTACGTCTGGCTGGACGGATGTTTCCAGTCCTTCCAGAACATCCCGGTCAGTACTGGATTGTTCTGTTCACGGTCATGACCTCCCATGTTTACCTTTGACCTTCTTGTTCTCGCTGCAGACGCTGGGTGCCACAGACTGGGAGACATTTGAGATAGACGGCAGGTTCTTCCTAGCTGTTGCCAATAGTCAGAAGGTGTCCGAGCGCAGCCCGAGTCTCTACAGCATCAACTCCACCGTGTATGAGCTCAGCACCATCACCTGGAACTTCATTCGCTTCCAAGACATCCTCACCCACAGGTGTGTGGTAAGATTTCCTAGGAACTTTTTCTACTTTTCTTGAATACTTATAACATACAGCCCTGGTTCTTCTCAGCGCACTGGACTGGGAGTTCTTCACTGTGGGACAGGAGAAGTTCTTGGTAGTGGCCAACTCTCATGATGGCAGGTCATACACTGTGAACAGCGTAGTCTACAGGTGAATGCTTCCTGTTTGTTGTTTGCCACGGAAGCCCCCCTGTCCTGGTCTTCATATATCTGTGGTTGCAGGTGGCAGGGCTATGAGGGATTTGTTCCTGTCCACACCCTGCCCACGTTCGGCTGCAGGGATTGGGAACACTTCATTACAGACAGAGGCTCATTCTTGGTCTACTCCAGTGCCACCTCCAGGCTCAGCAAGGTGTTCAAACTCAGGACTTACTGACTGCCTCGTGCTCTTGAGAACTTGTCCCAGACCATCCATCCGTCTTCGATAGCTTATCCTGTTCAGGGTTGCAGGTGACCTTTCCTAGCGCACTGTTATCTAAAGGCGGACTACGCCCTGGACTGGATGCCAGTCAATCAGGGAACACGTAGAGACAGACAACCATTCACACCTTCAGTCACAGAGTCTGAGAAGGAACTGATCCTACTACTCTATCAGTGACAATTTCCAGCTCTCACTCAAAACCAATATCAGCGCTAAGCTATCCCCCGTTATCTCACGTTTGAACATGCTTAAAACATCGTAGCTAATGCCTGGATTATTCCTCCTCGTAGTCACTGTGCTATCCTCTCTGGCGCCGTCTTCATCTTTTTACATATTTTTATCAGGGTTCAGAGCGTGTCGTGCAATTCTTCGCCGAAACCCTCTGTTTTCTGGAGAGTTTGGTGAGCAACCATGACACTCGTCGCCTGTTTAGCTTGTTAGCTACCTTCGTTGTAAGCAATTAGTAGTTATTAAATATAAATGGAGAATGTTACTAGAGTGATAATAACTAATTGATATGTTACAACTGTCACTTTCGTTGCAAATGTTGACCCAAAATCGAAGGACAAGGCGTTTGCAAAGTTGAGCCGCTTGCCCTGTGAACGAGTCACACAGGAATTATTGTTCTAAAAGCCGACCGATCACAGCGACACGCTTATATATTTTTTTGAGGTGCTTGTCAATCTACTCAGGAGGGTTTAGTTGGAGTACCGGCATAGTGTATTAGCACAAACCAGTTTAAGCTTAAATTTGTGTTATCGGTAAATAGTAAAATTTTTCAGACCACAAACTGCCTTTTAGCTATGCTAACAGCTCACTAGTAGCAGCAATAACTATTTATATTGATATGTATATTTTAGCTAGAAGGTAAGATGTTAATTTGTGTCTTTATTATGAAAGCTTTTTTTTGACACTGAATTTTGTGAAATTAATTTTATACATTAAATT
Source organism: Entelurus aequoreus (assembly GCF_033978785.1). Classification (NCBI taxonomy): domain Eukaryota; kingdom Metazoa; phylum Chordata; class Actinopteri; order Syngnathiformes; family Syngnathidae; genus Entelurus; species Entelurus aequoreus. Next base: position 70,436,438 of record NC_084740.1, read on the forward strand.
TCATTGAAAAAAATTAATTACTAGAATGTGTGTGTTTAAAAATTCAGTGAATAAAACTTCACGGTTTTTAAAATTTAGTGTAAAAAAAAAAAAAAATCAGGGTAAAACGGTTCAGTGATTAAAAATGTGCTCCTTTAAAACGCAAGATCCACTTCCAGTAAATTAAAACTGAAGCAATCGGTCCTGTCTCAAAACCCGCCAATGTCACGTGACATCGGTTTTAAGAAGAGGCAGGTTTTGCAGTGCTACACGCCGTGAAGGTTGCTGTGCATTAGTGAAAAGAATCCCAAGACTCCGCAAAAAAAGATAAAAGCTGATCGCACGATGGTACAAACACACACAATAATGACTGATACTAAAACTTTATAACAGACCATCTCAAAAACGGATTGAACTTCATTTTTTTACTAAGCTACTCAGAATGTACACAAAAATACAGCATGTGAGATTTACAATATTATCTATGAACAATAAAACACTAAATATTGAGAATATATAAACGTTGCCCCTCTACTGCAGACCACCTCCTTGAGCAACATCTTTTACAATCGAGCAAGAAAAACAAACACGCCGAAACATAAACCCAAAAGGTCAAATAATACATCCACATACTCGATATATCACTTTTCTGCAGAACTTTATTGTAGACATCTGTCCCCGTTTGACACTCGCGTCTCAGGCTTGTGTCTGTGTAAACCAGCCCCGCCTACTCTGTCCCATGCTTCGTTTGCATGGAAAATAGCTTCCTATGGTTACCGTAGTAACCTGTATGTCACTCAAAAGTGCAGATTCTAACCACTGGAATAATTTCTATAGTTTGGAAACATCCAGCGGGCCATGTTGAAATGTTTATGATGTTGTATTATTTCCAAGTAGCCCAGGTAACTGCTTTTTTAATGCTGTTTTGTAAGTCCTGTGTAGCGTGACCTCAAACCTGACACCTCATTGGCTGCTTCTGAGACAAGATCAGCTTCAGTCTTAATTTGCCGGAAGTGGGTCTTGCGTTTTGAAGCAGCAAATTTTTTTAGCACTGAATTTTTTTACATTGCATTTTTTAACAGACACATTTTGCAAACAAAAAAAAGTTTCCATGAAATTATTAGTATAATTTGATGTAAAAAAAAAAAAAAAAACTATTGCAAAAAATGTCAGTGTCAAAACAAGCTTTCTCAATAAAGACACATGTTAACCTCCAATGTAGGGCAGCGATGCTGATTATGGAGCTAGGATGCTAATGCTGCATCCAGAAAACTACCTCCCACCAAGTGTCTGACAAACTTAATTTATTTTCATAATGTGTAAAATCAGTTACTAATGTACAAAACATACATTAAATAAATGTTTATTATTTATATTATACTGTATACTCAACACGTCATGGAGTCATAACCTGTCAAATCTGTTACTAATGTACAAAACAAACATTAAATAAATGTTTATTATTTATATTATACTTTATACTCAACACATCATGGAGTGTTATTCTCTTTTTCTGTATTCGTTAAGCCTGTTTTGTTAAGAAATGTTCATCTTATACTTTGCCTTCAATGGAATTGAAATGTTTCAAAATTGACCACGTTTACTGCAGCCTCATTTTTTTTTCTTACCTTTCCATCTTTTATTTTGTCCAAAGTTGCCGTTGTCATGGAATACTTGCCCGAGGGATGATCACATTAATTAAATGAATGACACGCTTCATACAGATTTTTAATAACGGGTTGTAATAGAAGTGAAATGATCCAAAAGTAACACCCACAGCACAGCTCACTCACCCGCGAACATTTGTGTCATTTAATTAATTCTGATAATTAAACACAGATGCTATAGTTACCTGACATATTATATTTAGTATATATTCACTATTTACTATTTTCTATAGGAGTATTTTTCCACATACTAACATGGCCCAGAAGTAGAACCCAGTGAACAGTCCAGTCCTTCTAAAACATGGCCTGGAAATGATACCCAGGTAACTGTCCGGTCCATCAAAAATGGCCCACAAATGACACACTGGGAATAATCCTGTCCATCAAACATGGTCCAGAACATTTTAGTCCATCAAACATAGCCCATAAATGATACACAGGGAATAGTCCGGTCCATCAAACATGGCCAGAAAATTTTAGTCCATTAAACATAGCCCAGAAACGATACACAGTGAATAGTCCGGTCCATCAAAAATGGCACAGAAATGATACTCAGGGAATAATCCTGTCCATCAAAGATGGTCCAAAAAATGTTAGTCCATCAAACGTAGCCCATGAATGATACACAGGGAATAGTCCGGTCCATCAAACATGGCCCAGAAATGATACTCAGGGAACAGTCCGGTCCATCAAACATGGCCCAGTAGTAATACCAAGGGAACAGTCCAGTCCCTATAAAACATGGCCCAGAAATGATACACGGGGAACAGTCCGGTCCATCAAACACGTCCCGGAAATGATACTCAGGTAATTATCATGTATCAAACATGGTCCAGAACATTTTAGTCCATCAAACATGGCCCAGAAATGATACACAGGGAACAGTCCGGTCCATCAAACATGGCACAGAAATGATACCCAGAGAACAGTCTGGTCCATCAAACATGGCCCAGAAATGATACACAGGGAATAATCCGATCCATCAAACATGGCCCAGAAAATGTTTGTCCATCAAACATGGCCCAGAAATAATACACAGGGAACAGTCCGATCCATCAAACATGGCACAGAAATGATACATGGGGAATAATCCTGTCCATCAAATATGGTCCAGAAAATTTTAGTCCATCAAACATGGCCCAGAAATGATACAAAGGGAATAGTCCGGTCCATCAAACATGGCCCAGAAACGATACACAGGGAACAGTACGGTCCATTAAACATGGCACAGAAATGATACCCAGAGAACAGTCTTGTCCATCAAACATGGCCCAGAAATGATACACAGGGAATAATCCGATCCATCAAACATGGCCCAGAAAATTTTTGTCCATCAAACATGGCCCAGAAATAATACACAGGGAACAGTCCGATCCATCAAACATGGCACAGAAATGATACACGGGGAATAATCCTGTCCATCAAATATGGTCCAGAAAATTTTAGTCCATCAAACATGGCCCAGAAATGATACACAGGGAATAGTCCGGTCCATCAAACATGGCCCAGAAACGATACACAGGGAACAGTACGGTCCATTAAACATGGCACAGAAATGATACCCAGAGAACAGTCTTGTCCATCAAACATGGCCCAGAAATGATACACAGGGAACAGTCCGGTCCATCAAACATGGCACAGAAATGATACCCAGAGAACAGTCTGGTCCATCAAACATGGCCCAGAAATGATACACAGGGAATAATCCGATCCATCAAACATGGCCCAGAAAATTTTTGTCCATCAAACATGGCCCAGAAATAATACACAGGGAACAGTCCGATCCATCAAACATGGCACAGAAATGATACACGGGGAATAATCCTGTCCATCAAATATGGTCCAGAAAATTTTAGTCCATCAAACATGGCCCAGAAATGATACACAGGGAATAGTCCGGTCCATCAAACATGGCCCAGAAACGATACACAGGGAACAGTACGGTCCATTAAACATGGCACAGAAATGATACCCAGAGAACAGTCTTGTCCATCAAACATGGCCCAGAAATGATACACAGGGAACAGTCCGGTCCATCAAACATGGCACAGAAATGATACCCAGAGAACAGTCTGGTCCATCAAACATGGCCCAGAAATGATACACAGGGAATAATCCGATCCATCAAACATGGCCCAGAAAATTTTTGTCCATCAAACATGGCCCAGAAATAATACACAGGGAACAGTCCGATCCATCAAACATGGCACAGAAATGATACACGGGGAATAATCCTGTCCATCAAATATGGTCCAGAAAATTTTAGTCCATCAAACATGGCCCAGAAATGATACACAGGGAATAGTCCGGTCCATCAAACATGGCCCAGAAACGATACACAGGGAACAGTCCGGTCCATTAAACATGGCACAGAAATGATACCCAGAGAACAGTCTGGTCCATAAAACATGGCCCAGAAATGATACCCAGAGAACAGTCTGGTCCACAAAACATGGCCCAGAAATGATACCCAGAGAACAGTCTGGTCCATAAAACATGGCCCAGAAATGATACCCAGGGAACAGTCCGGTCCATCAAAGATCTAACAGTCTGTGATGCGTCTGACTGATCCTACCTGGGCACTCGCTGAACCTCTTGTATTCCTGTATTCCCCGGAGCTGATCAGGTCCATCCTGCCCAGGTAGTTTGGCTCCTCGTAAAAACGTTGCAGGAGAAAATGTCCTTCTTCTGGAAGCGCTCCATGACGCTGGGACAGTTTCTGCCAGGTCCATCATCTGACCCCCAAACTCGAGGCGCACAAACAGACGCATGTTGAAGCATCTTGGCTCCTGGGGAGCAATATAAACATGATTAGATGTAATATTTAGCAGTAAAAATGTGCAGGAAGGACGGGGCGATATGTTTGTTTTGTTGCTTGTGAAAAGTCATTATGTAATGTTTTATATTCATAATTGGAAAGTGGTAAGAAAAACAATTCCCTTTTGGGTATTTACAGCAGCAACAGAACCAATGTTGTAAAAGCAGCAAGTTGCAAACTACCTCGTCAGAATTAACAGCGCTGAAGAAAACAGCTACTGCCATCTTGTGGTGGTGTTTAGAATGCAAGCATGTCATGTGACTTCAAGCTCCTCTCCTGATTCGCTATTGCTCTTCAGCGCCTTAGCTTAAAGTCACGCAGGCGGAAGTAATCAGGGGCTCGTTTGGTTGATGACAAACCAAATTGAAACTTGCATCTTAATTATACAGACGACGCATAAACCAACTCAGCGGTAAGATTCTTATATATTTTAACAAACGTTATTCAATTACTAATATCGACTAGTTCAGTGAAAAAAACTTGTCAGGTACTCCATTACAGAAACGTGTGTTTTCCCACACTTTTGTTTGTTAAACTATTATTCCGTGATTGATTTTAAAATGTGCCTATTACTGAACATTTTATGGTATATTACCTTTATATCGGCAGCTTCGTCTTTTGGATAATTGTTTTCCTTAGTGCGTATTTGCGATGTTTGATAGGAAATGTTAACCGGAAGTGACGCTGCGTAGTTAATAGGGATGTTCGATATTGGCTTTTTTGCCGATATCCGATATTCCATTATTGTCCAACTCTTAATTACCGATACCGATATATACAGTCGTGGAATTAACACATTATTATGCCTAATTTGGGCAACCAGGTATGGTGAAAATAAGGTCCTTTTTTAAAAAAAAAATTATAAAATAAGATAAATTAAAAACATTTTCTTGAATAAAAAATAAAGTAAAACTATATAAAAGCAGTTACATAGAAACTAGTCATTAATGAAAATGAGTAAAATTAAGTGTTAAAGGTTAGTACTATTAGTGGACCAGCAGCACGCACAATCATGTGTGCTTACGGACTGTATCCCTTGCAGACTGTATTGATCTATATTGATATATAATGTAGGAAGTAGAATATTAATAACAGAAAGAAACAACCCTTTTGTGTGAACGAGTGTAAATGGGGGAGGGAGGTTTTTTGGGTTGGTGCACTAATTGTAAGTGTATCTTGTGTTTTTTATGTTGATTTAATTATTTAAAAAACAAAACGATACAGATAATGGAAAAACCAATACCATATAATTTCCGATATTACATTTTAAAGCATTTATCGGCCGATAATATTGGCAGGCCAATATTATCGGACATCTCTAATTAGTTAATGGGGGACGGCGTGGCGAAGTTGGTAGAGTGGCCGTGCCAGCAATCGGAGTGTTGCTGGTTACTGGGGTTCAATCCCCACCTTCTACCACCCTAGTCACATCCGTTGTGTCCTTGGGCAAGACACTTCACCCTTGCTCCTGATGGCTGCTGTTTAGCGCCTTGCATGGCAGCTCCCGCCATCAGTGTGTGAATGGGTGAATGTGGAAATACTGTCAAAGCGCTTTGAGTACCTTAAAGGTAGAAAAGCGCTATACAAGTATAACCCATTTTTCATTTTTATTTTGTTAATGACTGAAGTACATACAATCATGAACAAAATTGATACATTGTAACTATCTTTTATTGAATTGCTTTGTAAAATATTCAGTATCTATCTTGGTTTACGCAAAACATTTAAAAACATCCACACAAGAAAAGTCTCATAATTATAGAATAAGAGGTAAATTAATTATTAAAATATACTAATATATAGAAGCAATGTAACAAAATTGATCAGAGGAATTGAGAACACTGAGTGTGTAAAAACTTGATAAACCTTTTTGTTTTGGAGTGGTCACTGTGTTGATACATGATTGATGCGATCCTTTTTGTGATTACCATATTTTTCGGATTATAAATCGCTCCGGAGTATAAAACGCACCGGGCGAAAATGCATAATAAAGAAGGAAAAAAACATATAGGTCGCATTTTTTGGGGAAATGTATTTGATAAAAGCCAACACCAAGAATAGACATTTGAAAGGCAATTTAAAATAAATAAAGAATAGTGAACAACAGGCTGAATAAGTGTACGTTATATGAGGCATAAATAACCAACTGAGAACGTGCCTGGTATGTTAACGTAACATATTATGGTAAGAGTCATTCAAATAACTATAACATATAGAACATGCTATACGTTTACCAAACAATCTGTCACTCCTAATCGCTAAATCCCCATTTGATATTTTACGGTAATGTGTTAATAATTTCACATATGAGTCGCTCCTGAGTATAAGTCGCACCCCCCGGCTAAACTATGAAAAAAACTGTGACTTATAGTCCGAAAAATACGGTATATGAGGAGGTTGCCTACAGCCACTGCTATTGATCCCTGTTTTGTTTTTTGACATAGTGCAGTTGTTTGATTTTGTATTCCACAAAATACAGGGCACTGGTAAACTTAATAGAGACATTATTTGCAACATTTACGGTATATCTTACCGTGGGGATGACTCGGCAGGACCCCAAAGTCTCACCCAATACGGTCCAGTGTTGGTATTCTAGGTAGTCGTCCCTCTTCAGGTAGCACTGGTTGCCGGCGTAGTGGACTTTGTCGTAGATCATGAAGCATCCTTAATCTTGATGGAGCCGCAGCGAGACTGGAAGAGCGTCAAGTCCACTGGAAACGGCGGCCGGAGAAGTCCTTGTCCTCATAAAAGACGATCTAGAAAAAGACAAATTGTGAGGTTGTCCCCGATAATGACGGCTGATTCGAGTAACTTTGTCAGCACGAAATGTAGTACCAAAGATCCCAATTTAACCCAATGAGTATCACAAAAACAATAGTATGTACATCAGGGGTCACCAACGTGGTGCCCGCGGGCACCAGGTAGCCCGTAAGGACCAGATGAGTAGCCCGCTGGCCTGTTCTAAAAATAGCTCAAATAGCAGCACTTACCAGTGAGCTGCCTCTATTTTTTAAATTTTATTTATTTACTAGCAAGCTGGTCTCGCTTTGCCCGACATTTTAATTCTAAGAGAGACAAAACTCAAATAGAATTTGAAAATCCAAGAAAATATTTTAAAGACTTGGTCTTCACTTGTTTAAATAATTTCATTAATTTTTTTACTTTGCTTCTTATAACTTTCAGAAAGACAACTTTAGAGAAAAAAATACAACTTTAAAAATGATTTTAGGATTTTTAAGCACATGTACCTTTTTACCTTTTAATTTTACCTTTTTACCTCCTTCCTCTTCTTTCCTGACAATTTAAATAAATGTTCAAGTAAATTTATTTTTTTTATTGTAAAGAATAATAAATACATTTTAATTTAATTCTTCATTTTAGCTTCTGTTTTTTCGACGAAGAATATTTGTGAAATATTTCTTCAAACTTATTATGATTAAAATTTAAAAAAAATATTCTGGCAAATCTAGAAAATCTGTAGAATCAAATTTAAATCTTATTTCAAAGTCTTTTGAATTTCTTTTAAAATTTTTGTTCTGGAAAATCTAGAAGAAATAATGATTTGTCTTTGTTAGAAATATAGCTTGGTCCAATTTGTTATATATTCTAACAAAGTGCAGATTGGATTTTAACCTATTTAAAACATGTCATCAAAATTCTAAAATTAATCTTTATCAGGAAAAATTACTAATGATGTTCCATAAATTCTTTTTGAAATTTTTTCAAAAAGATTCGAATTAGCTAGTTTTTCTCTTCTTTTTTTCGGTTGAATTTTGAATTTTAAAGAGTCGAAATTGAAGATAAACTATGTTTCAAAATGTAATTGTAATTTTTTTCGTGTTTTCTCCTCTTTTAAACCGTTCAATTAAGTGTAAATATCATTAATTATTAATAATAACATAGAGTTAAAGGTAAATTGAGCAAATTGGCTATTTCTGGCAATTTATTTAAGTGTGTATCAAACTGGTAGCCCTTCGCATTAATCAGTACCCAAGAAGTAGCTCTTGCTTTCAAAAAGGTTGGTGACCCCTGATGTACATCATTTAAATAGTGGGTTTTAAATTGTATAGGTTTATAGGAATACATTATAAATAGGCTTGAAGAATCCGTGTATAAAAATAAATAAAACCAAAACTTAAAAGAAATAACTCATGTATTTAATATTTATTTTCTCACCCCAACCTGGACCATCCCCATCACAACAGCAGATAGAGACCCTGGTTGTCATGGAAACGTCAAATAAATTTAGATTTTTTTTTTTTGAGCAAATATTTATTTATATAGTATACCGGTATAGTGACAATCAACAGATTTTAACACATTTGAAAATGATCCTTAAATTCTCCTATGAAGATGGAGAGACCCTGGTTGTCATGGAAACGTCAAATCCATTTATAAATAATTTGATGGTGCATTTTATTTGAATCATCTGTGGTAAAAACAAATTCACAGTTAACTAAAAAATATTACAATACATTTTAATGTATCTTGAACTATTTAAACTGTCTAGATTTTTTAAATTAAATATTCATTAATATAGTATAGAGTGACAATCCAAAAATACCAGTAAAAAATGTTAAAACATGTTAAAATGATCCTTAAATTCTCCTGTTAAGATGGAGAGACCCTGGTTGTCATGGAAACGTCAAATAAATTTAGATTTTTTTTTTGTTGAGCAAATATGTATATAGTGACAATCAACAAATTTTAACACATTTGAAAATTATCCTTAAATTCTCCTATGAAGATGGAGAGACCCTGGTTGTCATGGAAACATCAAATCCATTTATAAAGAATTTGATGGTGCATTTTAGTTGAATCATCTGTGGTAAAAACAAATTCACAGTTGACTAAAAAATAATATTAAAATAAATGTTAACGTTACATGAACTATTTAAACTGTCTAGATTTTTTAAATTAAATATTCATTGATATAGTATAGAGTGACAATCAAAAAAATACCAGGAAAAAATGTCAACACATTTTAAAATGATCCTTAAATTCTCCTTTTAAGATGGAGAGACCCTGGTTGTCATGGAAACGTCAAATCCATTCATAAGTAATTTGATGGTGCATTTGTTGCATACGTGAGCGTTTTATTCAGGCTTCCAACGAGGTCTAGAATGGTTTTAGGAGACCGATCGGGGCAGGACCACGTCCCTCCGACGCGCAGGGAGCAAGAACAAAGGTCAACACGTTTAAGCACGGACGCCATTTTATTCAGCGTGTGAGAAAGTGCAAAGAGCAGACATTTGACGAGGATCTCGGTCTTCCTTAGAGGTCCATGAGGCGCTTGACGGAGCCCACCCTGGAGGTGGTGCCACTCCACTCGTTGAAGCTCCTGTAGGTGCCGGGCCGCAGGTAGAAGTGGCGCCCCCTGTAGTTGGGCTGCTCGTACAGGAGCCAATGGCCCTCGGACACGTCGCACGAGTTGCAGTTGGACACGCGGAAGCGCTCGCTGAGGTTGGGACAGTCGCTGGTCAGCTCCATCATCTGACCGTCCATGTCGAAGTGCTCGTACAGCCTCATCCTGAAGGAGCCGCGGTGCTGCAGAGGGGGAGGTCAAAGGTTATGTCTTTTGGGTTTGATCAATTCTTTTTATTTTAATCATCAGTAGTAAAAATAAATTCAGTTAAAATATATTGTAATATTTTTTAGTTAACGTTACATATTATGTTAAACTGTTTAGATTTTTATTTATTAAATATTCATTAATATAGCATATAGTGACAATAAAAAAAATACCAGTAAAACATTTGAACACATTTTAAAATTCTCCTTAAATTCTTCTATGAAGTAAAAAAAATACTTTGAATATGTATATACATTTGTACTTTATTATATATTAGAATATTTAAAAAACAAAATAATTCCTGTTTTTTTTAATTACATTTTTAAATTAAAGCTTAATATGATGTATTTTGATTAACAGTGACAATAAAAAATAATTTTTGAAAATGAACACCGTTTAATTTTCATTAAACTCTCCTACGGACTAGTTTTTTTTTTTAATTCCTGAAAATATTTTTAAATTAAAATGTTTTGTTTAAAAAAAAGAATAATATAATAGTAATTTCATTAACAGTGACAATAAAAATGTTTTTATGTGTAACACATTTGTTCATTTTCATTAAACTCTTAAGGAATTAAACAAGAGAATTTGATTGTGTATACATTTGTACTGTTTACATATTAGTAATATTTTTAAAGTAAAATGTATAGGTTTTTAAAAATAAAAAAGATGAATTAATATAAAATACTAATTTTATCAACAGTGACAAAAATATGTTTTGAATTTAACAATTTTTTTCGTTTTCATTAAAAGAATTAAAACAATTTGATTGTGTATACATTTGTACTGTATCATAGATTATATCAGAAATTTAAAAAAATATTTCCTGGAATTTTTAAAACCAAAATGTATCCATTTTTAAATTAAAATAGAATCAATGTAGTATTCTAATAGTGAATATAAAAATATTTGTACGAAATGTAACATGTTTTAATTTTCATTAATTTCTCCTGTGTGTGTATGTACACACTTGTATTAGATTATATATTAAAAATACTTACTTTTTTTTCATTAAACAAAATCTTTACAGAAGATAGAATATTATTTGCCCAAGTGGCTGGACAGGCAGAATTTAAAAAAATTAATTAAAATGTAAAGGATTCCCTGCAAAATAAGAAAGAGATGATATATACACTACCGTTCAAAAGTTTGGGGTCACATTGAAATGTCCTTATTTTTGAAGGAAAAGCACTGTACTTTTCAATGAAGATAACTTTAAACTAGTCTAAACTTTAAAGAAATACACTCTATACATTGCTAATGTGGTAAATGACTATTCTAGCTGCAAATGTCTGTTTTTTGGTGCAATATCTACATGGGTGTATAGAGGCCCATTTCCAGCAACTATCACTCCAGTGTTCTAATGGTACAATGTGTTTGCTCAGAAGGCTAATTGATGATTAGAAAACCCTTGTGCAATCATGTTCACACATCTGAAAACAGTTTAGCTCGTTACAGAAGCTACAAAACTGACCTTCCTTTGAGCAGATTGAGTTTCTGGAGCAACACATTTTTGGGCTCAAATAAACGCTCAAAATGGCCAGAAAAAGAGAACTTTCATCTGAAACTCGACAGTCTATTCTTGTTCTTAGAAATGAAGGCTTTTCCACTAAATTGTTTGGGTGACCCCAAACTTTTGAACGGTAGTGTATATATAGTGAAATATCATTATATTCTTGGATGCCAGGCTGCTAAAATGAAAGCTTGTGAAAAAATATAACCATGCTCATTTTTGATTGACACGGTCAGACATGTATGTTACATGTTTTGTCAATATATTTGATCTTATCTCAGGTTACCATGGGGATGAGGCGGCAGGAGCGCACGCAGTCGTTCATGCAGCTGCTGCCCATGTAGTCGGGGTTGTCGCCCCTGCTCATGAAGCACTGGTTACCCAGGTAACCCGGGCGGTCGTAGATCATGAACATGCCGCTCTCCACGCGGATGGAGCGGCAGCGGTCGAACATGGCCTGCAGGTCGGTGCAGTCGCTGGTGCACTCGTAGTGGCAGCCCCGGAAGTCCCTGTCCTCGTAGAAGATGATCTGGAGGTACAAAACAAAGTCATTATTCGTGGATCACGGGGGGCGGGGGGGGGGGGGGGGGGTAAAGTGGATGTTGCATGCTGACCTTGCCCATGTTTGCAGCCTCAGTGTGTTTTTTTGGCAAACAGACAAGTGTCACGCTTTTATACACACACGCGCACACACCTTGTTGTTGTCAGCACAGATCCTGCAGGAGTCTTCTTCGTCCTCTGGGCAACATTGTGCAGCTTCTAGAAAGAACTGCCGCGTCCCTTTTGTTTGCTTGAATGGAATCCTTTCTATGGCGACGTTTTAAATGGAGCTCTGGAATCAGGAAAAAGACGCAGTCAGCAACATTTCACTCACCGTTGTTACCTACAGAGTTGATGGAAGTTCTTACATTTGGTCAGTTCTTAAGCTCAACCTCGGGGCTCCCTCCAATATTAACCCTCAATTAGTAATCCTACTCTTGATTTTAATCGTATTAAATATTTAGAATTAACCTACTTAGCGTTTGCAACCTGGTGAAAGCATGTGTTAATCACAAAGATTATTTATTTAACACAAACTTTAGGCTTAGGTCAGGCCAGTTAGAAAAATAAGTACTAACTAGGGTTGTCCCGATACCAATATTTTGGTACCAGTACCAAAATGTATTTCGATACTTTTCTGAATAAAGGGGACCACAAACAAAGTGCATTATTGGCTTTATTTTAATCAAACATTTTAGGGTACATTAAATATGTTTCTTATTGCAATTTAGTCCTTAAATAAAATAGTGAACTTACAAGACAACTTGTCTTTTAGTAGTAAGTAAGCAAACAAAGGCTCCTAATTAGTCTGCTGACGTATGCAGTAACATATCAGACACATGAACAATAACAAGATCTGCTAGCTAAGTTACAGCTCATTTTTATTATCTATGACCTATTCTGTGTTATGTGTGTTATGTTGCACGATTGTACCAAGAAAAATTCCTAGTTTGTGAACCCGTTCTCAAACAATGGCAATAAAACTGTTCTGATTCTATTATTTTGTCAAAATTATAAAGGACAAACTGTAAAATCTATTTATCTACTTGTTCATTTACTGTTAATATCTGGTTATTTTCTGTTTCAACATGTTCTATCTACACTTCTGTTAAAATGTAATAATTTTTCTTTTGTTTGATACTTTAAATTAGTTTTGGGCGATACCACAAATGTAGGTATCTTTCCGATACCAAGTAGTTACAGAATCATACATTGGTCATAATTTAAGTCCTCTTGTGTCCAGGGACATATTTCCTGAGTTTATAAACATAATGTGAATTTTAAAAAAAGATTGATGTAATCATAGCAGTATCAACTAGATATGCTATTGTACTTAGTATTATTACAGTGGATGTCAGGTATACACTACCGTTCAAAAGTTTGGGGTCACCCAAACAATTTTGTGGAATAGCCTTCATTTCTAAGAACAAGAATAGACTGTCGAGTTTCAGATGAAAGTTCTCTTTTTCTGGCCATTTTGAGCGTTTAATTGACCCCACAAATGTGATGCTCCAGAAACTCAATCTGCTCAAAGGAAGGTCAGTTTTGTAGCTTCTGTAACGAGCTAAACTGTTTTCAGATGTGTGAACATGATTGCACAAGGGTTTTCTAATCATCAATTAGCCTTCTGAGCCAACGAGCAAACACATTGTACCATTAGAACACTGGAGTGATAGTTGCTGGAAATGGGCCTCCTATACACCTATGTAGATATTGCACCAAAAACCAGACATTTGCAGCTAGAACAGTCATTTACCACATTAGCAATGTATAGAGTGTATTTCTTTAAAGTTAAGACTAGTTTAAAGTTATCTTCATTGAAAAGTACAGTGCTTTTCCTTAAAAAATAAGGACATTTCAATGTGACCCCAAACTTGAACGGTAGTGTAGTTCCACCCATGGCCATAATTGCCAACCCTCCCGATTTTCCCAGTAGACTCCCGAATTTCAGTGCCCCTCCCGAAAATCTCCCGGGGCAACCATTCTCCCGAATTTCACCCGGACAATAATATTGGGGGCGTGCCTTAAAGGCACTGCCTTTAGCGTCGTCTCTCACCTGAAAAGGAGACTATTATATATGTCTCCGTTATCCATAGGTTTATCTATAACCCATAAAGTAGGCAGGCACGGAGCTATTTCTCAGCGGAGTATAAGTCGCACCGGCCGAAAATGCATAATAAAGAAGGGAAAAAACATATATAAGCCGCACTGGAGTATAAGGCGCACCGGCCGAAAATGCATAATAAAGAAGGGAAAAAACATATATAAGCCGCACTGGAGTATAAGTCGCACCGGAGTATAAGTCGCTTTGGAGTATAAGTCGCACCGGCCGAAAATGCATAATAAGGAAAAAAACATATATAAGTCGCACTGGAGTATAAGTCGCTCCGGAGTATAAGCCGCACCGGCTGAAAATGCATAATAAAGAAGGAAAAAAAAAACATACATAAGTCGCACTGGAGCATAAGTCGCTCCGGAGTATAAGGCGCACCGGCCGAAAATGCATAATGAAGAAGGAAAAAAACATATATAAGCCGCACTGGAGGATAAGTCGCACCGGAGTATAAGTCGCTTTGGAGTATAAGTCGCACCGGCCGAAAATGCATAATAAAGAAGGAAAAAAACATATATAAGTCGCACTGGAGTATAAGTCGCTCCGGAGTATAAGCCGCACCGGCTGAAAATGCATAATAAAGAAGGAAAAAAAACATATATAAGTCGCACTAGAGTATAAGTCGCTCCGGAGTATAAGTCGCACCGGCCGAAAATGCATAATAAAGAAGGAAAAAAACATATATAAGCCGCACTGGAGTATAAGTCGCACCGGAGTATAAGTCGCTTTGGAGTATAAGTCGCACCGGCCGAACATGCATAATAAAGAAGGAAAAAAACATATATAAGTCGCACTGGAGCATAAGTCGCTCCGGAGTATAAGTCGCACCGGCCAGAAATGCATAATAAAGAAGGAAAAAAACATATATAAGTCGCACTGGAGTATAAGTCGCTCCGGAGTATAAGTCGCACCGGCCGAAAATGCATAATAAAGAAGGAAAAAAACATATAAGTCGCACCGGAGTATAAGTCGCTCCGGAGTATAAGTCGCACCGGCCGAAAATGCATAATAAAGAAGGAAAAAAACATATATAAGTCGCACTGGAGTATAAGTCGCTCCGGAGTATAAGGCGCACCGGCCGAAAATGCATAATAAAGAAGGAAAAAAAACATATATAAGTCGCACCGGAGTATAAGTCGCTCCGGAGTATAAGTCGCACCGGCTGAAAATGCATAATAAAGAAGGAAAAAAACATATATAAGCCGCACTGGAGTATAAGTCGCACCGGAGTATAAGTCGCTTTGGAGTATAAGTCGCACCGGCCGAACATGCATAATAAAGAAGGAAAAAAACATATATAAGTCGCACTGGAGTATAAGTCGCTCCGGAGTATAAGTCGCACCGGCCAGAAATGCATAATAAAGAAGGAAAAAAACATATATAAGTCGCACTGGAGTATAAGTCGCTCCGGAGTATAAGTCGCACCGGCCGAAAATGCATAATAAAGAAGGAAAAAAAACACATATAAGTCGCACTGGAGTATAAGTCGCTCCGGAGTATAAGTCGCACCGGCCGAAAATGCATAATAAAGAAGTAAAAAAACATATATAAGTCGCACTGGAGTATAAGTCGCTCCGGAGTATAAGTCGCACCGGCCGAAAATGCATAATAAAGAAGGAAAAAAACATATATAAGCCGCACTGGAGTATAAGTCGCACCGGAGTATAAGTCGCTTTGGAGTATAAGTCGCACCGGCCGAAAATGCATAATAAAGAAGGAAAAAAACATAAGTCGCACTGGAGTATAAGTCGCTCCGGAGTATAAGCCGCACCGGCTGAAAATGCATAATAAAGAAGGAAAAAAAACATATATAAGTCGCACTGGAGTATAAGTCGCTCCGGAGTATAAGTCGCACAGGCCGAAAACGCATAATAAAGAAGAAAAAAAAACATATATAAGTCGCACTGGAGTATAAGTCGCACCGGCCGAAAATGCATAATAAAGAAGTAAAAAAACATATATAAGTCGCACTGGAGTATAAGTCGCTCCGGAGCATAAGTCGCACCGGCCGAAAATGCATAATAAAGAAGGAAAAAAAACATATATAACCCGCACTGGAGTATAAGTCGCACCGGAGTATAAGTCGCTTTGGAGTATAAGTCGCACCGGCCGAAAATGCATAATAAAGAAGGAAAAAAACATAAGTCGCACTGGAGTATAAGTCGCTCCGGAGTATAAGCCGCACCGGCTGAAAATGCATAACAAAGAAGGAAAAAAAACATATATAAGTCGCACCGGAGTATAAGTCGCTCCGGAGTATAAGTCGCACCGGCCGAAAATGCATAATAAAGAAAAAAACATACATAAGCCGCACTGGAGTATAAGTCGCACCGGAGTATAAGTCGCACCGGCCGAAAATGCATAATAAAGAAGGAAAAAAACATATATAAGTCGCACGTGTTTATTCCAGCCGGCACGTTAATACACTGACACACAACATCCGGATTCCCATCATGCATTGCTTCAAAACTACGGCAAGTAGTAATGTCCAAAAACATAACAGAGACGAAGCAGAGACATGGCGACGACTAGTAAGAAGAAGAAGTACGCTTGCAAGTTCCAAAATGATTGGGAAAAATAATTTCAGTTCATCCAGGACAGCTGGAAGGGGAAGGGGTATGCTGCTTGCCCATTTTGTAGATCAGACTTCTCCATTGAACACGGTGGCCGAACGGATATACTCATTCAAGAATGGATTATATGTATATATAAAATACTTGAAAATATATACACCCTCCGCTACCCCCCCCCCCCCCCCCACCTCAACACCCTCTCTCTCCGATGAGCTATTCCTCATCCGACTGATTATACTTGTAAGAAACTTACTTTGTCGCCATGGAGGCGAGGATTAGCGGTTTAGAAGTAGCTAAAACACTGCAGACTGCGGTAGGACGTTCGCCGCTAGCTAGATAGTCATGTCTTAAAGCACCTCTTCCTGAGGGCGTTTCAGTGTTATAACTTCACCTTTATCGTTAGTTTTTAGGCCAAAATGCGTCCGTTCTCCCTTTTCTGTCTACACCAGTGGTTCTTAACCTGGGTTCGATGGAACCCTAGGGGTTCGGTGAGTCGGGCTCAGGGGTTCGGCGTAAATAAAAACTTCTCCCTATCTGCGTATTACGGATACGGCAACAGCTGACTGGTTTGTAGGTGTGTAATTTGTTGTGAGTTTATGCACTGTGTTGGTTTTGTTCTTTGAACAAGGTGATGTTCATGCACGCTTCATTTTATGCACCAGTAAAAAAAACATGGTAACACTTTAGTACGGGGAACATATTCACCATTAATTAGTTGCTTATTAACATGCAAATTAGTAACATATTGGCTCTTAACTAGTCATTATTAAGTACTTATTAATGCCTTATTCGGCATGGCCTTATTATAACCCTAACCCTAACCAAATAACTCTAAATTAAGTCTTTGTTACTTAGAATATGTTCCCCATACTAAAGTGTTACCAAAAACATAACTTTGTCTTGAATTTGAAAAAAACATTTTAATTTTCACTAAAGAAGGGTTCGGTGAATGCGCATATGAAACTGGTGGGGTTCGGTACCTCCAACAAGGTTAAGAACCACTGGTCTACACACTGTGTCTGCTTGTAAATTCTCCGTGTGTGTGTGTGCTGCAGAACATGCTCCTCTGCTCGTAAACCCAGCAATGTCACAACACGCCGTCATGCCCGGGAACCGGTACTTTTCAGAGTATAGTACCGTTTTTGGTTCATTAGTACCGCGATACTATACCGGTATACCGTACAACTCCACTACAGAGTTGATGGAAGTTCTTACATTTGGTCGGTTCTTAACCTCAACCTCGGGGCCCGCTCCAAAATTAACCCTGAATTAACAAACCTTAGGCTTAGGTCAGGCCAGTTAGAAAGATAAGTACTAACCAAATATACTACGTAAGAAGGGACTCACAAATAACTGACGAAAAATGAATTATGTTGTGCTAAAATAAACTCATGTCTTAACTGTCAAAAAAATTAAAGTGTAAATGAAAATATAGCTCCGCCACTTTAGTCGTAATTTTTGTGCTTAAACTTCTCTGACTTAAGCTCCAAACTAGTGTTTGATTTTATCATTACTGCCACAAGTGGTGGAAAAGTGTATTATAATTTAACAAACCACAGCTAAGAAACTTATTTTGGCTGCCTTTTATGGTTAAAAAAAAACACTGAACACCTGTGAATTGAAAACCATATCAGGTAGGTAAGTCTTGTCATTGCCCAAGTACAACAAAACTTTGTTTTCAGCACAAACCCATTCAAGATTAGACAAACAGTGTTCAGGGTTACAAAACAGGAACGCTGATGGGTCGCCACAAGGCGCCCCATAAAAGATGGGAAAAAGGTCAACGCTGGGGTAAAATGAGTTAAACAAAAATACAATCTAGACTGGGCTCCTAAGGGGGCCCAGTCTGGAGTGGGTAAAAAAACCCCATAGCAAAGCACATGTACATATTACAACATACATCTCGAGACTTGCAACAGAGGGGAGGGAGTGGGAGCTACGGTGGCTGGCTGCAGCTCTTTAGGCGCTGCCCAGCCATCCAGCACCACTAAGAGATCCTTGAAGCTCATAGAGAGAATGCCAAGAGTGTGCAAAGCAGTAATCAGAGCAAAGGGTGGCTATTTTGAAGAAACTAGAATATAAAACATGCTTTCAGTTATTTCACCTTTTTTTATTAAGTACATAACCCCACGTGTTCATTCATCGTGTCGATGCCTTCAGTGACAATCTACAATGTAAATAGTCATGAAAATAAAGAAAACACATTGAATTAGGTGTGTCCACAGTCGTGGTCAAAAGTTTACATACACTTGTAAAGAACATAATGTCATGGCTGTCTTCAGTTTCCAATCATTTCTACAACTCTGATTTTTTTTGATAGAGTGATTGGAGCACATACTTGTTGGTAAAAAAAAAAACATCCAGTGTTTCCCCCAGAACATGTGTTAGTTAAGGTGGTGGGAGGGGGGCGTCATAAAAAATGTTGAGCAATGACCGTTTAAAAAAAACAAACACCAAAAATGATTGGGGATTTATCCACTCATAAAATTGTTAAAATAAGTCATACATTTGTATTTATTTTTTACTTTCAATACTTAAATCTCTCGATCAGGAGTGTACAAACTACAGCCTGTCAGCCTCTTCAAATTGGCCAGCGAGACTTCATCAAAGCATGATGGAGAGCTTTCAAACTCATCTTAAATACCAGGCAATTTCTTAATGCTACATATTTGCTGCTACCAAGTGGACAATGTGAGTCAATCAGATCAATGACCCTTGATTGCACTTTGATGTTTACTTATAGGACACAATCCAAACAACCTTCCCTAGTCATGGAGCAAAAAAAAAAAAAAGCAACATAAAGGTCAACACACACGGTCACACATAATACAACCTGATCTCTGAACTTGCTGGATATTATGAAACACTTCCAAACACCATTTTAAAATTCAAAAGTACCATATTTTTCTGACTATAAGTCGCAGTTTTTTCATAGTTTGGCCGAGGGTGCGACTTGTGTGTGAAATTATTAACACATTACCGTAAAATATCAAATAATATTATTTAGCTCATTCCCGTAAGAGACTAGACGTATAAGATTTCCTGGGATTTAGCGATTAGGAGTGACAGATTGTTTGGTAAACGTATAGCATGTTCTATATGTTATAGTTATTTGAATGACTCTTACCATAATATGTTACGTTAACATACCAGGCACCTTCTCAGTTGGTTATTTATGCCTCATATAACGTACACTTATTCAGCCTGTTGTTCACTATTCTTTATTTATTTTAAATTGCCTTTCAAATGTCTATTCTTGGTGTTGGCTTTTATCAAATACATTTCCCCCCAAAAATGCGACTTATACTCCAGTGCGACTTATATGTTTTTTTCCTTCTTTATTATGCATTTTCGGCAGGTGCGACTTATACTCCGAAAAATACGTTACATCCATCCATAAGAGTTCATGATGGGATAAATGGAAAACACTCTCTGCACACTTATTTATCCTTGTTTGGCGCATTTTAGCTGCTTGATATTTCTGACTGATTACAAAACTAAGGAGGTCACGGAAGTCAACAAGGCAGGAGTCGAACTTTCACATACTCCTAATATCCAATTATTTTAATTATATATATCCATTAGATGAATTATATAGCCATCATATTAATATAATATGTGCATGTATTTGGCCCCTGGCCCCCCATTTTTTTTTTCATGCCCATTTTTGACAAAGAAAAATTTTAAAACATTTTGAAGTGGAATATTTGATGTAAAGTAATTGGATTAGATCTTCGAATAGGTCAATAATTTATAACATTGCTTTTGATTCATTATTATTTTTGATCAAATGAAAGCTTTAAAGGCCTACTGAAATGAATTTTTTTTATTTAAACGGGGATAGCAGATCTATTCTATGTGTCATACTTGATCATTTCGCGATATTGCCATATTTTTGCTGAAAGGATTTAGTATAGAACGACGATAAAGATTGCAACTTTTGGTATCTAATAAAAAAAAGGCTTGCCCCTACCGGAAGTAGCGTGACGTAGTCAGTTGAACATATACGCAAAGTTCCCTATTGTTTACAATGATGGCCGCATGAAGTGAGAGAGATTCGGACCGAGAAAGCGACAATTTCCCCATTAATTTGAGCGAGGATGAAAGATTTGTGGATGAGTAAAGTGCAAGTGAAGGACTAGTGGGGAGTTGAAGCTATTCAGATAGGGAAGATGCTGTGAGAGCCGGGGGTGACCTGATATTCAGCTGGGAATGACTACAACAGTAAATAAACACAAGACATATATATACTCTATTAGCCACAACACAACCAGGCTTATATTTAATATGCCACAAATTAATCCTGCATAAAAACACCTGCGTGTTTGTTATGCTAGCTCCTAGCTCCTATGCTAGCTCCTAGCTCCATAGAACACGCCAATACAATTCAAACACCTGATCAACACACACAATCACTCAGCCCAAAAGACCGTTCACCTAACCCAAGGTTCATAAAGCTTATATATTTTTAAAAAGTTACGTACATACGCAAAAAAAAGTTGCGCACATACGGTCAAGCGATCAAATGTTTAGAAGCCAAAGCTGCATACTCGCAGTAGCACGTCTGCATCTTTGTCATCCAAATCAAAGTAATCCTGGTAAGAGTCTGTGTTGTCCCAGTTCTCTACAGGCGTCTGTGTATCGAAGTCAAAAGTCCTCCTGGTTAGAGTCTCTGTTATCCGAGTTCTTCCATCTTGACTGCATCTTCCGGGAATGTAAACAAAGAAGCGCCGGCTGTGTACTGTTGTGGCTGACTACGTTCGAAAAATACGTCCATTTCGCACCGACAACTTTCTTCTTTGCTTGCTCAGCTTCATTCTCCATAATGCAATGAACATGATTAAAACAGATTCACGAACACAGATGTCCAGAATACTGTGGAATTATGAAATGAAAACAGAGCTTTTTCGTATTGGCTTCAATGTGGAAGGCATACCCGTGTTCGCCGGTCTACGTCACGCGCATACGTCATCCTCAGAGGCGTTTCGAACCGGAAGTTTAGCGGCAAATTTAAAATGTCACTTTATAAGTTAACCCGGCCGTATTGGCATGTGTTATAATGTTAAGATTTCATCATTGATATATAAACTATCAGACTGCATGGTCGGTAGTAGTGGGTTTCAGTAGGCCTTTAAAGGACATTACATTTGACATCTTTGCACTTTTATTCCACTTTTTAATGTTTATTTTTATAGTCCCATCTATCAGTTTTCTACCGCTTATTACCTTCGGGGTCGCTGGAGCCTATCTCAGCTACAATCGGGCGGAAGGCGGTATTTTTAGAATTATGTATTTGCAAGAAACAGGCCTTTGAAGTTGTATCTTTTGTAAAAAGTATTCACACACGTACAGAGTAATGTATCCTGATCAGTCTACTGATGACAAGCTGGTGTCAGCGGTGGGCCCCCCCTCAGCTGTCAGTGGTGAGCCCCCCCCCTCAGCTATCAGTGGTGGGCCCCCCCTCAGCTGTCCTCATGACCGTCACTGCTGGCCTGGGGTCACAAGGGAGGGTTGGGTAAGAGAGAAGCGGGGTGGCAGCAGAGATATAAACACATTCTCCCCTCTTGTCAAGGAGGTCAAAACTGAGCATTCATTTGGGGGGCAAAAACGCTGCTACTCACGCTGAGGAAGGTGAGGGAGGAAGAGGAGAGGAAGGACGAGGACGACGGCGCTTGACGTGGTCTGCAGGGGGCGCCGGACTTTGTCCTCTCAAACAGCCGTCGTTTCAACGTTTCATCTACACAAGGCAAGACCAACGGTCACAAACTGAACCGTACGAGCGTTTGCTTGGATAAAAAAACACAACACATTCGCACAAAACCGTGGCAAGGAGCAATTTGCTTAGCCAGCATTAGTAGTAGGGTGTCCCGGGCCAATTTTGATATCGGTGCGATATTGGCAAAATGAATAAGAACCCGATTATATCGGTTAAACTCTCGGATACAAACAGTCCGACTTGTGCCAAGATGGACAGCCAGTTAACATTTAAACGTCCCCCAATAAACACACAATTGTTTCTCTTTTCTTCTATTTTAGTCAAGTGGTAGGTTATACTATACTGTAGGCTAGCAGCTACACAACAGCTAAGCATAAGTGTGCTTGATTGAACAATGTTGCAGTGTAAAACCGCACATTTGCTAATATAAACAAGTATCAAGTAATTATGGTTGCACATTTTACACAAAAAGGCAGAAGCGTATCGGAAAGTACCCGGTAACAAACGTGTCCGCATCATCCATCTTACAGCATCATGATTTTAACTCGAATTATTGTGGCCACCAAGTGTAGCCAACAAAAAAAAAAAAATACCAATCTACTTCAATTTAAAGACAGTATAAATCCATTGCAGTCGGTTAATAAAAAGTAGGTTACCGTATTTTTCGGAGTATAAGTCGCTCCGGAGTATAAGGCCGAAAATGCATAATAAAGAAGGAAAAAAACATATATACCGTAATTTCCGGACTATAAGCCGCTACTTTTTCCCCTCGTTCTGGCCCCTGCGGCTTATACAAGGGTGCGGCTTATTTACGGCCTGTTCTTCTCCGACACCGACGAAGAGGATTTCGGTGGTTTTAGTACGCAGGAGGAAGACGATGACACAATGATTAAAGACTGACTTTTCATATACCGGTAGGCTGGTTATTTTGATAACGTACATGCGAGCACTTTGTATTACTTTGCACCGTTGTATTATTTGTACTCTGCACGAATGCTGTTCGCCATGTCAAAGATGTGAAAGTTTGATTGAATGATTGAAAGATTTATAGTTAATAAATGGGACGCTTTGCGTTCCCAAACAGTCATCTCTGTCCCGACAATCCCCTCCGTGGTAGCAGGAACCCCTATATACTACGCTAATTACACATCAAAACCCTGCGGCTTATAGTCGGGTGCGGCTTATATATGGAGCAATCTGTATTTTCCCCTAAATTTAGCTGGTGCGGCTTATAGTCAGGTGCAGCTTATAGTCCGGAAATTACGGTAAGTATAAGTCGCATTTTTGGGGGAAATTTATTTGATAAAAGCCAACACCAAGAATAGACATTTGAAAGGCAATTTAAAATAAATAAAGAATAGTGAACAACAGGCTGAATAAGTGTACGTTATATGAGGCATAAATAACCAACTGAGAAGGTGCCTGGTATGTTAACGTAACATATTATGGTAAGAGTCATTCAAATAACTATAACATATAGAACATGCTATACGTTTACCAAACAATCTGTCACTCCTAATCGCTAAATCCCATGAAATCTTATACGTCTAGTCTCTTACGTGAATGAGCTAAATAATATTATTAGATATTTTACGCTAATGTGTTAATCATTTCACACATAAGTCGCTCCTGAGTATAAGTCGCACCCCCGCCAAACTATGAAAAAAAACTGCGACTTATAGTCCGAAAAATACGGTAATGTTTTTCAAACCCGCCTTTGTTCCATTTGACTCATTTGATTGATCGATCAAACCTTCTCTAACATTCCACACTACAACATAATAAACGTATGTATGACTCCTGCTGACACGGTATCGTATCAATGTAGGTATCGGCCAAAACCCAGAGCTCCAATATCAGTGAAAAAAGATGTATTGCACACCCCTAATTAGTAGCACTGATGAGTTTTAAAGTGCATGCAGACCTAGAAGACATTGACGCTCTGTGCCAGGACTCAACTGTGTTTCCTGGAGTGTTGCACGGCCTTGTAGGAACTCAGCATGGCCAGTGGGTGGCAGGAGAGCGTGAAGGGACACACGATTGAGGCCTGCATAAGGTAGAAAAAACACATTTAAACACCTTTTTTAAAAATAAAAACACTGGCATAATTATGTTAAGGGCTCGGCGATGAAATGATAAATATATATCCAATGGAAAATAACATCAATTAAAAATTAGTTGGATCTTTTTTTTTTTTTTCTTTGTCGGAAGAAAACAGAAGTTGAAAAAGCAAGGTTGGTTGCATGGACAAAGGCACTCGCTCTCTGGTAACCGAGCAACGCAGGAAATGATCACTGATCAGCAGTGTTGGGTTAGTTACTGAAAACCAGTAACTAGTTAGTTACAAGTTACTTTATTTCAAGAGTAACTCAGTTACTAACACCAAAAAGTAATGTGTTACTGTGAAAAGTAACTTTAGTTACTCTTTTTTTTTTTTAAGCTTCCAATTAATGCCCTTTTAGCCTTCATTTCAGTACTGTTATTGCAATGGAGAATAATGCAATCTGTTGATCAATTTAACAGGCATTTGCATCACTGAACTCTGCTAAGCAATGTGGTCTGCATACAACACACAGCGACAAAGATATGTTTCAAAGGGGCCAATTTATTTAAGGCCAGAACAAATTGACAATACTATTTTAAATAGCTGCAACATAACATACATAAGTAACAAACAGCATAATAACAACATAGCTGTAAACCTGGCTTCACCCAAGGAAGGCACACATGACAAACACACAAAGCCTAACCAGGCGTTTTTCTCTCTCAAGGAATTCTGAAATAAAATCATGTCTTCAGGAGATCAACGCTGTACTGAAGCCCAGAACACTCTACACATTTCCCCAGTTTTAGTTTAGAGATAAGGAAAGATGGGCCTGGCCTACTAGCATCCCTCTTAATGCTTGGGAACTTTATAGTCTATAAATTTAGAGTGATGTGATATTCAAACACTCTACAAGTCTAGAATGAAAGACCAACAGCATATAAGAGAATTCACAGGAAACCAGAGTGTGTACCTTCAGTGCTGAATGATGAGCAGAGACAAAGTTTTGATGTAGTCCAGCCCCTCAAATGTTTTCTTAAGCTCGCTTTCCATTTTTATGTACTCACTCTCCATGTACTTGGAAAAGGTTTTCCGTGCTATTTGCCGTTTGACGGCCGGTATCATGCTAATTAGCTGCCTGAAAGCGGGTGACTCCACTGTAGAAATAGCCTGCATGTCTTCTAGCACATACGCCGCAATGGCTCTATCAATTTTGTCCTGGCTAGTCCCTCCGTTAAAATCCAGCCGCTGTTGCTTGGGTGGTGGTGGAGGTGAAGGTGAAGTGGCATTCGAGTCTGTGAAGTCTCTCTTTACTAGCTTCGTTGAAGCATGTTGCTTTTGTAGCTGTTTCAGCAGATTTGAATTGCTGTTTTGGGCAGTAGATAAGATCTTTGATCCAAGACAACTTACATTTAACAAAAACTTTATTTTCTTTGTGCTCGACAAAAGAAAAGTAGTGAGAATATCTCCATGTTAAGAAAGTCGACTTCGGCTCCACCATGATGTCTTGTTGTTAGTAAACGATATCAAGTAGTAAATATAGTAAATGATAGGTCATACATATAATCAATAATTGATATCGACTGTTATAAAACAAAAAAAGGAAGGATGGCGTGGCGAAGTTGGGAGAGTGGCCGTGCCAGCAATCTGAGGGTTACTGGTTCAATCCCCACCTTCTACCATCCTAGTCACGTCCGTTGTGTCCTTGAGCAAGACACTTCACCCTTGCTCCTGATGGGTCTGGTTAGCGCCGTGCATGGCAGCTCCCGCCATCAGTGTGTGAATGTGTGTGGGTGAATGTGGAAAATAGTGTCAAAGCGCTTTGAGTTCCTTAAAAAAAAAAGGTAGAAAAGCGCTATACAAGTATGACCCATTTACCATTTACTTATATTTTGATACAATTTACAGCCATATCACCCAGCCCTGTTGAGGTTTAATGGAATTTCAAAGGGTTAAAAAAAACATGACATTTTCGCTATTTTTTTTATTTATTTTTACGTCTAAAGAGATATGAGCAAAAAGGTAGAAAAAATATAAATCATAATTATTTTTATACACTTTTTTTTGTCCTCTCGCTACTCTACTGGGCTATAATGATTTCCTAGTGTATCGTTGTATTAAAGAATTTGATACAAAAATATTCAAATTGAACATGAAAAAAATCCTATTGGTGGAAAGAAAAAGATTCCATTCGGCGTAACAAAACCAAAATTATGGCCAAAAAGAGAGCAAAAATGTTCCTGGAAGTACGAAGAAGTCCCCAATAAAGTCTTAGGGTTCACTGCCTGAGGACTTTTCCGTCCTGGAGCTACTCCATCGTTATTAAAAGATTGCATGTCAGAAAATCAAAGCAGGCGGTTTGATATATGTAATGTTATAAAAGGCTACTGAAGTAGGACAGTCATTGTCAGAGTACGTCAAGGATGGCTCCTATTTGTAGTTTTACCCTTAATTGTGTCATCACTCTGATATACCTTGGAGTGCACGTCAGGGTACGAGGCAGCTGGTTTGCACTTGTACAAAGCCAAGATCTCCTCCACTGGCAGGCTGCTCTGAGAAGGCAACATGAGGCTCAATTTATTAGCTTGGTGCGGGAAAACTTTCCCATTTACATTCTTCAACCCCATCAAAAACGTAACCCTCCCTTTTTGTTTCGGATGCAATACCTTCTGCACGCATACAGTACAGGCCAAAAGTTTGGACACACCTTCTCATTCAATGCGTTTTCTTTATTTTCTTGACAATTTACATTGTAGATTGTCACTGAAGGCATCAAAACTATGAATGAACACGTGTGGAGTTATGTACTTAACAAAAAAGGTGAAATAACTGATAACATGTTTTATAGTCTAGTTTCTTCAAAATAGCCACCCTTTGCTCTGATTACTGCTTTGCATTCTCTCGATGAGCTTCAAGAGGTAGTCACCTGTAAGGGTTTTCACTTCACAGGTGTGCTTGAAGCTCATCGAGAGAATGCCAAGAGTGTGCGAAAAAGTAATTAGAGCAAAAGGTGGCTATTTTAAAGAAACTAGAATATAAAACATGATATCGGGTATTACACCTTTTTTTGTTAAGTACATAACTTTTGGCCTGTACTGTGTTTCAAGTAGAGCCGCTTACCATGACGATGCCCGCAAAGGATGATAAGATCATGGCCTCCCGCTGCAAGCGATTGCGATACATGGCGGTGCTTGCTGGCATGCGGCCCCACCCGCTGTGGCCCCGGGGGAAATCATAAATACACGCGTTAATAACTCAAGGTGTAAGACGCTCGGGGAAATGAAGTCGCCATTAAAAGGTCAATTTGCGTACGTGAGGTCTCCATCATGTGATTTACTCCCCCGGTCCTTCGCCGTCCGAAAAGCAGCAACGCTGATGGCGAGGTCATAGTGGGCCTGAAACACACACAAACGCCGCACACACACTGAAGCTTTAGTAAGAGTAGGCAGGTTTATGCCAAAAATATTTAATATTTGAGAAATGATTTATCATTGAAGGTTGGACAATATATAGCAATCATTGTGGAGTTATTTCTTGAAGATTGGTTTTGTTTACCGTATTTTTCGGACTATAAGTCAGTTTTTTTCATAGTTTGGATGGGGGTGCGACTTATACTCAGGAGCGACTTATGTGTGAAATTATTAACACATTACCGTAGAATATCAAATAATATTATTTATCTCATTCACGTAAGAGACTAGACGTATAAGATTTCATGGGATTTAGCGATTAGGAGTAGGGTTGGGTATCGAGTATCGATTGGAACCGGGACTAACTTTCCGATTCTCCCGGAATCGTTCAAAAGTTTAAATTTCGATTCCTATTTTCGATACCAGTCCGCCGACCGGAAAAAAATATGTCCGCCGAACCGGAAGAAGAAGCCGCTGAGCACCAACAAAGAAGCGCCCACCGCCGGAAGTGTTAGCATAGCCGAGCGAGTCAGTCAAGCTCAAGCATGGATAGCGGGCGTCGGCGGTCGAAAGTGTGGCTTTACTTTACCAAAAAAAAATGAAATAACCGCAAAATAACAGAGCTCCATGTCCATCAAGAAATGAGTGGAGAGAGAGCTGCAGATGTACCAGGACGTTCCACCGATACTTATGTCTAACGACCCTGCTGCATGGTGGTGGAACCAACAAAAGACTTATCCTTTGCTGTCATATCTCGCTTTCTCCTATTTATGCGTTCAAGCTTCTTCCACACCCAGCGAACGTGTATTTTCCACAGCAGGAGACACTATCTGTCCAGAACGCTCACGCATCCTGCCTGAGAAGGCGGATATGGTCATTTTCCTAAACAAGAACTGTCTCTGATTTTATACTGTACCTGCTGCTAATCTGGACTGGGTTTTGCAAGTTGTTTCTTATTGTTTCTTTGCTTTTCTGCACCAGGTTAGCCCATCAGTGGGAGCACGGTAACATTTTTAAGTACCTGCAGCATCATACACTTGTGTGTGTAAATGTGTTTTCATGAGGTTTCCTGCAGCATCATACACTTATGTGTAAATGTGTTTTCATGAGGTTTTCAAAAATAAAGCTCTCTTGAGGAAAGTGTACCCCTGGGAAAATGTATTCATAATTTATAATATTTATATTCTAGTTGAAAACAGCCCTGTGAGGAATTTATAGTAAAGTTCATAAAAAGTTAATAGAATTAAAATTGATGGAGAATGTCAGACTATTTCATTCGGAAAGACTGTATGTTAGCTAGCTCATTTAAAATATCCTAAACTTTTTTTTGACCCTGCCTCTTAAAAGAATCTGAATCGAGAATCGCCAGGAATCGGAATCGAAACAAAGAATCTGAATCGGAATCGTTTGAATTCAAACGATTCCGATTCAGATTCTTTGTTTCCCAATCCTAATTAGGAGTGACAGATTGTTTGGTAAACGTATAGCATGTTCTATATGTTATAGTTATTTGAATGACTCTTACCATAATGTTACGTTAACATACCAGGCACGTTCTCAGTTGGTTATTTATGCCTCATATAATGGATGGATGGATGGATAACGTACACTTATTCAGCCTGTTGTTCACTATTCTTTATTTATTTTAAATTGCCTTTCAAATGTCTATTCTTGGTGTTGGCTTTTATCAAATACATTTCCCCAAAAAATGCGACTTATACTCCAGTGCGACTTATATATGTTTTTTTCCTTCTTTATTATGCATTTTCGGCCGGTGCGACTTATACTCCGGAGCGACTTATAGTCCGAAAAATACGGTAAATGTAATTTCATAAATGTTGTCACAAGCAATTGGTGAAAGGGTTTGAAATATGTACAGTATCGTGGCAGATTTCTTTAGCTGTTTTTAGTGTGTTCCGATAAGGGATATATGCTGCGATACCGATCATCCATGAGGAAGATCAGCCGATACTAAAACCGATCACATGTGTTGACTGTACATTTTTCAATGTATTTTAGGGCTGCAACAACTAATCGATTAAATCGATTAAAATCGATTATAAAAGTAGTTGGCGATTAACTTAGTCATCGATTCGTTGGATCTATGCTATGCGCATGCGCAGAGGCAATTGTTGTTCTTTTTTAATAAACTTTTATTTATAAACTGCAACATGTACAAACAGCTAAGAAACAATAATCAAAATAAGTATGGTGCCAGTATGCTGTTTTTTTTCAATAAAATACTGGAAAGGATAGAAATGTAGTTTCTCTTTTATCCGATTATTAATCGAAGTAATAATCGACAGATTAATCGATGATCAAATTAATCGTTAGTTGCAGCCCTAATGTATTTATAGATGGGTGTTAACTGTTTAACAATATCAGCACAATATATAACAAGTTTGTCATTCTTTCTTTGATCAAAACAAAGTCAATAGTACACAATAACTAAACACGATCAAAAACTAAATGAGTCTTTTAAATAATTTTTGCTCTTAGTCTTCTTGCATCCAGTGAATTATTATCTGAATGTGTAACAGAAAAGAAAAGCTTTGGACAAAATTAAAAACTATTATCTGATATAACCGTTGCTGTCGACACCACCAATTTATGGGTGAAGTCGCCCTCCTTACGTGTGGTGTACTGACTGACAACGCTAACGCACCAACAGCTAGTTTAATGGTTAGCTTAGCAATTAGCATGCCTGATTTTGCTTGCTCTCTGTGTGTGACATGTTTAGCCTCGTCCTCCAGTGATAATGCTACTTAAGATACTAAGAAATGCAGTTTATTTGCCGTAATAGAGGTGAATATGTTTTACTTACGGGGGCGACTCCACATCATTAGCAGCTAGCTTGTCAGCCGGGGAGACTAAAATAAATACAATATTAGCCAGAAGGGATGGGCGTTTGTGATCGGCATTGAAAGCTATTAATCGTACTTTTTCAAGAAGTCGGCCGGTACTGATCGGTGGCTGATCGATCGGCACATCCGTAGTTTTTTTTTTAATAGAAATTTTCCCCAAAAAAAGTTGTTAATATGGTGTGTATAAAATGTATTTATTGTATTTTAGAATACGACGAACATGGTAAAATGTGTTGTAAAAATATACAAGGTTTAAACAATATCAACATATATCGAAATAGACATTTAACCAATATCAATAAAAATGCGTTCGATAAAATGTTTGATCTTTTTTTTTTCTTCTTCGTCAGAAAAACCGGATGCTGCGAGTCAAGGTTGGTTGCGTGAACAAAGGCACTCCCTCCGGTAACCGAGCAACACAGGAAGTGATCGCTGATCAGTGGGACTGACACAATCAGGTAACAGTAGCAACTATCATGTTTGGTTGCACCATCTTGTTGTCTGGCGGTTGATTCTTAGCATGGAGTGAGAAGAGAAAGTAGAAGTTGTGGATAAAACAGGAAAAGTCCCCTTGACAGTTTTAAATTTTTTTTAAAAAAGGGACTGTAGTCAGACCAATGTGGTCTGTAAATGATGCAAGGCACTTGACACCACCAAGACTGGTAATACCACACCACCTTAGCCGCGCTCACCCTTTAGAGCACAGCTGTAACTTCCTGGCACTAAACCTGCAGAAAATAGTTCTTCTCAGGTTTCTCTATGTTTACATTTTCACACTTTTTTTGTTACACTTTATTAAACATTTCGTACATATTCTTTATTTTTGCACCTTCCTTTTAAGTCCGTATTTAGCGTTCAATGTGATTTTACAATTTTGTTTACATTGAGTTTTTTCATGCTTTCCTTTCTGCCTTGATAGCTGAGGGATTATAATCAGAGGAAGGTTACATCTGAAATAAACATTTTTACATTTAACATATATTTTTCCTGCTCATTTTCCATTAGGTCATAAAAAATATCAACAATTATCGGTATCGACCGATATAAAGCACCTGTTTCTAGCCATACCTAAAAATATATCCACAAGCCGACAATCAATTTTTGTTTTGCTATGAAGGTAGAGATGTATTAAGTATTAATGATAAAAGCATTATAATAAATCAGCGTTATAGAAGCTATAATAGGAGTCAATGGGACAAAATTGTAGCCTACTATAGGCTACTGTCATGTACATGCAAATATCCTATTA
The DNA here is from genome assembly GCF_033978785.1 of Entelurus aequoreus. Lineage (NCBI taxonomy): Eukaryota > Metazoa > Chordata > Actinopteri > Syngnathiformes > Syngnathidae > Entelurus > Entelurus aequoreus. Next base: position 70,468,496 of record NC_084740.1, read on the forward strand.
TATACAGAAAAACTATTTACCAGGTCGTCCAGCATTGTGGAGGATCCTTTCCCAGTGGGGTCAAAGGAATTCTCTCTCAGCTTCTGTCCGATGTATTCCTCCCTGGAAGAACCAACATTAACATCCACCAAGTCCATTTGAAGAATTGTGTACTTACAGGAGGATCTCAACGTCTCTTCTTAGCAACTTTGTCTCCATAATGGCACAGATTCCTCTCAGGCGCTGCAGATAAGGACGGTTAAAGTCGTAGCAACTTAAAAGATGCAGAACTGGTACTAAAAAAAACAACCAAAAAAGCTTGTTGGGCTAATGTTTAATTAAAAGACAAAGAGTTGTGTAGAATGCAAACTAATAGGAGCATGTGTACACATCAAATACAGGAAGTGTACAGAAGGTACAGAGTGTGTGTCCAGTAGGACTGTACTGAATGTGATGACTTTACATAACGGACACGAAAGGCGACGTCTCGGGTGAACAAAATGAATCATTTATCATTCTGCTGGTGACATTTACCAACAAACAAGAGTCCGAGCTAAACAGTCAGCAAAAACATGTTTGATTAAAACCAACATTTAATTATAAAGAAGGTCTCAATAGTTACAAAAAGAAAAATCAGTCTTTGGACTGCGTCTTCCGCTTCTTCTTCTTAGTGCCATCTTTATGAACAGGGGAGTTTAGGAACATGGTGTCTGTGAATTTGTCTCCACGCCTTATTTTTCTGCAGAAAGAAAAAGAAAAGAGAATGTCCATCTTTTTTCACAACTGAGCAGGCGATGAGGCGAGAGACGCTCACTTGTTGAGGGGCGGCTCCTTGTAACTGACCACGGCCCCCCTGCACCTCCTGCCTTGGCTTCCCTGATCTGGCGTGGAAATGGTATTGGTCAGTGATGATAAGACCCCTTCAGCTGCAACACACAAAATTGATTTCCTCACTCGCCTCATCGCATGGTTACCACATGAACTATATGCAAGAATCGCTACACAACCAATTTTATACACACACACTATAAAAATATAAGTATATACACATACATATATACATAATGTATATACACAAATATACATACATACATGCATATACACATACAGTCGTGATCAAAAGTTTACATACACTTGTAAAGAACATAATGTCATGGCTGTCTTGAGTTTCCAATAATTTCTACAACTCTTTTTTTTTTGTGATAGAGTGATTGGAGCACATACTTGTTGGTCACCAAAAACATTCATGAAGTTTGGTTCTTTTATGAATTTATTATGGGTCTACTGAAAATGTGACCAAATCTGCTGGGTCAAAAGTATACATACAGTAATGTTAATATTCGGTTACATGTCCCTTGGCAAGTTTCACTGCAATAAGACGCTTTTGGTAGCCACCCACAAGCTTCTGCTTGAATAATCGATTAAAATCGATTAAAAAAATAGTTGGCGATTAATTCAGTCATCGATTCGTTGGATCTATGCTATGCGCAGAGGCGCATAGCATAGATAGTTTTTTGTTTAAAAAAAATATATAATTATTTTTTATAAACCTTTCTTTATAAACTGCAACATGTACAAACAGCTGAGAAACAATAATCAAAATAAGAATGGTGCCAGTATGCTGTTTTTTTTCCCCCAATAAAATACTGGAAAGGATAGAAATGTAGTTTGTCTCTTTTATCCGATTATTAATCAAAGTAATAATCGACAGATTAATCGATTATCAAATTAATCGTTAGTTGCAGCCCTAATATATATATATATATATATATATATATATATATATATATGCACACACACACACACATTTACATACATATGTATACATACATTTTTTGGTAAAACCGAATTATACGAAAAGTGTGGTGTACAAAACTGAGCTACCACTCTACTTAAAATGTGGCTACTGCCATATTGTGGAGTCAAAGCTACGCCAGAGGTTAACTGAAGCTACAGCTTGTATTTCCAATATTTTAGAATCAAGAGACTGCAGTGTCCTTTTGCTTTTGTAGACCACGGTAGAAGGAAACTTTACTGTAAAGATGAGTTCTGAATGCTAACAATATGAAGTCTAACCTTGACTAAACGTCACAGTCCACTCACCTGAATTCCGGGCAGATCCTGCGTCAGAAATGAGATTGTCGGACAACATTTCTAACTTCTCTCTTGCCGGTGTTGTGGGATCCACGGAAATTACAAACGTTCTTCCGCATCTTAATTTGTGACGTGCTCCAGACGTCTCAGTGTTGTTCTGTGGTTCATTGACAGTGGCGAAGAACTGGAACGGATCTTCAGCCTCTGCGGGTGCAACAACACTTACTGGTTTCTGCTCCTCACGGTGCCCTTTGGACCTGCTGCCCTCTCTGTCATGAGGTGGAAACACCATCCGAGTAACCGACGGCACCCTTTGACTTGGCTTCCTGGACCTCCTAATAGTGATGGTGGACCTTTTTTTTTCCGGGGACTCTTTCTCTGCAGGTAGCTCCTCGCTTTGTTTGGTTTTGCTGCGAGACTTAGGTTTTAATGACTGAGGAAGATTTACTTCCGGCGCAAGGTTATCTTTGTTTTTATACTCTGTGACTATCTCAGGAGTGCCACATTCAGTCATCTCCATGGTTGTATTGAAGACCACTAAGTTTTCCTGTGGCTCTTCAACCGTGACACAGGGAGGGCTGACATCGGTGGAGGGGGCGGGTGTTTCGGCGACCGCTGAAGAAGTTTGACATGGCACAGACGATATGGTTTCATCGTCGGGCTTAGACAACATGACTGACATTCTATCCACGTAATCCCTTAAACAGCTGGACTTGGGGGAAAACTTCATCTGGAGGGCATCTTGTTTCGAACGTCCGTTCTCGTTATCCGTCTTTGCTGTGACACAAATCACTATTGTCAGAGCAGGTACTAGCACATACACTGAATATATAAGGGCAAAAGTATTGTGACATTCCACCAACAGGAAGTCCACCTCCACTCTTCTGGAACGGCTTTCTACAAGATTTTGAAGTATGTGTCTGTGGGAATATACTAGTCTGAGTCTTAAATGCTGGCTTTTTGCAAGTAATTTATATTTCTAATTCCCCACACCTGTCTGTTTTCTCTACCTGTTCTGTTCAAGGTGAAGTAAGAGGCGTTTTCAACTGGATGAAAGTCAACCCAGGCCTTGTTCACACTGCATGTCAATTCCGATTTTTTGCACATATGTGACCTGTATCATATTTTTTTATGCCGATGTGAACAGTGCAATTCTGAATTTTTTAACTCAGACCTTCTTACGTATGTGGATATAAAATCAGATCTTTACCTCTATTTACCTGTGTGTTCACACTGCAGTTCATCCAACCAATACGTTGTCAAAAAACGATAAACGTCATAATTCTTCGCCAAACTAGTTGGTTGCAAAATAAATAGTTGACAAGTGAGCAGAAAACAGACAAACAAAATGTTTTAAGAACTCATGTCAATATTCGCAGGGCTAGGCGATATGGCAAAAACAATTGTCTTGATTAATTTTTTCATATAATCCGATCTCGATTTTTTTTTTATTAAAAATATTTTGATATAAAAATGCCTTTTCTGATTAAATTAGTGGGTGTATTGATTCTCTTAGTCTGGACAAATACAGTCACAGACGTTCTCTGAGTGCCTGCAAGTCCGCATTCTGGGCAGGATTACTGGTGAGCTGCAGCAGATAGTAAAACTAAAACTAAAGCTGCTCCTTTTTTAAATGTTGTTTCAACTTCTGTGCTAGTGTTAGTCATTTTTCATTATTTTGTTCTTCTGGGCTGCACTTCCAGCTGTGTAAGGGGGAAGAGGCACAACGCCTCAGACCTAAATCATGGCACGTTTTGGCTCATGCTCGCACACTTTCACATGCTCAACATAGCATAGCAAACTAACTCAACAGCGCCTCTGCTGGTTGCAGCCAAGGAGTGCACTCCCATTTTGTCCCGATTGCTTGGAGACACAAAACATCAACAAATAAACGCCTACCTTGTGCGGCAGGTATAGTCATCAAAAGGGCCTTCTCTCCCAGACTGCTTGTGATTTCGGCTCGAACTAACCAAACTGTGAGGTGTGGCCCAACACTTTTGCCCATATGGTGTGCTGTCGCTTCCCAACCGTGGTAAATAGTCGACTTGGTGGGTCCGGTGATGACGCCCAGAGGCTCGGCATCGTTATGAAAGTCCGCTGCTTTTTCTGGGCCGGCGTACAATGAATCCACAGCAACTTCAGGAAGAGCTGGAAGGCTGTGAGGAGGTTTAGAAAGAGGGCATGTGTAATATACAGTAAAGTAGATGCTGGCCGCATATACACACATGTCTATGCTATGCTATGAATGGTAAATTAAAGAAAACAAATCAACTTAAATAGAAAATGGTTTGATGGCGCTATTAGCGAAGGCAAAAAGAGCGTCGCAGCTAGGAATTCAACAGTGCGCCTTGTCTTTCAAGTCAACTGAAGCAACAGCAAGGTGTGCACGTTGTGTAAGTGCAATAGCTTGGATTTTACTGACGTCCCGTCCAGCTCGCGTCCCACCCATTGAATATGCTTGGTGGTCAAGCTCAATCAATCAATCAGTCAATCAATGTTTATTTATATAGCCCTAAGTCACAAGTGTCTCAAAGGGCTGCACAAGCCACAATGACATCCGCGGTACAGAGCCCACATAGGGGCAAGGAAAAACTCACAACCCCAATGGGACGTCGATGTGAATGACTATGAGCTAGCTAGCGCTGTTCTCAATAGGTACGAAGCGCCATTTAGCCTTTCTCGAAGACAAAATGCCCTATGCTTGTGTTGTTCTCTGCGGTACGAATCGTTTAAATCGCAAAAAGGATCAACGTTTTTTCAGATTTCCTTGAGAGGTAATCAAAAAGGGCGGAAGAGTGCAAGATTTTACAAAACATTGACGAGAAAAACACCTCACACTCCAGTCTAAGGGAACAGGGTCAAATAATGCATGAGTTTGCAGTGATCACTTCGTTAAAGGTTTGTTTGATATACTTTTAACGGTTATTATTTCCCATTGAAGTATTATCTTGATATTTGTATTTCTTAAAACACGTTTGCTGCGAGTGTTTCAAAAAGCACCAACTCGACAAGTCTAAATAAAAGAAAGCAAATGTGAGCAAAACCTAAAAGAGTTAAGCTTTTATCAAAGGCAGCAATAATAAATGAGTCTTTCAGCACATACACAATGTTGACATCTATAGTTATATTTTGATAAAGACGTAAACAACCATCAATACACGCAAAATTAAATCATGAAATGCAACCTTACCCAAGCAAAAAGGATGCATATTTATCTGGGAGAGTCAGCCACACACAAAGAAGTTGTAGACCTCCATGCTTTTCAAATTTCCATCTGTTTTTCGTGTAGACCGGCATCTGCAGCGGAATAGTTCGATATGTCTGGGAACGCGGCCAACGTATAATCATCAATATCACTCGACAAATCTTTTTTTGATAAAGTATAGGGATCTATTCCATTGCATAGTTTGATATTTTGCTGGTATCTGCTTTTTGCAGGAAGATTTAAGCCTCTTTTGTCTTACTTTGTGCGCTGCCTGCTGTACAACAGCCATCTTGGCTTGGTTGACCACCACTGGTTTTACTTCCGGGAAGAAGTCACGTGATGGAGTACAAGCAATAGACCGATGGTTCTCAAACTTTTTTCACCAAGTACCACCTCAAAAAACACCTGGCTCTCCAAGTACCACCATAATGACCAAAATTAAAATACAGTAGCGTAGTAAGCCTACATATTCATAAAAAACAAGGCACAAGTTTTATTTAACAAGTGTATTTAATATTTTGGCCACTGTAACAGTACACACAGTTTGAACAGTAACACTTTGTTTGAATATTTATTTCAGTGATTGTATGGCGTACCACTCATTTTAGAATGACTGCAATAGACAATACCTTATGCCTTAATGTGTAAAACTGAATTTAAAATGTGTTTCATAGCTTAAGAGTATCAAAATATGCATTATAAGGGCTATTTACAGGCGCCTCTTTAAAAACTGACCTTGAAACTGGGGGAATGTCAAGATCACCAGGAAGGATGTTGTTGTCCTCATCTAGTTTAGGGACATCCTGAAAGGGATAAATACATACGTCTAAAATAGTTTTTATTTGCAACTAATTTTCATTAATATTTAATTGAATCATAGAAAGCAGTCCTTGTCTCATTATTGGACCTTGAACAAGCACTGCATTGCATTTTAAAATATAAACGCAGCAAAAACAACTACTGCTTGTCTTTAAGAAGTACCACACTACTGCTCGCTAGTGTTACTAATTGTGAGTTATATAGAGAACACTCAAACACTCTTTTTGTATTTACCGTAATTTCCGGACTATAAGCCGCACCTGACTATAAGCCGCACCAGCTAAATTTAGGGGAAAATACAGATTGCTCCACATATAAGCCGCACCCGACTATAAGCCGCAGGGTTTTGATGTGTAATTACCGTAGTATATAGGGGTTCCTGCTACCACGGAGGGGATTGTCGGGACAGAGATGACTGTTTGGGAACGCAAAGCGTCCCATTTATTAACTATAAATCTTTCAATCATTCAATCAAACTTTCACATCTTTGACATGGCGAACAGCATTCGTGCAGAGTACAAATAATACAACGGTGCAAAGTAATACAAAGTGCTCGCCTGTACGTTATCAAAATAACCAGCCTACCGGTATATGAAAAGTCAGTCTTTAATCATTGTGTCATCGTCTTCCTCCTGCGTACTAAAACCACCGAAATCCTCTTCGTCGGTGTCGGAGAAGAACAGGCCGTAAATAAGCCGCACCGTTGTATAAGCCGCAGGGACCAGAACGAGGGGAAAAAGTAGCGGCTTATAGTCTGGAAATTACGGGTAATCAAAAATATTGAAATTCAATGACTTGGTACATTGAAAAATGTACCAACATATATAAAATGTTGTACAAAGTAAATTATAACCTGCTACCCAAGAATGTACAACAATTCTTCTCAACAAAACAGGAGAAATAAAAGCTTAGAGAAAAATCAAAATTAAAACATCTGTTTGCACGTACAACACTTAAAACCTTTAGCATATCAGTATGTGGAATGAAAATAGGGAATGGATTAAGCAAGGAAGTCAGACAATGTACGAATATGATCCAGTTTAAGAAACGATTCAAACTCGAAGTGTTCACAAAGTACAAAGAAGAATAATCTTGATAAACACATTGAATCCTATTTTTGATAAACTTATTAATTTTGTTGGTGAACCATAAATTACTCAAAGGGAAACTGCACTTTCTATTTTGCCTATCGTTCACAATCATTATGGATGGGTTTTTTTGCATTCTAAATAATAAATCACTGCGATCCAAAGTTCGCTTACAATGGACCGTTCCATTCCGCCTATAAAGCCCTTCAAAAAAACATCCAAACACCTCCATTATGGTTTTATATACACGGCGCATTCATTTCAGAAACACATCACAACGTTCGCTTTTTTTTTTGTCCTCATCACTGATTTTTGTTTACTGCAGACTTCATGAGAGCTAACAAACATAATAAAACATCACTTACTGTACGAGGTCTGGTGTCATTAGGATGTGACTGATAAACTGTTCATATATTCCCATTTAAATGAAGAATGACTCATAATTCTCGCAAAGAAACAAGGTGGGGGGGTAAGCGTCTTTTCGTGTAATTCTCGCCATTTTTGGGTCCTAAATGGCTGTCAAAGTGTACCAACTTGTCGGAATACCTCCTCAAACTTCTTCTGTGCAGGTGAGACGTAGGATTCATGATCTACAATAAACTTACAGGCAGCGAGGAAGCAGCAGGACCACTCGATGACATAAACATAGGCACACACGGTAGTGATCATGTCGCCGCTATAAATAGTTTCTGTGTACAAACACACACATACACATACTACACATATACATTCACTGTACAAACACACACATACATATACTGTACATATACATTCACTGTACAAACACACACATACATATGCTGTACATATACATTCACTGTACAAACACACATATACACATACTGTACATATACATTCACTGTACAAACACACATACTGTATACACATACTGTACATATACATTCGCTGTACACACATATACACATACTGTACATATACAAGTACATATGCACACATACACTCATGCACATAATCACGTTTTATCAAACATATATTAACGTTGTTGCCCTAGGGTAAACTGGGTATAACACATGGCACACTGACAAAGCTTAACCTATTGTTACTATAACAATCTACAAGGTTAATGTAGGTTGCTTCTCTTTCTTCCCCTCCATTTTTCTGCATTCTTTCGTATCTCAAGTTATCATTACGTATATGTATTGTTGCATTTGAACAATTGTATTGTTGATAATAAAGGTAAAGTATTGGTATTGTTTATTATCAATAGCACTATTTCTATTGGTATTCATATTGCTCCATTTTTAGTGTAATAATGCTCATTGTCATTTCTGTATTTTTTTTTTTTTTTTCGCTAACTGCTTATTTGCTATTACTTTTACCATCTTATTTGTACATGTCCTATTTGCTGATGTTGCTCTGTTGTTGTTGTTGTGTTTGCTGTTGTTGTTTTTGTCTCTCTGTCTAATGCCCCTCTTGTCCCCACAATTCCCCCCTCTGTCTTCCTTTTTCTCTCTTTCTATCCCCTCCTGCTCCGGCCCGGCTGCACCAAATGATAATATAAATACATTTAATAAAGTCAAAATACAAGTAAGGCAACAAGAGAAGTATCCTACACTTCTCTTTTGTAAAGTAAATCTGAACAGCCGATATGGGCATCTACATCTGCTATATGATTTGCCCGAGAAGCTGGGCAGGACATTATAAAAAAATAAATAAATAAATAAATAAATAAATAGTTTCTGTGTTAGCGCTTAAAATAACAATATTAGGTTAATATTTAAGTCACAAAATGTAAATGGAGTATTGTTGGCGCTTTTTGAATGGTTATTTGATGGATTTTATGGGCGAATTAGTAGAACTCCCATTGGCCACGCTGTAAGTGAACTTTTATTTATGTTTGTTTAATATTTATAATGCATTAAAAGAAAATCCATCTTTCGTCATGTCTTTCATAATGATTGTGAACTATAGGCAAGATTCCCAAAAAAGTACAGTTCCACTTTAACTATTTATTCAAAAGAACATTGAATTTTTTATAGTTATAATTATTTACTTGCTCATTGTATATTCATTTATTTATTCACTGTTGTGTTACAAATAGAGAACAAACAAGTGGGTTGAAACTGCTATAATACTAAAAGGGGTAGGATTAAATGAGCTCTGCTTCTTCCTACTCCTTTTCGGACATGCTGTACTGAAACAACTGGAAATATGTGATGCATTACATTGCAACTGTTTGAAATAAACTGACACCGACCAACCAAGACTCCCATATTTGTTTAAAACCCTGCTCCTAAACATCACAACTATTCCATGTCGTTTAAAGTTAAAACCCATAGGGCTGACTACCTAATGCACAAATATTATCGGAGACGACAAAACCTGAAAGTCTTGTCCGGGTCGATGTCTTTACATTTGAAATATTGCTAACATGACTTTTCTGTGTGTTTTCACAGTATCAATCAATCAATCAATCAATCGTTTATTTATATAGCAGTAGAACTGTTCTCTAATGAAATACCCGGGGGGATAAGTAATTCATGAGATGTTCAAGCATTATTGCTTTGTGTTCCTGGGAGAAAGAAACTCAGGCCACACTAAATATGAACACGTTATTTGACTTACGTCATCAGAGAATAGTTCCATCACCTTGTCCAAGTTATTCAGCGTGTCACTGTACAGATTCTTCAAGATGACGTGCTGTGAGGCAACAAAAACATGGTCAGCGTCTGGGCGTGCTTGTGGAACCTCCACAGTAATAATAATAAAAAAGGTCCTGTGCGGACCCTAATAATAATACTAGATTTTATTTGTAAAAAGCACTTCACATTGAGCAAACAACCTCAAAGTGCTACAGTGTATTGAAAAATAATAATAATAATAAAAAATAAACTAGAACAGCCTAATAGCTAGAACTAGTATGCATATATCTATAACAAGGCTTTTTTTAAAAGAAGGGTTTTTAAGCCTTTTTTAAAAGCATCCACAGTCTGTTGTGCCCTCAGGTGGTCAGGGAGAGCATTCCACAGACTAGGAGCGGCGGAGCAGAAAGCCCGGTCTCCCATAGTTCGTAGCTTTGTCCTCGGAGGTAAGAGGAGGTTAGCCTGTCCGGAGCGGAGGTGTCGTGTGGAGGATTTGGGGGTGAGTAGTTCTTTGAGGTACAGGGGGGCATTTCTATAGAGGCACTGGTGGGTTAGTAGGGAGACTTTGTATTCAATCCTGAGTGGAACAGGAAGCCAGTGAAGGGATTTGAGAATTGGTGTGATGTGGTCGTATTTCCGCGCACTATCAGGATCCTAGCAGCACTATTTTGTATGTATTGCAGCTTCTGGATGTTCTTGCTTGGAATCCCGACAAGAAGTGCGTTGCAGGAGTTGTTCCAAAAAGTCGGACAACTCCGAAACCAAACAAAGGGTAAATGCCAGGTCATGCCCAATCACACGTGTGCTTATTCTACTGTCATTTATTAAGAATGTTAATTTCTGAATATTCATCATGAAATGCTGTAACTAGATTACAGAAATGCTAATAAAAATACATATTAAGTTACAGGAATGCACACTTTATCCCATGCTTACATCTCATTGTGCAACATGTATACGAAATGCGATATCTGAAAGGGGTACAAATTATTTCCAAAGTAGGACCTCCACCCAGACATACAATACTAGTAACCTGACTCTCGCCAGATCCTCGTAGTTCGCTGAGCTCCACACAAGAATCTGGGCTCGAGGGCTTTGCAAACTCCTTCAAGATAGCAAAAAATAATGAGCCGGGCGGGATTTCATAGATGTGACGTAGCGCTGAAGCGACTGTTTGATTCAAACAACAATGGCGGCACGCAAGGGGAGGAGTCGTGTGCTGACATTGATTCTGCTATTGCAACTGTTTTGTCGAATCTATCGAATATTCATTCTTTAAAAGATGAACAGAGAACGGTTTTGAAAGCATTTATTAACTTTTCGCTCTGTCGTTATCCAATATGTCGGCTGTTCTGTTTTGGATTTCCCAGGGTCGCTCTCATCAGCGTCACGGGTTGTTTTTAATGTGAGTGGTTGAAGTAGCACATCATTCAAGATAACGGACAAGTGGTTTATCTGTCCATCCATCCATCCATTTTCTACCGCTTGACCCTTTCGGGGTCACGGGGGGCGCTGGAGCCTATCTCAGCTGCATTCGGGCGGAAGGCGGGCTACACCCTGGACAAGTCGCCACCTCATCGTATCCAATCACATACATTTATTTTTTTTTACAAGGCCCCGCCTTATTAAATACATCTCCTATTGAGAAGTCCCAGATCCTTGTGTTAATAATCAAATGTAAATAATCATAAATAATCAAATGTATATATTTTTCTTATGCTTTCTGATCTCTCTGTCTCTATCGCCACTACTTGCTGTACATATCCTACCAAGTCAGACCTACACTGTTTCAATGTACATTTCTCTGATGATACAATTGTTGATGACTGAAGAGATGATAACAACCAAACCTAACCCCCCCCCCCTCCACATCCCACACCCTGGATTGTAAATGTCAATAATTCAATGTATATACTCTGATGATTATCTTGTGTGATGACTGTATTATGATGATAGTAAATATCTGATAGTATATATCTGTATCATGAATCAATTTAAGTGGACCCCGACTTAAACAAGTTGAAAAACTTTTTCGGGTGTTACCGTTTAGTGGTCAATTGTACGGAATATGTACTTCACTGTGCAATCTACGAATAAAAGTCTCAAACAATCAAACAAAAAGCTCAGCGAACTACAAGGATCTGGCGAGAGTCAGGTTACAATACTAGTACATAGCTCATGAAAAACAAGATTTATTTTCATTGTAATCACTTATATTACAAAATAATCGCATGGAAATGACTGCGCTCATTTGATTATGAGACATTTAACTTGTTATGATGTGATGTTTAGGACGGGTGTGTTGCTGGTGTAGCCACAGTGTGCACATCTGATGTTGCTCACGTGCACCACTGAATGCTCAGGGAGTTTTGCGCTTGCTCACACATGAAAATTTAGAAGGAACATTGATTCAGACCCGTCCAGATACAAGTAGATAATTATCTTATTATTTATCAGTTAACTTATTTTTTAAACGCGTATGTCAATGAAGAACATTAAAATGTTTTGAAAATATTGACTGTACATTTTGTTAACGGTTAAATAATGGGGACTGTTCGACCCCTTAACAGATTATTTCTATTATAAAGTTTCCTGGAAAAATTTGGGACTGTGATTAAATACAGAGGTTTCCATGTACTTGGTAATTACATGTGTATGTGTCTTAAAATGAAACCTAGCCCCACCAGTTTCCTGTGCTTGTACTTCCAGGTAGCCCTCTCAAAGCACAGCACCTCCACTTCCTTCGTCAGGTTGACGATCTGCATCTGCAGCAGCATGCTCCTCTGCTTCTCAGCCTGCAGGGCAAGAGCCAGCGCCTTGTTGTTGCTCTTCAGGGAGGCCTTGAAGAAGGAGGAGGAGGTGTCTGGGGTGGCAGAGAACAAGCCGGTAAGTTGTATGTATGTAAATGTCAAGGCACAATAAAACCAAAAGACACTCAGGAGACTCACTGAATATCTTGTTTTTGATCTTGGATGCTATAACTGTAGTCTGTTTGGAAGCCTGGGCCGGCATCCTTGTCCTTTGATGCAACATGACTGACACATGAACACATTAGCTGAAATACAAACCCCGTTTCCATATGAGTTGGGAAATTGTGTTAGATGTAAATATAAACGGAATACAATGATTTGCAAATCATTTTCAACCTATATTCAGTTGAATATGCTACAAAGACAACATTTGATGTTCAAACTGATAAACTTTTTTTTTTCTTGCAAATAATCATTAACTTTAGAATTTGATGCCAGCAACACGTGACAAAGAAGTTGGGAAAGGTGGCAATAAATACTGATAAAGTTGAGGAATGCTCATCAAACACTTATTTGGAACATCCCACAGGTGAACAGGCAAATTGGGAACAGGTGGGTGCCATGATTGGGTATAAAAGTAGATTCCATGAAATGCTCAGTCATTCACAAACAAGGATGGGGCGAGGGTCACCGCTTTGTCAACAAATGTGTGAGCAAATTGTTGAACAGTTTAAGAAAAACCTTTCCCAACCAGCTATTGCAAGGAATTTAGGGATTTCACCATCTACGCTCCGTAATATCATCAAAGGGTTCAAAGAATCTGGAGAAATCACTGCACGTAAGCAGCTAAGCCCCGTGACCTTCGATCCCTCAGGCTGTACTGCATCAACAAGTGACATCAGTGTGTAATGGATATCACCACATGGGCTCAGGAACACTTCAGAAAACCACTGTCAGTAACTACAGTTGGTCGCTACATCTGTAAGTGCAAGTTAAAACTCTCCTATGCAAGGCGAAAACCGTTTATCAACAACACCCAGAAAGGCCGTCTGCTTCGCTGGGCCTGAGCTCATCTAAGATGGACTGATACAAAGTGGAAAAGTGTTCTGTGGTCTGACGAGTCCACATTTCAAATTGTTTTTGGAAACTGTGGACGTCGTGTCCTCCGGACCAAAGAGGAAAATAACCATCCGGATTGTTTTAGGCGCAAAGTTGAAAAGCCAGCATCTGTGATGGTATGGTGGTGTATTAGTGCTCAAGACATGGGTAACTTACACATCTGTGAAGGCGCCATTAATGCTGAAAGGTACATACAGGTTTTGGAGCAACATATGTTGCCATCCAAGCAACGTTACTATGGACGCCCCTGCTTATTTCAGCAAGACAATGCCAAGCCACGTGTTACATCAACGTGGCTTCATAGTAAAAGAGTGCGGGTACTAGATTGGCCTGCCTGTAGTCCAGACCTGTCTCCCATTGAAAATGTGTGGCGCATTATGAAGCCTAAAATACCACAACGGAGACCCCCGGACTGTTGAACAACTTAAGCTGTACATCAAGCAAGAATGGGAAAGAATTCCACCTGAGAAGCTTCAAAAATGTGTCTCCTCAGTTCCCAAACGTTTACTGAGTGTGGTTAAAAGGAAAGACCATGTAACACAGTGGTGAACATGCCCTTTCCCAACTACTTTGGCACATGTTGCAGCTATGAAATTCTAAGTTAATTATTATTTGCGAAAAAAAAAAAAAGTTTATGAGTTTGAACATCAAATATCTTGTCTTTGTAGTGCATTCAATTGAATATGGGTTGAAAAGGATTTGCAAATCATTGTATTCCGTTTATATTTACATCTAACACAATTTCCCAACTCATATGGAAACGGGGTTTGTATAAGAGAAGCACTGGTTCTTCGATTAGTTACTAATCCAGGCAAGTTTGCAGGTCAAACTAGTAGCAGTGGAACAATTTATTAGGCATCAGCAATTCAAAATGGGTGTGAACCTATAGTTTCAAATGGAAGGTTAAAGCGGTCTATAGCTTCCATAAGTCTATTTAACATGATTGGACGGTGTCTTCTAGTAAAGTGATGACTTTCATTCAGACGTCATTTAGCATTTAACGGCTAGCATTGGCTTCGACACTCCGAATTCCATTTGAATGAGCGATGCTCAGTAGCGCTCGCGACTAACTACCTTAATTACAAAAATGTACATACTTACCGGCTAAACCCCGTTTTTGAGTAGATTTTCTTAATGCGAAGCGAACAATTGGAGAGATAGACAAATTGGTAACAATGAATTACAGAATGACACCCAAACCACCGCCAACTTCCATCTTATTTTTAAGCCAACAAATTTGGCCGCGCTTCCGGTTGTCAACATATGGAGAGCCAATCAAAATCGAGTAGAGTGGATTAACTTGGCTCCTGAGTTTGTCTGCTCAGGCTGTGTATGCCTTAACATTGAAATCGGGTTCAAGTTCCTAAATAACAATATTTTATGTAACTAAAAAACAATATATCCTTGGACGACAGCAGCTTATTAGGTCAACTAAATGTAGCTTAAACATAATATGGTCCAGTTTAAGATGTGCTGCAAACTAAAAGTGTTAACAAAGTACAAAGAAGAAGACTTCAAAACCGCAATAAAAGTTCACCTCCAGGCAGCTACAACCCTAAACTAACACCCTCCCCGGATTGCTAATAATCAAATGTAAACAATCAAATGCAGATATTTTTTCTTTTTCTTATGCCTTCTGATCTCTCTCTCTCTCTCTCTCTCTCTCTCTCTCTCTCTCTCTCTCTCTCTCTCTCTCTCTCTCTCTCTCTCTCTCTCTCTCTCTCTCTCTCTCTCTATGTCCACTACTTGATGTCCATATCCCATCCCCCCCTCCACACACCTGATTGTAAATAATGTAAATAATTCAATGTGATTATCTTGTGTGATGACTGTATTATGATGATAGTATATATGATAGTATATATCTGTATCATGAATCAATTTAAGTGGACCCCGACTTAAACAAGTTGAAAAACGTATTCAGGTGTTACCATTTAGTGGTCAATTGTACGGAATATGTACTTCACTGTGCAACCTACTAATAAAAGTCTCAATCAATCAAAAAAAAAAAAACTTTTGATACACGTCTTGAACTTTATTGAAAACAAGCTATTCACCTCATTACGTGAAACCACCACTGACCTAACTATTAAGAGAACGGTTAGATTTAGAATTAATTGTGTTAGGGTTAGGGTCACACTGGGTTGCAACCCTGTAGATTAATTTATATTATATATTAATGATTATGCTTGTATACATTTGTAAATATGTTATGCCATAATTAGGGCTGTGAATCTTTGGGTGTCCCACTATTCGATTCAATATCGATTCTTGGGGTCACGATTCAATTCAAAATCGATTATTTTTTTTTTCAATTCAACACGATTCTCGATACAAAAACGATTTTTTTCCCCCCCGATTCAAAACGATTCTCTATTCATTCAATACATAGGATTTCAGCAGGATCTACCCCAGTCTGTTGACATGCAAGCAGAGTAGTAGATTTTTGTAAAAAGCTTTTATAATTGTAAAGGACAATGTTTTATCAACATGATTGCAATAATGTAAATTTGTTTTAAACTATTAAATGAACCAAAAATATGACTTATTTTATCTTTGTGAAAATATTGGACACAGTGTGTTGTCAAGCTTATGAGATGTGATGCAAGTGTAATCCACTGTGACACTATTGTTCATTTTATTTTTTACTTTTTTATAAATGTCTAATGATAATTTCAATGAGGGATTTTTAATCACTGCTATGTTGAAATTGTAACTAATATTGATACTGTTGTTGATAATATTCATTTTTGTTTCACTACTTTTGGTTTGTTCTGTGTCGTGTTTGTGTCTCCTCTCAATTGCTCTGTTTATTGCAGTTCTGAGTGTTGCTGGGTCGGGTTTGCTTTTGGAATTGGATTGCATTGTTATGGTATTGCTGTGTATTGTTTTGTTGGATTGATTAATTAAAAAAATAAAATAATATTTTTTTTTTTTTTTAAATCGATTTTTTTTTAAATGAGAATTGATTCTGAATCGCACAACGTGTTTGAATTCGAATCGATTTTTTCCCACACCTCTAGCCATAATGTACGTGTATTGAAATAAATGAACGCGAACCATCGCATCCAATCGATCACCGAGCTTGCCGTCTCGACTCGTAATGTCTGGTCATCAAGCTAGTACTAGTATCAAAGCGTCTTCGTCCCTCAAATCTCCCTGTGGGAGTATTTAAATATTTTTTTTATTGTGTTCTGGCACTTCCAATGGATTCAAGCGCCCATGTGGAATTGATAAGTCGATGGGTAAGTCGAAAGCGTGGCCGAAAATAAGCTGGTAGCAATGAACCGGCTGTAGCATAGGAGGCTAACAGGCGCTTGCTAGCTTGCACAAGCTAACTTGACGTTTGGGCTTACGGGTTAAAGTTGGCATTTCGATAGGAAGTCCAGATAAATACGAGCATTTGTGTGCATTTTGTTGTGTTTTGCATCTGCTTAGCTTTTAGTGGGTAGACGCGATAACATACAAGGTTGACTTTAAGTTTGACAGCCATGAATAACAGGGCTGTTTAAACTGAGCTGCTTTATTGGTTTTGTGTGTCGATTATGTTAATGTCGGGCTGAGTTTAAAGCTGTCAAACGACACACACACACATTTTTACACACAAACATTTACATACACACACACCACAAGGTTCGTCGCGCAGACGGCCTGTTATTATGGTCACATGACAGGAACGGAGAACCTGATGCTAGCACTTCTGCTCTTTTCGCCACCAAGATCCCACATGACATGAAATGATGCTCGGGCAGTTCTTCAAAGAGTAAGTTAATGAAAAGATATTTGTGTTTTTGAAAAGGAGTGTGAATGCGCGACACGCTCGGCCATCATCCGTGGAGAAAGTTCGGACTCGATCAGGACCAAATTGACAACAAGGCAGTCGCTACTGAGCTAATCAAAGGGCAGCGAAGTTGGAGGATTACATTCGTTTTCTAATAGCTCCCTTTTTTTGTTTCGATTTCGTGTTTATTGCTGTTGGAAGACACGTAATTTGTGTTTGTAAATGTAGCTAGCTTTCGACACACCTTTTAAACCACAATCGAATATGATTGTATCTAGAGATGTCCGATAAATGCTTTAAAATGTAATATCGGAAATCATTGGTATCGGTTTCAAAGTTATCAGTATCGGGTTCAAAAAGTAAAATGTATGACTTGTGCAAACGCCGCTGTGTACACGGACGTAGGGAGAAGTACAGAGCGCCAATAAACCTTAAAGGCACTGCCTCTGCATAATATATGCGGCTGTATCACACACACACAAGTGAATGCAAGGCATGCTTGATCAACAGCCATACAGGTCACACTGAGGGTGGCCGTATAAACAACTTTAACACTGTTACAAATATGCACCACACTGTGAACCCACACCAAACAAGAATGACAAACACATTTCGGGAGAACATCCGCACCGTAAGACAACATAAACAAAACAGAACAAATACCCAGAACCTCTTGCAGCACTAACTCTTCCGGGACGCTACAATATACACTCCCGCTACCACCAAACCCCGCCCACCTCAACACCCCCTCCCGAATTCGGAGGTCTCAAGGTTGGCATGTATGCTCTAGTACAGTGGTCCCCAACCACCGGGCTGGGGCCCGGTACCGGTCCGTGGACCGATTGGTACCGGGCCGCACAAGAAATAAAAAAATAGAGCAAAAAATAAATAAAAATATATATATATATTTTTTATTTTATTTTATTTTTTATTTTTATTTTTTTTTATGAAATCAACATAAAAAACAATATATACATTATATATCAATATAGATCAATACAGTCTGCAGGGATACAGTCCATAAGCACACATGATTCTTCTTCTCTTCTTCTTTATGACAAAAAAAAAATAATTAAAAAAAAATACCATACCACCCACCACCCCCCCACCCCCACCCCGGTCCGTGGGACAAATTTTCAAGCGTTGACCGGTCAGCAGCTACAAAAAGGTTGGGGACCACTGCTCCAGTATACTCTGGACTGAAGCTGTGTGCCTTCATTCTTTTTGTAGCTGTTGTTTTGAGACATGTTTTAAAAAAATAAATAAAAATAATGCACTTTGTGAAAGTCAAAGTATAGCATTTCCCATAGTTGTAGTGGGTATCAGGATTATCTCAGGGAGAGCATGTCCCAAATTCCAAGCTGCTGTTTTGAAGCATGTTAAAAAAAATAATGCACTTTGTGACTTCAATAATAAATATGGCAGTGCCATGTTGGCACTTTTTTCCATAACTGGAGTTGAAATTGTTCTCTTATTTTGGAAAACTTTGTTTTTGATTGATTGATTGAAACTTGTATTAGTAGATTGCACAGTACAGTACATATTCCGTACAATTGACCACTAAATGGTAACACCCGAATACGTTTTTCAACTCGTTTAAGTCGGCGAGCTCCACGTTAATCAATTCATGGTAAAGTAACATTGTTTAATGCATCCAGCAGGGCATCACAACAAAATTAGGCATAATAATGTGTTAATCCCACGACTGTATATATCGGTATCGGTTGATATCGGAATCGGTAATTAAGAGTTGGACAATATCGGATATCGGCAAAAAAGCCATTATCGGACATCTCTAATTGTATTGTAGTAGTAGAAGTATTCTATTAGTGTGTCAAACTCAAGGCCCGGGGGACAGATCTGGCCCGCGATATCATATTATCTGGCCGCAAACACCTGGAAATGATATGTGTCAATAAAGTACTTAATATTTTATTACTAAATGTAATGGATTATTTTCATTTTGACAGAAAACATATATGTACTGCTTGAAATTGCGTGCCTTTTAAACTGTAATAGTATCCATTATTGCAACAAATATTACAGTATATTATGTGTGGAGCTTGCATGTTCTCCCCGTGACTGCGTGGGTTCCCACCGGGTACTCCAGCTTCCTCCCACCTCCAAAGACATGCACCTGGGGATAGGTTGATTGGCAACACTAAAAATTGGCCCTATTGTGTGAATGTGAGTGTGAATGTTGTCTGTCTATCTGTGTTGGCCCTGTGATGAGGTAGCGACTAGTCCAGGGTGTACCCCGCCTTCTGCCCGAATGCAGCTGGGATAGGCTCCAGCATCCCCCTTAACCCCGAAAGGGACAAGCTGTATAAAATGGATGGATATAATAAATACTTAAATATCTGCTTGACTTATGATTTCACAGCAAACTACCCATCAAATTAATACAAAGGACAATACATTTTACGGTGTTCTTGACAGCATATTACTGGAAATTGAAAAAACTAAAAAAAAATTGTATTAAAATTCTATTGACTTAGTTGCCGTATTTTTACTGTAAAATCTTGTTTTTAAGGGTGTATTACTGTAAATGGAAAAACGATACATTTGTTTCTACGGTAGGAAAACTGGCAGCTAAGATGCCAGAATAAAAAATAAACTTGTACTGTTTTTCCATTAACAATATAATGTTGTAAAAACCAATGTAAATTTAATAGTAAAATTCTGGCGGCAACTAAGCTGCCAGATTTTTCCATAAAAAACTAAAAACAAAACAGTGGTACTCTTTTTATATTTACCGTAAAATGTTGTAAAAAATAAAAAACAATATTTTACAGTAACATTTTGTAAATGTAAAGTTTTTACTGTAAAATTGAACGTCTACTTAAAACAATTCATATAATTAATAATGAAATCCAGAGGGAAATTCATACATTATTCGCTGTTACAAGCGGCCCTCTGATGGCAGCCATGACTGCTATGTGGCCCTCAATGAAAACGAGTTTGACATCCCTGTTTAGTACGTCGACCTGTTGCCTCTCAGCAATACCACATTAGTCAGCATGCTCTTATAATAAAGTATGCATTATTTTATTTACATCAGCAGTTTTACAATAGCAATTTCTATCTCAAATGCATCATATTGTAGTATATGTTAGTACAGTGGTCCCCAACCTTTTTTTTTTTTTACCAGGGACCGGTTTAATATTTGCATTATTTTCACGGACCGGCTTTCCACATGTGGCAGATAAAAATAACAAAGAAATGAGCAGGAAAAATCAACTCACTATAACGCTGAAGTTGTAAAATAAAGGAGTTGTAATATACATCTATTAATAAACTTATTGGTGTGTTTAGTGGGACAGGTGAAAGTTAAGTCTGAGAAAATGCGGTAGTTTATAAATTAATGAATGTTTCTGTGTGGCCTGGTAGCAAATGCGGTTGGGGACCACAGTGTTAGTAGGTATGTTATTGCATGTAGACAATAGCAGCAATTTGTGTGGAACTGCTGTTTTTTTTCTAGTCTCACCTTCTCACCCTGATGCCTGTGGACCAGTTGGACTGTCAGTAGAAAGTCTCTTAACAAGGCTGTTCCATTTAGTTTTGTCCAGGGCCATTGTCTTCACTTTGTCTAAGTTGTTCTATTCTCGTTGACTAATTTCTTCCCTACGTTTTCTTGGTCTCCCTAAGGGCCGTTTCCTTTTAGGCTTCCAGTGTCCATACCATCGTAGTTGGTTCCTCTCAATAATGGCCAGTAATGGTTCTTAGCGAGGGAGTCTCTAATTTTTGTTGTTTCTTTTCGTCTCCCCATGAATAAGTCTCAGTACTATCATCTTTTTGACTCCGAGTTCGTGTTGTAGATTCTGTGTCAGCACCCATGTCTCGCTCCCGAAAAGTAGTACTGGCCTCAGAATAGTAGTGACACGCACAAACATTTTTGGAAATTTACGTTTCTTTCAGGAGTAGTTTGTTAGTACGTGTCTCTTTGCATGTTGACAAAAGCAACTGCTGTTTTTTTCTAGAAAGATGGACAATTATTGGCAACAGATGAATTATTAGAGCACCAATCTGTAATGAGCTGGAGTCTATCCCAGTTGATCTTGGCCGGGGTACACCTTGGACTGGTCACAGCACACATATTTGACGCTTATGGTCATTTTAAAATGGCCGTTTAACCCATCCATCCATTTTCTACCACTTATCCCTCCCAGTGGTTCTCAAAAATTGGGACGGGTTCCCCTGGGGGGGGAACGTTCTTCATCAGTATCATGCGTCAAACCCCGCTTCGAAAAGCTGTGCACTACAAACGTGCTCATTGTAGCCATTAATCCTGACTTCCGCATTTTGAAAAAATTAAAATATCAGCACAGACTGTTTTATTCACTTTTGTTTTGTAGGTAAAGTGCTTTATCTATATATTGTGCTCCTTGATTTTATTATTATTTATTGAGTTTATTAGTTTCATTTTTCAGTATCAAATGGTTCTTGTTGGTCAAAAAAAAAATTATATTTTAAATAAGGTTAAAAAAACATATATTTCAGGCAAATTTGATGCATTTTAAATGTTTTCTGCTACAGACTAAAAAAACAATGTTAAAGTTGCTCTTTGTTATAAGTTGATTTATATTTCTTTCTTTTTTTGTTTTCTTTAGGGATACAGTGTTCCGCAGAGGTGTACTTACAACAATTTTTTAGACACATGATACTATTTATAGTAATGATATAAAATTTATTTTTTCCCAGGGGGGAGGGGCGTAACAGAAAATAATTGAGAAGCCCTGTTTAACCTAACTTGCATGTTAACACATGCTACCTTATAGCGGGGTCGTGATTGTGTGCCGTGTCGTTGCCTCTCCAGTAGGAGACTCCGGGAGATGGCCACTGAGGACAAGTCCTTGCCGTCGGACTGGAGCGTGGAGCCGCCCGTCACCTCACCTGCCAGCCCCTCCCACCTGACTCACTTCAAGCCGCTCACGCCGGAGCAGGATGAGCCGCCACTGCGCTCGGCGTACAGCTCCTTCGTCAACCTGTTCCGCTTCAACAACAAAGGTAAGCAGCGGCCTCGAGCCTGAAAACTGTAGTACCCTTTGTGCATAAAAACAAATATATGTACAACATGGCAGCAACAGAAACCAATGTTGTACTCGCGATAAACAACAAGTGTAACATGCACACCCACATGCTAACATGCTAATGCTAATAAACAATTGTATTGTCTAATGCTAATAAACAAACAAGTGCCGGGCAAGTCATACGTGCACTTCCTAAAGTTGTGACACAAGAAATTATCGTGGAAATTTTGTGAGCGGCATGGAAATAAACGCACAAAGACACGCCAACCTCACAATATGGCACTGACACAATAATAACACATTATTTTACATATATACATAGGTCTGAAAAGTTGCAAATGTCGATTTGGGAGGTTGCCTACTGCCACAGCTAATCACAGACCTTGATGATTATTTGCTTTTAAATGAGACTTGTCGGTGAAAGTTAAGCTGTTTGGGCTGTACATCTTGATGTATTGATAAAGTAAGGTTTTAAATTGTTTCGTCCACGTATGAAACAGTAGTTGATTGAAGTCGCTCCATCACTGTATAAACACAAATGAGATTCACGTGTCCAAGACCTTATTAGAAGAAGCAGCTGCTGTCACACTCTTGTGTGGTCATGTGGGGGAAGTTGCTCTTTCTTCCTGGCATCCGGCAGGTCACATGACATAACTGCGCCGGAAAAAACCCTCACTGTATCACTGCGTTACTGTCGTTAGACCTCGTGTCGGGAAACCTGCAATAAGGTTTGAGTTGGGTGTTGACTAGGAATGGGAATTGATAAGATTTTTCTGGTTTCGGTTCCACTTTTGATTCTGCTTAATTACTTGGTTCTTTATCGGTTCTCATTTGGATAAAAGCTTAACAATCCAGTTGATTAGATTTAACTTTGTATAGTTTAGAAGAAACATGAATGTACAAACTCAAAATTTAAGGTTTTAAGAGGCCGACAACCTCCACGGGGTCAGGGTTCCTCAGAAAATGTTTTCTTGAAATCAACTAATATAACAATAAGATTAATAGTCTACTGTAAAAATAAACAAAATAATACATAAAATGCTAATTTTTTAGAAGAATATATGAGCTGACCCCTCAAAAAAATAAATAAACTAGTGACAAATACGAGCAGGTCAAGGCCTATAAACATTACACATTATTTTGCAGAAAAATCAGTTTTATTTTTAGAAAGGATATGAGATTTTTCTGACTAATTACGGTGTATCCGCTTTGGAGAACAAATCTCAGACACAGAGAGGGAGGAGACTCTGTTTTGTCACGATTTGCGTGATAAGTGTTCTTTTTACTTTTAAAGAAAATAAGATTAGCTTTTACAGTGATGTGCTAACATGACAGGCAGTGTTAGTTAGTTAGTTAGTTAGTTAGTTAGTTAGTTAGTTAGTTAGTTCTGTGCCGTGCGTGGTGATGTCAGGTGCGTCCACAGTCATCAATAACAACACTGGCAAATTATTCCTAGGAATCGGAATACTGGAAGCCGGTTTTAAACAGCAACCGGCTTTCGATTCCCATCCCTAGTGTTGACCTTAGCCACTTCATTAGGTACACCTGCACAATGTTTTCTAATGGTACTTTCAAATGTACAAACGTTACAATATTCGTCCTCGCTCGTGCACAGATGAGGGCCGTCCCCCCGTGGCAGCTTCGGACAAGCCGGACGAGCCAAACCCTTCCCCTCAGTCGGAGAGAAGGAGCTGGTCGTCCAGCTCTTCCCCTTCCGTCTACAGCTCCAGGGCGCACCGGAAGCCGCATCCCGAGCACCTGCGACGCAGTTCCACCGCCTCAGGTAAAAACACACTTAATGCAGATGTTGTCTGGCTGGCTTTTTGCGATGTTTGATTTCCTGCTCTCTAAAACTGAAAGATAACATTCGTATGATAATATTGAAGCCAATTTTGTTTCTTATGTTGTCATTTCAGATAGCAGCAGGAAGTCTGATACGCCGCTGAGCAACCATGACCCCCGAACTGCTGTGCAGCTTCGCACGGCGCTGAAGCGACTGAAGGAAATTATGGACGGAAAGAGCCAGGTTTGGTTCCTCCGTACTTTAAGGCAGCATTTGCCATTGTGCATTTTTTACATGAGAGCAACGGTGTCCGAACTACAGCCCGCGGGCCGCACTTGGTAGCACAAGTCCAATAAGCTATTTGGCCGGGCGTCTTCATATAGTATACAAATAGTCAGCAGTCTGATAGCTGCCATTTTGTCACCATCTGGTGGCCAATGAACTTAACTCAAGTCAGTGGCCATCAATTGTACATCAATGTCAATTTGCGCATAGCATTTACTATTATGACCCAATTCAAACAACATTCCCTAGTCGTGGTGCAGAATTTTTTTTAACTTGCACATACATTCAACGGTCACACATAACACATCCTGCTTACTGAACGTTGTTGCTATTACAAAAACCGTCCAATCAGCATAAACAATTCAAAACAAAATTCAAAACATCTACAAGCCATTTTTGCACTTGCAATATATGAATATAAACAACTTATGGAAAAATATGCACTCTTTTTGCAACCTTTAAACACGGTGGGTGAAGAGGTAACAGACATTATTGCTTGCAATGTAGTACGTATTAAACACAGTAGAATATTTGTATTTATTGTACAGTAACGTTACCATATATAAACGTCCAACAATACAATGTATTTGGCTGATTTAGTTCTACAAAAGTAGTCAAAAGGGCTGATAACGGATATTACAGAAGCTTCTGTTATCGTCTACACTCAGGGCAGCCATCTTTGAAGCCAACTTAAAGGTGGTGAGAATTTTCCGACTTTCCGAGTTAAAATTTCTGACGAGGAACCCAGAAATTCCGACTTAAAACGACGAGAGAAAGAGTATTTAATAGTCCTCTCTGTCAGTATGTGTTGCCAACATAATGAACAAAAATACATTATTTGTAATTTAATTAATAGTACCATAATGATTTTTGGAACCTTGAGTATTGGCCTATATTGGAACCTTGAGTATTGGCCGAAACCGATGTTGATCCGATCTGATATTAGCACAAACCATACATACTTTTCTTATTTTGTAGTGTGAAATGTTAGAGAAAGTTTGATCTGGGGAAATTAATCAAACAGAACAGTGTTAGGTATGAAAAATATTAACTGATTTATTATTAACCGTCTGGAATGGACTTATGCTGTCTTTAACTTGAAACATAGTACGTTGAATGACGCAGACACATTTGTTACTGGATACTTTCTAATAGGCTTTTAACTTGGAGACTTTGTAGGTGTAAGTAATATGCAACTATAAATATGTTACACTTATTTATATTGACAAATTTGCTGTTTTAGACTGCATTATTGTTCAATTAAGGACACTTCTATATCTAGCTTTTGTGCTATTGTGTGCTTAGCTGTTGTGCAGCTGCGAGGTCCTGGTAGCCTATGCTGTATATAACCTACCATGTTTACCTTTTGTAAACCTCACTAAAATAGAAGAAAAGACCAACCTTGTGTGCTGTGGTTTCTTTGACGATGTAAAGTGCTTTGATTCACTAGAGAAAAGCGCTATATAAATATGATTCACTTAACTTCACTTCGCTTATTGGAGGACATTTAGCAAAAAATCTGGACTGGCTGTCCGGATTTGCACAAGTAAACGTGCTGCAGAACTGCTTGCTTTTATTCACAATATACTCCATAAGTAACAACATTATAAATAGATAAATAGTTAGTGAAGTAAGTTATATTTCATATAGTGAGATAAATAAGATTATCTAGAAAAGGAATAGATGGATGAAATAAATTCACAATATTTATCATGGTTCTTCTTTGTACCGGTACTTTGTAGACACTTTAAGTTTGAAGAGTTTCTTTAAGTGGATTATACTAGTACATTGTTAGATGTCTTTGCTTAATCCATTCCATAATTTAATTCCATATACTGAAGCTCTTAAGTGTTGTACATGCGTACAAATGTTTTAAATGACATTTTTCTCTAAGATTATATTTCTCCTTTTGTTGAGAATAATTGTTGTACATTCTTGGGTAGCAGGTTATAGTTTGCTTTGTACATAATTTGAGGCTGTTTGCAAATGTACCAAATCATTGAATTTCAATATTTGTGATTCAATAAATAAAGGGTTTGTATGTTCTCTATATCCAACATTATGTATTATTCTAACTGATCTTTTTTGTAACACCGTTAGTGAATGAAGTGTACTTTTGTAGTTATTTCCCCATATTTCTGCACAATCACTCAGATATGGTAACACTAGCGAGCAGTAGAGAATATGCAGTGATTTTTGGTCTACAATATATTTTTTGCTTTGTTCATTATTGATGTGTTTCTTGCCACTTTAGGATGTATATTTTTATGATAGTTCCAGTAAATTCTATCATCATCATTATACCTAGAAATTCGGTTTCATTTACTCTTTCAAGTTCTATTCCGTCTATTTTTATTTGTGTTTTACTTTCCCTTTTACTGTTACCGAATAGCATTATTTTAGTTTTACTGAGGTTTAAGGGTAGTCTGTTTTTGTCAAACCATCTTTTAAATTAGTTAATTTCTTCTGTTATTATTTGTATTAGCTTCTGTGTGTTCTCTTCTGAACAAAACGCTGTTGTATCATCTGCAAATAATATTAACTTTAAATCTTTTGTAACTTTACAAATGTCATTTATACAGTACAGGCCAAAAGTGTGGACACACCTTCTCATTCAGTGTGTTTTCTTTATTTTCATGACTATTTACATTGTAGATTGTCACTGAAGGCATCAAAATTATGAATGAACACATGTGTAGTTATGTACTTAACAAAAAAAGGTGAAATTACTGAAAATTTGTTTTATGTTCTATTTTCTTCAAAATAGCCACCCTTTGCTCTGATTACTGCTTTGCACACTCTTGGCATTATCTCGATGAGTTTCAAGCACACCTGTGAAGTGAAAACCATTTCAGGTGACTACCTCTTGAAGCTCATCGAGAGAATGCCAAGAGTGTGCAAAAAAGTAATGAGAGCAAAGGGTGGCTATTTTGAAGAAACTAGAATAAAAAACATGTTTTCAGTTATTTCACCTTTTTTTTGTTAAGTCCATAACTCCACATGTGTTCCTTCATAGTTTTGATGCCTTCAGTGACAATCTACAATGTAAATAGTCATGAAAATAAAGAAAACCCATTGAATGAGAAGGTGTGTCCAAACTTTTGGCCTGTATTGTATAAAGATTATACAATTTTGGTATTGGTCCCTGTGTACGAGGTGTGCTCTATAAATAAACTTGCCTTGCCTATATTGAAGGTTTTAGATGCACGCTGATATAATCCGCTATTTGTTTTCTGCTGATATCGAATATTGAATCGGGACATCTCTAAATGTATTCAAAATGTTTTGTTTACCTTCCAGGACAGCGACCTGAAACAGTATTGGATGCCCGACAGCCAGTGCAAGGAGTGCTATGACTGCAATGAAAAGTTCACCACATTCCGCCGGCGCCACCACTGCAGGTTGTGCGGGCAGATTTTCTGCAGCCGCTGCTGCAACCAGGAGATTCCCGGCAAGTTCATGGGCTACACAGGTGAGCTGCACGGAGGCGTCGCCATGGCGCCCACCAACGAATAAGACGAACAAAAACCTGACAACTCTTTTCTCTTCACCACGTCACCTAGGAGACCTGCGAGCCTGTACGTACTGTCGTAAAATAGCGCTGAACTACGCTTACTCAGCGGAGTCGGGCTCCATCGGCGAGGACCTCAACGTCTTGTCTGACTCCTCCTGCTCTGTGTGTGTGTTGGAATCCAGCGAGCCACGGACGCCTGTTGGGGGGCGCAAGGCCAGCAGGAACATCTTCCTGGAGGAAGACCTGACCTGGCAGAGGTGAAGCAATCGTGACTTCTTTTTCTCACCTTTTGTTAATATTTATTTTTCATCAACACACAATGAAAATTTGCCTGAACAAACTGACTAGTCAACGAAAATGTCCACACAAACAGCGGTATTTTGAAAGCTGTATATTCTGCTGAGCATTTTCAAAGGAAATTATTCAGACAACTCTACATGAAACAACTATGACATTTTATTGATTATTTTCAAATTAATAGTAACTACATGTTACTGTGAGTCCACACATTATTAATTTCTTTCATAGGTTTAACATTTCCCAGATATTACTTGGTCTAATACAGTGGTTCTTAACCTGGGTTCGGTGAGTCGGCCTCAGGGGTTCGGCGGAGGTCAAAACCCACCCGACTCATCGTGTAAATACAAACTTCTCCCTATCAGTGTATTACGGATACGGCAACAGCTGACTGGTTTGCAGGTGTGTAATTTGTTGTGAGTTTATGCACTGTGTTGGTTTTGTTGTTTGAACAAGGTGATGTTCATGCACGGTTCATTTTATGCACCAGTAAAAAAACATGGTAACACTTTAGTATGGGGAACATATTCACCATTAATTAGTTGCTTATTAACATGCAAATTAGTAACACATTGGCTCTTAACTAGTCATTATTAAGTACTTATTAATGCCTTATTCACAATTAATTGATTTACGTGGACTCCGACTTAAACAAGTTGGAAAACTTATTCGGGTGTTACCATTTAGTGGTCAATTGTACGGAATATGTACTGTACTGTGCAATATACTAATAAAAGTTTCAATCAATCAATCAATGGCCTTATTATAACCCTAACCCTGACCCTAACCCTAACCAAATAACTCTAAATTAAGTCTTTATTACTTAGAATATGTTCCCCTAGTGACCAAATAACTCTAAATTAAGTCTTGGTTACTTAGAATATGTTCCCCATACTAAAGTGTTACCTAAAACATATAACTTTGTCTTGAATTTGACAAAAAAAAACACATTTTATTTTTCACTATAGAAGGGTTCGGTGAATGCGCATATGAAACTGGTGGGGTTCGGTACCTCCAACGAGGTTAAAAACCACTGGTCTAATAGCACCAACTGTGGTTATAATATTGGGTTCACAGCCTGCAACTCTTAGGTTTTTTAGTTGGGAAGAATACGCTAAAAATAAAGACAAAACATAGGCAAGGAATAACTCTTTAAAAGTGATTTAATTTACTATTTTTGTATACTGATTTATTTTTGAAAATATATAACATAGTATTGATGTGTTTGCTGTTTCCATCTGCTAGCACTGCTCCACCTAATTCAGCAAATCGACACACTTAATAATCAATCATCTCATTATTTCCTTCTTTTTTTTTATCACAGTCTGATGTTTCGGATTATTTGCTTTTTTTCCCCTGCTAATTACTTTTCTCCAGCTTTTTGGGTGTCTG
Source organism: Entelurus aequoreus (assembly GCF_033978785.1). Lineage (NCBI taxonomy): Eukaryota > Metazoa > Chordata > Actinopteri > Syngnathiformes > Syngnathidae > Entelurus > Entelurus aequoreus. Next base: position 70,498,235 of record NC_084740.1, read on the forward strand.
AGTCAGAAACACAGCATTAAGGCCAAGTGGGGCAGTCACCTAACCTGACTCTCGCCAGACCCTTGTAGTTCGCTGAGCTCCACACAAGGATCTGGGCTCGAAGGCATTGCAAACTCCTTCAAGATAGCAAAAAATAATGAACCAATCAGGATCGCCGGGCGGGATTTCATAGATGTGACGTAGCGCCGAAGGGACTGTTTGATTCAAACAACAATGGCGGAACGGAGCGAGGGGTCGTGTGCTGACATTGATTCTGCTATTGCAACTGCTTTGCGACATCGATCGAATATTAATTATTTACAAGATGAACAGAGAACGGTTTTGAAGGCATTTATTGGTGCCAAGGATGGTTTGGCTCTTCTTCTGACCGGATTTGGATTTCCCAGCACCGCTCTCATCAGCGTCACAGGTTGATTTCGATGTGAGTGGTTGAAGTAGCACATCATTCAAGATAACGGAAAAGTGGTTTATCCAATGACATACAATGATTTTTTTTACAAGGCCCCACCTTCTAATATACATCTCCTATTGAGAACTCCCAGATTATTGTGTGGAGCTCAGCGAACGACAAGGATTTGGCGAGAGTCAGGTTAGCAGTCACCCACCATATCTAGCTGGAATTCTGGAAATAAATGTTTGGTTTCTTCATAAGTTAGCACTTGTACAAAAAAACAACAGAGCCATGGTCATGTAATTCATCTAATATCTACCCTTTTGATTTATTGTAAACATTACAATGATTAAGTATGTTAACCAGATTAATCACACTTTCAAATATTGATTAATTGCAGTTAATTACTTATTATGTACATAATTTAATTTCTCTTTAAATAAGACCCCAATATTTTAACACATGGGACTTTATTTTTGGATGGCCAAACAGGAACGTTTATTAAAATGTTTCACTTGAACTTTTGAACAGTTTTGCAATAATAATACAAATGCGCATGGTCAAGATAAATTGTGATTAATGCGTGTTTATACAGTACATAATAAACGCAATGATTTTTATGTGTTAGTTTTGACAGCCCTAAAAGTATATATCCAAGATAGTATAATATAAATGTTTTTACAGTTTCCATCCACTTGCATTGGGGCTAAGTGGGCAGTGATCCACCAGAGCCAACAGATTGAGCTAAACCGGAACCTGCTTGGTAATAAATGCATATTACTGCTACTTGCAGGACTGGAGTGGAAGTGTAGTGCGAGTCAGAAAGACATGTTTGGGAATTTTTTGTAAATTTTGTTCATATTGTGCCTTTTCCGCCAATTACTTTCTTCCCGTTGCGTAGTTGTTGCTGCAGCTCCTGCTGTATAGACATGTGCGTAACGTGTTTAAGATATGTAGAAAACATTTTTTGAACGCAATCAGTGTATATATAGTATTTTTTAAGAATACCAGTGTACTGTATGTGAGGACATAACTTCCTTGCATGAATTGTTTTTTAAAACAAGTTTTCTATCTGTTTCTCTGCTTTTTCTGTGCGTGGTTGGGAAGAAAAAAAAAATTATCGCAAATGACAATTCACCTGATGTGTGCGCTGTTATAAATGAGCTTTTATTTTATGCTTGTGACTGCATTTATTGTAAGAGGGCGTCCTCATGTTCGTGGGTATAACTTAATCAATGAGGGAAAAAAATTAAAGAGAGTGCAGACAGTCTTTCTTAAAGGGGAAGTGCACTTTTTTGGAATTTAGCTTTTTTTTGGAATTGTGGCTATCATTCATAATCCCCAAGAACACATTTTGTTTTTTAATGCATTGTAATTTGTAACAATGCCATCTACTGGCCAAAGTTGTAAGTACATGGCACTCAAGCAGCCCTATTCCATCCATCCATCCATTTCTACCGCTTGTCCCGTTCAGGGTCGCGGGGGTTGCTGGAGCCTATCTCAGCTGCACATGGGCGGAAGGCGGGGTACACCCTGGACAAGTCGCCACCTTATCGCAGCCCTATCATCATACTGTATTATGTTTATGATCGAGGGCGAGCACATGGCGTCAAATCTTTCTGCGGCGGTACAAACTTATTCGAAGCGGTCCGGCAAAAATGAATACGCCGCCATATGCTTAAAATGAGCAAAATACATAAATATTACATGTTTTTATGAATGTGCCTGTTGCTACATTGCATATACACTTACAGTGTGTATATGTGTGTGTATATAAAGCATTGGTGGAGGATTTTGGATGTTTTTTTAAGTGTGCTTTTATAGGCGAAATAGAGCGACTCTGATTACCTTCATTGTTAGATGACTTTTGCCAGCGTTTTTTACCGAGTTAGAATGCATTAAAAAAACATGTTATTGTCTCATAAGGATGGTAAATGATAGGCAAACATTTTTTTTTAAAGTGCATTTCTCCTTTAAGCAAAGCATCATTTGGTAACAAATCTTCAAGCAGCCTTTATTTAAATGTTTTTCTCCATGCATGTACAAAAATGCTCTCTGAATGCTCAAAATCAAGTAAGGTATTTTTCATTACGCCGGCTTTCCAACAATGAGTTTTACAATCATCACGCTTGTTGTGCTTTGCTTGCGTTGAGGCTTGCCACTTTTTTTTGGTTTATTTTTCCTCTTCTTCTGTGTACATACCTCATAGAAAACTATCTTTCCTTTCTCTCCTGGCATAGAAAAACTCCCATTGGGATGAGGAAAACGTGAGTGTCGCTGTTTGTTTGTTTTCCCCTCCCTCCATTTCATTTGTCAGCTTTAACCGTGGTCTCTGTAGAGGAAATAATGTTGTGCATGCTCACGCTCAGTGACGACTACCACTCTGGGGATAATAAAGACGACAATATCAAAGTCTATTGTGTGTGTGTGTGTTTGCCAGAATGATCCATCAGGAACCTCAAAAAAGTGTCCTGCCTTCCAGACTGACAACGCTGCAAGAAGACGTGTGTAAATCCCCCACCAGGAAGAGGTGGGTCTGCTAGCCCTTTAAGCACCGGTTGAAATATAATTATATAAATATAAAGACAATACAACATACATCCATAAACGTGGATGCCTATGCAAAAGTGCAATATATTTATCTGTACAATAATCTATTTATTTATATCTGCACCTTATTGCTCTTCTATCCTGCACTACCATGAGCTAATGCAACGAAATTTCGTTCTTATCTGTATTGTAAAGTTCAAATTTGAATGACAATAAAAAGGAAGTCTAAGTCTAAATAATATGACAATGATTAAGTTGTTCATATCTAATTGCATTACTAGTTACTCAAATATGTTGGATAGTACCACAAATATTCAAATAACCCCAAAATATATCTTTACAGTTGTCCCTCATCAAAGCGCGCTTTGTAGTTTGCAGCTTCGCAGATGTTTTTATTTATTTATCATATTTTAGGGTTTTTTGGCCTGAATTCGGCATTTTGAAATATAAAAATTGCTAAATAAACTACAAATATCAATACTACAGTAGTATCAGTCACTAGATGAGACCAAATTCAAATCTGTTCAGTCCGTGGCCACTGATTGGCTCAGCCTCAGGCACTATTTTTTAGTTTTATTTCATGTCTAGAGGGCTCTCATAATGTAAAAAGCAGTATTTATATGGTCATAAACAGGTTTTTGTGGTCTATTTATCAAAAGATTCAATTCATAGTGAATAATTACGACTTCCTACTATTTTTTATAATTAACAGCAATACATGATGGTTTACTGAGTAAATCTTTCCTACTTAAGTTACTAAGTTTTTTTTTTATAAAAAAAAAAGGTAAAAGGTCTTCATTGAACAGCAACCATTTATTTCATTTTATTTGATTAAATTTAAAAATGTTCATTACTGTATCTTATTTTGTCTGATTTTATTATATTTGTTTTTTTATTTTTTATTTTAACATAAATCACATCCAATATGTTTTTTGTGATTGGGACAGTAAATGCTTTCTCTTTCTTAAATTTTGAGGAATATTATTTTCCTGCCGCTCAAAATGTTTTTTTTACCTGGAGACTGCGGTAATGTGCACCTCAACTTTTAGGAAGATGCCCAATGGGTTAGGTTGTGATGGTCCACAACAAAGCAATTCGTGTTTCCCCAGTTTGGAAAATTCCCGGATTACCTGGAATTACCAGGAATTTTGAAAATGAATGGGCGAATTTATAAACTTCTACATATGCCACATTTCTCGACCAATTTGAGCGGTTCAAAGGTCAAAATGCTCCTTGCTCTTGATATTCAACGGCTAGCATGCTAACAGCATGAAATCTTGTTTTGCTAATTTTGCAAACCCAGAGTTATATAACATGGTACTTTACATAAGATAACTGTTAGTGACAAATGCTAACTCTTAGCATACTAACTTTTTTTGCCAATTTGGCCACCATACACTTAAGACTTTTAACTTGATATTTGGTGCATGCTAACATTAGCATGCTATCATTTTTTGCTAATTTTGCATGCGTACGCCTCAGTCATATAACTTGGTACCTGTCACATTCGTACTTGTTGTGATGCTAACGTTAGCATTTCACTTTGGCTTTTCTGCAGCTTGCGCACATACAGCATTTCTTCCGAAATTGCATATTCTAGTTATCATTATCTTTCTAGCTTTAGTCACTAAATTAGGTTACTTATCCTATAAAGCACTGTCATTAGGTGCAAAATGACCTTGTGTTTTTTCCTCCACCAGATCCGCCAGCGTCACCACCCTGTCTCTAGACCGCTCTGGATCCTCCATGCTGCCTTCCTACGACACCTCGGTCAGCCCACCGACCACGCGGGCATTGACGGGCGCCAAGAGTGCCACCAAGCTTGACCACAGCGAGGAGGAGAGGAAGAACCTCCTGGTTGGCCGCCCCACTAGACCCGACTGTTTGTCACTAGGGGGGAGAGGTTGCCGATTTTCCACAACTGGCTTTTTGTCTTGCAGGACTCCTCCCAGCTGAAGGACCTGTGGAAGAAGATCTGCCACAACAACACGGGAATGGAGTTCCAGGACCACAGATACTGGCTTAGGACCTACCCCAACTGCATTGTGGGGAAGGAGCTGGTCAACTGGCTGCTGAGAAACGGCACCATCTCCAACCGGTACCAAGACACTGTCTCACACCTGTCTCATCCTGTTCATGTATCTGAAGCGCAAAGGGAAACAAGCAGGTGAATAATTAGAATCTGACTGGGTTCTGGGATATCTGTTTTTCAGGGCCCAGGCGATTGCCATCGGCCAGGCGCTGGTGGACGGTCGCTGGCTGGACTGTGTCACCCACAACGACCAGCTTTTCAGGGACGAATACGCCCTCTACCGCCCCCTGCAGGTAACAGCCCCTCTTTGAGTTTCCTTGCAAGAGCAGCATCGCAGGTGATTCCTCCCGTCTGGTCTGCAGAGCACAGAGTTCTCAGAGACGCCGTCTCCTGATAGCGACAGCGTCAACTCGGTGGAGGGACATTCCGAGCCATCCTGGTTCAAGGACATCAAGTTTGACGACAGCGATACGGAGCAGCTGGCGGACGAGTCGGACTACAACATACCTAGTAGGTGTCGCTTGTGCATCACCTCTGTGATTAAATATTAGTTATTAATGAGGCAAAAATTGTGGGGTTTTAATAATACTTGTGAATATATTTGAAATTTATTTTTAAAAATAACACTTTAAAATTGAAAAACTGTTGACTCCAGACAATGCTTGTCATGTGTATGTGTGTCATGATGGTGAAGTACCGTATTTTTCTGACTATAAGTCGCAGTTTTTTTCATAGTTTGGCCGGGGGTGCGACTTATACTCAGGAGTGACTTATGTATGAAATTATTAACACATTACCGTAAAATATCAAATAATATTATTTAGCTCATTCACGTAAGAGACTAGACGTATAAGATTTCATGGGATTTAGCGATTAGGAGTGACAGATTGTTTGGTAAACGTATAACATGTTCTATATGTTATAGTTATTTGAATGACTCTTACCATAATATGTTACGTTAACATACCAGGCACGTTCTCAGTTGATTATTTATGCCTCATATAACGTACACTTATTCAGCCTGTTGTTCACTATTCTTTATTTATTTTAAATTGCCTTTCAAATGTCTAATCTTGGTGTTGGGTTTTATCAAATAAATTTCCCCAAAAAATGCGACTTATACTCCAGTGCGACTTATATATGTTTTTTTCCTTCTTTATTATGCATTTTCGGCCGGTGCAATTTATACTCCGGAGCGATTTATACTCCGAAAAATAAAATTGTGTATGCACGCTACAACAGCTTCTTCTGCCTTGCTGGATTGTGAATAATAATCCGTAGATGAAACTCTGTTTCATGTGTTAATAAGACTTCTGCTTAGTACAATTATCGTATTTGAGAAGTCGTAAACTGTCAGAGGGGCTTGAAAACTGTGTTATGCGTGTGTGCTAACGTGGAGTACCTTAACAGTTGATATTAACTGTCAAAAAAATCATTGGAAACAATCGATTGACGCTACATATATGTACTGTATTTTCTATTAAATACTCACATAGTTCAATGATCACAGTCCAGATTAAATTGTCGAGCAACCGTTAGTACAAGGATGTTCGAACATGCTAGATATTCGCATGGTGCCCTTCCTTAGGTCTCAGCAGCACTCAGTTTTAGTTTCTCTTCTCACTCTATGCAAATAATCAACCGTAAGACAAAAAGATGGCGCAACCACTTGATAGTTGATAATGTTATTTGATTGGCTGTTAGCGTGTCACTTCCACTGATCAGTGATCACTTCCTGTGTTGCTCTGTTACCGGAGAGCTAGTTTCTTTGTTCATGCAGCCAAACTCGCTTTGCAACGTCTGGTTTCTTCCGACGAAAAAGAGGGAAAAAAATACCAAACATTTTATTGAATGCATTTTTTATTGATATCGATTACACATCTATCATGATATATCAATCTTATTTTATTGCCCAGCCTTACTTGTTAGTTTTGCTGTATATTTTAAAATGTTTTACTGTTTGTTTAATGTAACAATGCAGCACATTCTACACCCCTGTTTTTTACATATATTATTCTGCCCTCCCTGAATGTTGAACTTTACAGATATGTTGACAGTCCTTAAAATCAGAGATGAAAAAGCTTTACATTTGTTAACTGATAGTAAGTGTAAAAACTAATATATAAAGTTTTATTTATACAGTACATGTATAAATCATGTTAAACTAAGCATATAGTTTGGTAAATACTGGGGGGGACAATGTAACCATACAGGATACAGGTTGGCTTTATGCTGCTAAATTAATGCTACTGTAACGATATGTAGATGATCCCATTGAAAGGTTAACAAAAATTAGCATTAATGTTGTTTTAAACCTGTAAAAATGTTTAACAAATGAGATTTTAACACAACAAAATTGGCAGAAAACAGCAAATGCATTTGTACTTACAGACATATAGTCAGCAAACTCTGTGGAAACAAATATCGACTGCTAACTTTGTACTGTACTAGTAGGCCAGTCTGCTACTTGGCACTGCTGACCAACTACGGAAGCCTGTGATGTCAAACCTCAGACTTTTAAAACAAATAGTCAATTTCATGTGGAACTTGATTGCCAGGCGAGGACAGTACATATATCACCTGCAAGGTGAAGTTACACCTTCCAGTAAGATTAAAAATTTAATTAAAAAAAAAAAAAGTAAATTATTTGTGGCGGTCCAAAACGGATTCATGTAATGAATGCATTTACCTTCTGCTTTGAAAGTAGAGGATTAGTAACTGTTTTACTGCATTTATCTTTGTGTTTCATGAGATTTTGAAATTTACCTTTTATATTTGCATTCCAAATGATAAGAAATGTTAATTATTCCACATTTAAGGCATTTTTAGACACAAAAAATTATTTTTTTACATTTAAACCTTATCTTGTGGTGTATGAAGTATGTTTTGGATAAGCTGTGTGTTTCAATTTTGCGTACGATCTGCACAACAGTACCTTTTTTTTTAACACGTTAAAAATGCTCACTTTTTAAAATAAATATCTTTGAGTCCTCCCCGCTATTATATAAACTTAAAAAATGTTATGTAGATTTGTATGTCATATCATTAGGGACAGCTGCACTCTTACCAACAGATCAGACTAGCTGCATAAAAAAAGCTGCTTTTGGCAGAATTGACATCACTGCATGTTGCGCGACGCTGTTACGTGCATGCCGAGATTATATGAAGATAATACTTTATCCGTCCTTTTTTGTGTTTCCTCATTGCGTGAAGCAGAGGGGGAGGAGCTCCTCTCTCTCTGGTTGAGAGCTAGACTTAATGCCCAAATATGGACATCCAGCTCACCTTGTGGGCTACAAGATGACATCGTCCTGTAGCCACTGCAAAACCCTGCGAAAAGAGGCATCCAAACTGTATGCAAGCTCACACCTGAATGCACAAACTTTGATTTGATACGTTGACATTGTTTAACACGAGTATCCAAATTTGTTAAAACATGCATAAGAATTTCATCATAGGTCGCCTTTGAAAGGAAACACTTTTTGAAATTTTCCCTGTCGTTCACAATCCAAATTCTAGCAAAAATCAGCTAACAATGGAGCTAACAAGAGTCGCTCTATTCCGCCTTTAAAGCGCTCTAAAAACACCTCCAACGTTTTATGTACACTCTAAGTATATATGTGATGTACTAACAGGCACATTCATAATAACATGTAACATTTATGTATTATGGTATTTTAGGCATACGGTGGCGTATTAATTTCACAGAAAGATCACAATGTTCGCTTTTCTCGGCAACAAGGCTACTAATCATGGCAGACTTTCGTGAGAGAAAAAAAAGACTACTTTGGGACAAATGATGAGCCAGAACTTTAGATTTTTGAGCCAGAATATATGGAAAATGAGCTACAAGTTTGAGAAGTTGTGTGCTACACAGATGCAGCTTTAGTGAAACACTAAGCATCATTGAGCAGCATTGCTAAGTGCTGAACAATTTATACAAACTATGAACATAATAAAACAATCCCTTACTTTACAATGTCTGCTCTCAATGGGATGCCAACTGATGGGATGTTTACATCTTCCCGTTTAGATGAATAATTAATCATAATCCTTACAGAGTGTTTTGAAAAAATGCTTTTCGTTTCTTTCTCACTATCTCCAGGTATAAGTTGAATGTCAAAGTTGACCAATTTCTCGGTTTACGGCAACAGCCTTCTACTATCCAAGTGAGAGGCATGATTTATAATTGATAATCAACTTCCACCAGCTCATAGGCAGGGCAGCAGCAGCAGCAGCAGCTAGTATGTCAATGTAGCAACCAGGTAGTTTGCTCCCTGTGATCACAGCACCGCTAAAAATAGTTTGTCTCCTTTAGTGCTTATAATAACAATATTGCTAATACTTGGTTATTATTCAGGTCACCAGATGTAAATGGAGTATTGTTGGTGGTTTTTCAATGTTTTTTTAGAGGGCTTTTTGGGCGCAATGGTGTACTCTCATTTCCTCCAACTTTGTTAGCGTTTATTCACGACTTGGAATGCATAAAAAAAGAAAAACATTTGCGTTTTTGTCTTACATAAGTATTGTGAATGATTGGCCAAATTCCAAAAAAAATTGCAGTTCCCCTTTAAGCATTTGCAAACAACTAAGCTATTGCCATGTGTCTCGATGGTCCAGCCACACTTCCGCTAATGGTGTCCAATCTGTCCAGGCTCTGCCAGCGCCAGCAAGAGGACGTCCGTCAGCAGCTCCCAGTCAGTGGTGGACAGCGACTCTGCGGCCTCCATCAACCTCAACATGGAGCACAACAACGTCAACTTCCACATCAAGAAGCAGTCCAAATATCCGCACGTGCCTTCGTCCGCCGAGCAGAAAGGTTTGTACCTATGAGCCGCACACCTGCAGCTAAATGCTCTCCACCGTACCTCACGGTCGTCTCTCATACATTGGCAGCTGAATTTCTGATGTCTGAAGACGGAGGACAGAACATCGTGATCAGCGATGCTTTCATCAAAGGTACGAATGTCGCCAATCACTGATTTTGATTCAACAAGCCACGTCGCCGATCGTCTTCTTGTACGAGCGCAGAGTCTCTGTTCAACCGGCGTGTGGAAGAGAAGGCTAAAGAGATGCTGTTCACGCCGCTGAGTTGGCACCACAGCTCCCTGGACCAGCTCCGAGAGGAGAACGGAGAGAAGAAGGCCATGGAGAGGCTGCTGTGAGAGCCGACACGACAGCCAACAGTCCTCATTTACCTTCTTTACTCTTACCTTTCTGTCCTCAGCTCGGCCAATCACAGCCACATGATGGCGCTCCTGCAGCAGCTACTCTACAGCGAGTCCCTGTCCCTGTCCTGGCGGGACGTCATCGTCCTTGTCGTCCACCAGGTGGTCCAGAAGGTGCGGCCCGATGTGCGGAACTGCGACGACGACATGGACATCCGACAGCTGGTTCACATTAAAAAGGTTGAGGGGGCGTTGCTAAGAAGGAATTCAACTAGGGATGTTCTGATCAGCTGCCGATACCAATACCAATCACCCATGAGAGAAATCGTCCGATACCGACCACATGTATTAACTGTAGGGGGGTAACGGTATTATAAATACCGCAGTATTTCGGTATCAAAATCATCACAATATTGCCATGACATAATGAAAGTTTGGTCGGTGTAGTTTTTTGCTGGCACTTTTGTATTGGCCGGTCTGGAAGTAAACTATATCTCCCAAAATTCCCTGCGTAGCGTGAGTGTGGGAGGTCTGAAGCAGTGAGAAAGGATTGTTTTTTTGGACATTTCCTGAAGTTTTCTTTAAAATCCATTCATAACTTTCTGAGTTATGTTGCTAACAGACAGATAAACAAACCCTGGCAAAAACACAACCTTTTTGGTCTGCGTACTGCAAGGCAGAGTTGCCTCTTTCATTTGGATGTTTTCACTCACATTTTTTTTCAATAACAATAAACTCGTGGATTTAAATGGATTTGTTATCCATGTTTTAAGTAGGAAATGTGCTAGGCGGCAGCGCGGACATACAGTAAAAAGAAGTTTGCTGACAAGTAATATGAGAAGCTGCTCATTAGATCACCACCCGGAAAATATATTTGATGCCAAGGAGGTTAATCATCGGTTTGAGAGGTATTTACATTATTAAATGTTAAATTCTGAGAAACAGTATTTTCCAAAGTGATATAACACTGTTTCTCTGAAGTAGAAAGACATAAACGTGAACATTGTTTTACATTTGTTCCACTGGATGTTTATATTGTCAGTTTAAGACACTTAACTAAAACTATATCCAAAAAAAAAATTATTCACTACCGTTCAAAAGTTTGGGGTAACCCAAACAATTTTGTGGAATAGCCTTAATTTCTAAGAACAAGAATAGACTGTCGAGTTTCAGATGAAAGTTTTCTTTTTCTGGCCATTTTGAGCGTTTAATTGACCCCACAAATGTGATGCTCCAGAAACTCAATCTGCTCAAAGGAAGGTAAGTTTTGTAGCTTCTGTAACGAGCTAAACTGTTTTCAGATGTGTGAACATAATTGCACAAGGGTTTTCTAATAATCAATTAGCCTTCTGAGCCAATGAGCAAACACATTGTACCATTAGAACACTGGAGTGATAGTTGCTGGAAATGGGCCTCTATACACCTATGTAGATATTGCACCAAAAACCAGACATTTGCAGCTAGAATAGTCATTTACCACATTAGCAATGTATAGAGTGTATTTCTTTAAAGTTAAAATTAGTTTAAAGTTATCTTCATTAAAAAGTACAGTGCTTTTCCTTCAAAAATAAGGACATTTCAATGTGACCCCAAACATTTGAACGGTAGTGTATATACGTATGTATATACCGGTGTATTTATATATACACTTGTTTGTAGTAATATTATGATTAGAACATTTGAGCATTATGTTTGTGTTCAATTACAGTAAGTCTATTTATATTAAACATTCCTGTCTTTTTTTTGTACATATAACAATAATATTGTACGGCGAGATTTTTATACCGTTACATCCCTAATTGTCTTTTTTAAATGTATTTACGGTGATTGCTAATGACAGTTTAACAATATCAACGCAATATTAATTCTGGTTCCTTATTATTTTGTATTGCATGAAATTGTTTGAGCAAAACAAAATCAGTAGTACTCAATAACGAAACGAAAGTAAATACTACTATTTGGATCAAAATCCTCCTGTTTGCAGAGACATATTTCCTGAATTTGTAAACATAACGACTGAACATCCATCCATCCATCCATTTTCTACCGCTTGTCCCTTTCGGGGTCGCGGGGGTTGCTGGAGCCTATCTGAGCTGCATTCGGGCATATTTCCTGAATTAGATTTGTAAACATAACAATTGAACATCCATCCATCTATCCATTTTCTACCGCTTGTCCCTTTCGGAGTCGCGGGGGGTGCTGGAGCCTATCTTAACTGCATTCGGACGGAAGGCGGGGTACACCCTGGACAAGTCGCCAACACAGATAGACAGACAACCTTCACACTCACATTCACACACTAGGGCCAATTTATTGTTGCCAATCAACCTATCCCCAGGTGCATGTCTTTGGAGGTGGGAGGAAGCCGGAGTACCCGGAGGGAACCCATGCAGTCACAGGGAGAACATGCAAACTCCACACCGAACTTTTGTGAAAATAAAATAAGCACTCCAGCATCGATCATATCCTGATACCACCACCCGTTTATGGATCGGTCTGCCTTTTTAACATTGTCCTCTCTAATCCTTATCAATCTACACGTTAATTTCCTGTTAACTGCTTATATTTTTTGCTGCAACACCATCTACACTTCTTAAAGTTTATTATACACTTGTTTTTTGGTGTTGTTTCACGTTGGCTTAACGGCTGGCTTAGCGACTACTGTAGCATGCGTGCCTGCTTGCTTGCTCGTACTTGTGTTTAGCCTTGTCCCCCGGTGATAATGGTACCTGATAATAATACTTAAAATGTAGTTTATTTGCCGCAATAGAGGTGATGTGGACGTTCACAGTTAGCTGTCAGACCTGGAATGAAAAATTGCGTACTTTATCACGAAAATCGGACGATACTGATCGGCGCATCCCTGAATTCAACACTTTTATTCTAAACTTCGTTTTTGGGTTTAGATTCCTGGAGGTAGGAAGTTTGACTCCAACGTGGTAAATGGTTTCATATGCACCAAGAACGTCGCTCACAAGAAGGTAGGTTAGTTTTGTTTTGCTAGAGATAGCTAATTTTGGTACTAGGTTTTTTTTTGTTTTTTTTAGATGAATTCGTACATCAAGAACCCTAAAATCCTGCTGCTGAAATGCTCCATCGAATATCTGTACAGGGAGGAGACCAAGTTCACCTGCATTGACCCCATTGTGCTGCAGGTCTGTGGGTCCGCAATTATGTTTTTGGCCCAAATTTTGGTTGGAATCCACAAAAGATTTTCCTTTATTTCAGGAGCGAGAGTTTTTGAAGAACTACGTGCAGCGCATAGTGGACGTCCGGCCGAACCTGGTTCTCGTGGAGAAGACGGTGTCTCGTATCGCTCAGGACATGCTGTTGGAGCACGGCATCACCATTGTGATCAACGTCAAACCGGTCAGTTAAAAAACATTCTGAAGGACAGCTGGCTGACCTGTTTTGTGACGCGTAGTGAAGCCTGCTTTTTTTGGTATGTATGGAGTGGGCTCAGCTAGCTAGGGAAGTGTCAGAAGAGTTTTTTCTTCAAAAGTGACTGTTTGAGGACCCAAAATGTGCGGAGAAGTTGCAGGCATTGGACAAAGTTGCAAGGCCACAGATAATTTGTGCTGTTTGGTAAAATTTGCCCGATCGTAATGCCATCTTGTGGACACATGTGATGGTTACAACATTATTAAATGTTTCTTATTATCCCCCCATTTAGCAAGTCTTGGACCGAGTCAGTCGAATGACCCAAGGTGACCTGGTAGTGTCCATGGACCAGCTCCTCACTAAGCCTCGTCTGGGCACCTGTCACAAGTTCTACATGCAGCCTTTCACCCTGGCCAACAGTGAGCAAGCACCTCGCCCTTTATTTTTATTTTTTTTAACGCAGCGTGACATCATCTTTTGTGTTTCAGACGACGTCAAGACGCTGATGTTCTTCGAGGGCTGCGCCACCCACCTGGGCTGCTCCATCAAGCTGCGCGGCGCCTCCGAATACGAGCTGGCCCGGGTGAAGGAGATCATCATGATGATGGTGTGTGTGGCCTACCACTCCCAGCTGGAGATCTCCTTCCTCATGGACGAGTTTGCCATGCCGCCCAGCCTGGCCCAGAGCGCCTCCTTCCCCTGCCTGCTGGAGGGCGCGTCCGCCGAGGTGGAGGCGGACGACGAGAATCAGGACACAATTGTAGAATGTGCTGATGGTTCCACAACACCCAGCCAGCCCGATGAGGACACATTTCTTCCTGGGATGGAAAGCAGCGAGGACCGACCACGATCATCAGCGTCCTCTGTCCACAACGAGGAAGCTGGACTCAAAGAGACAAGGACCTCCTCGCCCTTTTCCAGCCTACCTGCTCCTCCTCTGTCGGTATCCCCGCCGTTCATCATGGAAGACGAGCAAGAGATTATGCCCAATATATTCCGCGGGGGAACAGAGGAGGAAGGGCTGGAAAGCACGGAAGATAAGGGATCAGAAACGCCCCGTTTGTTCAGGGACCCCCTACAGGACGACACGGGCCTGTTTGTCGCCGAGCAGGTGGCGTCGACCGACGACTGCCTCAAGTCCATGTCGGCTGTTTTTAAGCAGGAGCTGAAGGACATCATTTTGTGTATCTCGCCCTTCATCACATTCCGAGAACCGTTCCTGCTCACGTCTGCCGGAATGCACTGCCCCAGCAGGGACTACTTCCCGGAACAGGCATGTGGAGTTAATACATCACGATAAACAGGGATATACACAGTATTTGAAATAGTAGGTTATGTCATCAAAAATTACACAAAACAGATATTTTTTTCCTTCATAACATTTTGTTAAACAAAACTTGAAGTTGTTAGCTAACAGAAGTTTGTTTCATTTAGTGCACCTTATAACACACATGGGTGATTCAAAACATTCGTGATGTAAGTGCGGCTGATTTTAAACATAATAATATATACATTTAATAATGCACCATATTGTAGTGTCGGAAGGAGTTGCTGCTGAGTTTCCCAGCATGCCTTGTGGGCACTTTGTAAATTTCAATTAAAGTTATGTAATTGTTGTTAGCATTTAGTACGTCCGTCTACGCCAGGCCTGGGCAAATATTTTGACTCGGGGGGGGCAAATTTCTATCTATCTATCTATCTATGTATACATATCCTAATACACAATACAAAAACTCACAATAATGTTTGATTGAAAGCTAAATACTTATAACAGACCGCCTTAAAAAACCGAATGGAATTTAAAAATGTTTTTACTAAATGAGACACCCAGAATGTACGTGGAAATAAAGAATGTGGGATTTACAATATTAACTATGAAGGATAAAACACTTGAGTATTGATAACATATGAACGCCACAGTCCCTCTCGATCAACATATTTTACAATCAAGTGAAACGCAACAAAAATGCAACAAACACAGCGAAATATGAATGCGAAGGGTAAAAAAAAAAAAAAAGCCCGCCTACAATCTGATATATCACTAAGCTTTAGAACTTTGTTGTAAAAAATCTCCTTCCGCATCTGTCCCTGACACCCGCATTGTAGGCTGGCCACTCTGGAAACACTCTGTGGAAACACTCCCCACCCACACTGCTTGGTGCCTCGTCTGAGCCGCTGTGACTTAGATTACCATAGTAACTAATATATCATGCAAAAGCGCAGATTCCAATCATTGAAATACTTTGTATAGCTCAAGACTTCCGGTCATTTAAAAACATCGCTGCACATCTTCGTGGCAGCTACAGTTTCAATCTTAAAGATCTAAAAAAAAAAATGTGGGAATGTCCGACGGGCCAAATTGAAAAGCTTAACGGGCCGCATGCGGCCCCCAGGCCTTAATGTGCCCGGGTGTGGTCTACGCCAAGTAACAATGCCGTCTACTGCCCAAAATTGTAACTACATGCCGCTCAGACAGCCCTTTTATTATATAATGTTCATGAGCGAGTGTGAGCAGATCGCATCAAATCTCTTTGCCGCGGTCGAAATTTATTTGAGGCAAGCCTGCACAAGTAAATAAATTATTGGTAAATACTTGGACAGCGTAACATTAAAGAGGAGGATACAAACGATAGCACAGTGCTTTTCAATTATTTTCTGTTATGCCTCCCCTAGACGGCAGAAAACATTTCACGCAACCTCTCCCCACTCTTCGCCATT
The DNA here is from genome assembly GCF_033978785.1 of Entelurus aequoreus. NCBI lineage: Eukaryota > Metazoa > Chordata > Actinopteri > Syngnathiformes > Syngnathidae > Entelurus > Entelurus aequoreus. The sequence goes on from NC_084740.1 coordinate 70,514,475, forward strand.
ACTATTAATTTTTCTATAAAATTGTTATAGGTACACCTCTGCATAACATTGTATCCTTAAGATTAAATAAAACAAAAACAGAAATAAATATTGATCAACTTCCAACAATGAATAACTTAATTAACATTGTTTTTAGTCTGTAATTCTAATATAACTGAAATGTAAAAAATGTAATCTTTACATAAACAAACATGAAAAACATTTTTGAACGGCTTTAACCATTTGATACTGAAAAATAAAATTAAATAAACTCAGTAGATCATCCATCCATCCATTTTCTACCGCTTATTCCCTTCAGGGTCGCGGGGGGCGCTGGAGCCTATCTCAGTTGTCTGTCAGTAGATAATACATTTAAATTGATGAGGAACAACAACTCAGGAGTACAATGAATAAAACACTTTGACCTATGAAACAAAAATAAAAAATTTATGCTGAATTTTTTTTTAAAGCAAGATGAAGTCAGGGTTAATAGCTACAATGAGCACGTTTTGTAGTGCACAGCTTTTAAAAGCACGATGCTGCTATAGCATGTTTCCCGGTGTCACACCCCACTGTAGTGTGTTAGCGCCACTAGCATAGCAATGCTACCTACATAGCTAACAGTACACTCACATTTTAACTGCAACATCATGCTAGGTTTGCTGAAGAAAAACTAAGATTATTAGGTGCTGGAAAAAAAAAATTCACAGCCGAATTTCTATTTTTATACATTTTTTAAAAACTTTTTTTTTTTGTTGCCATTTCTGTGCTTTATTTATATACCAAATAACATAATACAATAATTTGAATCAGGAATCATCACACTAAATATCGAATTGAATCGTGAGTTGTAAGGTTTACATCTCGAATGACTAAACTTACACTTTCCACATCTGTAGCTGACTGACTCGTTGGCACAGCACTGGAATTGATTTTAGGATGTTTAGCAAAGCTTTTTTTACATTGCTTTTTACACAGGATCAGCAGAGTATGGACTATTACACCATGTATATTACAATATGTTTCTAATTGTCCATTCATAGGTCTACCTGTCCCCCCTCCTCAACAAGGACTTCAAAGAACTAGACGGGCGCAGAAAGAGGCAGCTCCTCAAGGACTCTGCGTCGTCCTCGCTGGTCGGCAGCGGTCAGACCAACGGCGCGACTCCGTCCAAGCCCGTCGACGTCTTGCCGTGCCACAGCCTCACCAGCACCCGTATCGTGGAGCAGCTGAGCAGCAGCCAGGACCTGGCCAAGATGGTGGCAGAGTACAGGGCCAAAGGGGGTCGCATTCGGCAGAGGGGGGCGGGTGACCCCTTCAACGTGGTGGTCAACGGCCAGAGCAAGGCAGAGGAGACGGGGCCAGTCAAGGCGTCTATGAAGGGCGAAGGTGAAGAAGACAAACCAAGCAAGCAGAGTGAAATGAGCATGGCGCCTAAGGTGAGCTTCCCTGGATCTCTGGTTCAATTGGACAAGTTTTATATTTTGGTTTGCTTCCCAGATGGACTGTCTGACACCTGTCAATCATCAGCGGCTATGCGTGCTCTTCAGCAGCTCTTCGGCTGAGTCCAGCAATGCTCCGAACCCCTGCGTCAGCCCGTGGTAAACTCCTTTGCTAAACCAGAACCACTTTAAGAACCCGGTTAAGAACTGGTTCCAACAGGCATGTCTTCCCAACAGGATCGTCACCATGGAGTTCTACGGCAAGAATGACCTCTCGCTTGGCGTCTTCTTGGAGAGATACTGTTTCAGGTAGCACACATCCAGGTTGGGACGCCCCAAGAACAAGTCCAAAGTGTTTGTTTTCCTCACCTCAGGCCGTCCTACCAGTGTCCCAGCATGTTCTGCGAGACTCCCATGGTGCACCACATCCGCCGCTTCGTGCACGGCAATGGCTGCGTGCAGATTGTGCTGAAGGAGCTGGACTCGCCTGTTCCCGGTTATCAGCACACCATCCTCAACTACTCCTGGTGCCGCATCTGCAAACAGGTTTCTAATATTGACAAGCAAGCTTGCAGTTTTTAGTCCAGCTAATCTAACTTCCTGTGTTCTTCACCTTGCTTCCCCATTATCAGGTGACCCCAGTGGTGCCCCTGTCCAACGACTCTTGGTCCATGTCGTTCGCCAAGTACCTGGAACTGCACTTCTACGGCCACCAGTACACCAGGCGGGCCAACGCCGAACCCTGCGGACACTCCATCCACAAAGACTACCACCAGTACTTTTCCTACAACCAGATGGTGGCCTCCTTCAGGTAGGTCAAAGCCCTTGACGCCATCCATCCTACAGCTGCTGAGCTCCATGAAGAAATTGTCCACTTTCTCTGTCCTCTTATCAGCTACACCTCTGTGAGGCTGCTGGAGATTTGTCTTCCTCGTCCCAAGATCTTCATCAGGAACCAGGGGCCCTCCAAAGCCAACCTGCAGCAGGACCTAAAGGACTTCTCACAGAAGTAAATGGAATGGAACTTTATTATAGTCATTGCACTTAAAAACTACAACGAAATTTCTTTACATTACAACCCGTCCAAGATCCAACATAAGGTAGACAGAACAGGAATACTGATTTTTCGCCACAAGGGAGGTGCCTCATAGAAAGGTAGGAAAAAGGTAAACATGGGGGAAATCAGAATTTAAAAAAATGCTCAGTTTAAGACCAGGAAAAACCTTGACGAAAGCACATATGAGGGAGAATCCAGATTTGAGTGTTTGTGCCAGAGAAAACTAATTTAAACGTTTCACTCTTATTGTCCATTCTTGGTCTTCAAATTGATCATAACTTTGCCTTGCAGAGCAGACAGCTTCTCCAAGATGTTATCCAGTTTGTGATTCACTCCAGAAACCACAAAAGTCTAAGTGCCCACAGCTCTGTCCGTTCTTCAATCATTTGTAGCAGCTTTGGGGTACCTTGAACTTTGAATGCTTACTCATATCAACAGATGTCTGATCATGAAGATGTCTTGGTATCATGAATAGGTCAACGTCCTCGACTGAAAGAATTGAAAGGCACATAACCCTCCACTTCTCCAAAGAGTCCATCGTGTGTCCAGTAACAAACGTTCTGTCAGGACCGTTATGTGGAATGTCGACTTACACCCTTGTTTTTACACTTGTAGGAATTGTATAATGTTCTAATAATTATACTCAAAGACGCTGTAACTTGTTAATATGACCTAAAGCATTGCTCATATAGTTAATCAGGTGTTATGGTACAAGTTTGACCCTGGAACCGAACAATTTTTTTTCTTTGGAAAATTTGTTTTTAAAGAAATCTGAGGTTGTCCAACTTCCTGACCTAAAAAGGTTCCATTGTAGTTGCCCATTATACCAATTTTTGTATGAAATATTGCTCATCTTTTGTGCCTCTTGTCTCAGCGTATCGCAGGTCTACCTGGCTATCGACGACCGCCTCACCTCCCTGAAGACCGACACTTTCAGTAAGACCCGAGAGGAGAAGATGGAGGACATCTTCGCTCAGAAAGATGTAGGTTCTTCCTGCGTTTTTGTCCTCTTCCTATTGCTTTTGGTCGTGATTTATTTGTTTCAACAAGTTACAGTGTTTACGGATGGTAGTCAGACCCCTTTAAATGTTTCACTCTTTGTTTCATTGCAGACATTTGCTAAAATCAAACAAGTTTATTTTTATTTCTCAGCACGCCATCTTGATAGAAAAAAAGCAAATGTAGACATTTTTGCTAATTTATTAAAACAAGTAAAACTGAACTATCACATGGTCATAAATATCCAGACTCTTTGCAGTGACACTCATTATTAACTCACATAGTGTTAATTTCTTCTGATCCTCCTTGAGATGGTTCTGCTCCTTCATTGGAGTCCAACTGTATTTAATCAAACTGATTGAACTTGATTCGGAAAGGCACACACCTGTCTATAAAATACCTTACAGTTCACAGTGCATGGCAGAGCAAATGAGAATCATGAGGTTGAATGAACTGCCCGAGGAGCTCAGAGACAGTATTGTGGCAAAGTACAGATCCGGCCGAGGTTACAAAATAATGTCTGCAGCACTCAAGGTTCCTAAGAGCACAGTGGCCTCCATAAAATAAATAAGTTTGGGACGACCACAATTCTTCCTGGACCTGACTGTCCAGCCAATCATAGCAATCGTGGTAGAAGAAACTTGGTTAGAAGAACCCAAATATCACTCTGGCTGAGCTCCAGAGATGCAGTAGGGAGATAGGAGAAGGTTCCACAAAGTCAGCTATCACTGCAGCCCTCCACCAGTCGGGGCCTGACGGAGGAGGTCTCTCCTCAGTGCAAGACATATGAGCGCCCGCATAGATGTTGCCAAAAAACACTCCCAGACTATAAGAAATAAGATTCTCTGGTCTGTGAGACCAAGATTTAACTTTTTGGTGTTAATTCTAAGCGGTATGTGTGGAGAAAACCAGGCACTACTCAACACCTGCCCAATACAATCCCAACAGTGAAACGTGGTGGCAGCATCATGCTATGTGGGTGTTTTTCAGCTGCAGTGACAGGACGACTGGTTGTAATTGAAGGATAGATGAATGTGGCCAAGAACAGAAATATCCTGGAAGAAACCTCTTCCAGAGTGCTTGGGAGCTCAGACTGGGCCTAAGGTTCACCTTCCAACAAGACAATGACCCTAAGCACACAGCTAAAATAACAAGAGTGGTTTCGGAACAACTCTGGGACCATTCTTGACTTGCCCAGCCATAGCTTTGACCTAAACCCAATTGAGCATCTCTGGAGAGACCTGAAAATGGCTGTCCACCATTGTTCACCATCCAACCTGACAGAACTGGAGAGGAGCTGCAAGGAAGGATGGCAGAGGAACCCCAAATCCAGGTGTGGAAGAACTCATTCCCAAGAAGACCCACGACTTTACTAGCTCAAAAGGGTGCTTCTACTCAATATTGAGCAACTAGTCTGAATATTTATGACCATATGATTAAGATATTCTTTTTTAATAAATCAGCAAAAATGTTAACATTTCTGTTTTTTTATGCCAAGATTGTGTGCTGAGTTTACATTAATGAGAAATACAATGAACTTTTTGGATTTCAGCAAATTAATTATTTAGTCCTGACGCTTTCTCCTCACCTCAACCATCACTAATAGTTTATTGACTTCCTTTTTTTGAATGTTAACATTTCTTCAGCAAGAAAGGGAAAAACATTGAGAATGTGAAACATCCATCCATCCATCCATTTTCTACCGCTTATTCCCTTTTTTTGGGGTCGCGGGGGCGCTGGAGCCTATCTCAGCTACAACCGGGCGGAAGGCGGGGTACACCCTGGACAAGTCGCCACCTCATCGCAGGGCCGAATGAAACAATTGCTAGCTAATGTTCGCTTGCTACTATGGTCTCACTGCATTGCGATTTTTAAATTAAAAAATATTTTTAAAAGCGTCTTTACTTTGATGAAATCCATCTATCAAGGAGGATCCAAAACACCATAGCTTATTTAAAAAAAATGCTTTTTTATTAGTAGTGTAGATGGCAATAAAAAATAGATTCCTTTAAAGTGTTGTCTGTGTGTAGATGGAGGAGGTGGAGCTGCGCAGCTGGATCGAGAAGCTCCAGGCGCGACTCCAAGCCTGCGGTCTGGATTCCCCACAGCAGCTCCAGGCTGTGCTGGAGTCCCTGGTGGTGAAGAAGCAGAGTCTGTGCGAGGTGCTGCAGTCGTGGAACAGCAGGTCCTAGTCACGTTGCTGGGGGTTGCGTGTTCGGATCGGCTCGCTCACTTCCTCCTCTCTCGTGTCCTCCTTAGGCTACAAGACCTGTTCCAGCAGGAGAAAGGCCGCAAGCGTCTGTCCGTCCCCCCTAGCCCGGGCCGCCACCGGCAGACTGCCTCTGATGACAGCAAGGTGTGTTCAAATACCCTCTGACTTTTCCAATAGTTGAGTTGAGGGTGATGTTGTGTTTTGATGACAGAGCACGCTGGACTCCTCCCCCCGTAACCCCTCACCTGTGGTGCAAAACGGGGACAAAGGTAAGCATGCTGACTTGTGTGGCGTCCGTTTTAGTGCAAAAGATGCTGACGAGTGTTCTTTTTTGCGACAGAGGACCGTCACCTCAGCACTTTACCTTCCACGTCCTCCGCCACCGTGCTGTTGTCGCCACCCGCAGACCCCGGAGTCGAGACCGTTACCCCCGCTCCCTCCTTCACGGAGCCTGACTCTGTCAGCATCCCAGAAGGTACACACGCACACATTTCTGTTTAAAAACGTTAAAGTCACCTGCTGCGTTTCCTGGACTGGTCAGACGTGTTCGACGGACACTTGCTGGGCTCCACTGACAGTCAGGTGAAGGAGAAATCCACTATGAAGGCCATCCTGGCCAACTTCCTGCCCGGCAACAGCTACAACCCCATTCCCTTCCCGTTGTGAGTACTGAAATACACCAGGTTTTTTTCCCCATCATTTTTATGTGTATATGCATTTTCATAACATGGGATTGCATGACAAAATCTATAAAATAATGGTGTGAAATGGAATGGTTTGGAATAATATTGTATGGAATGGTATAGCATGGAATGGTTTAACATAATACTGTAATATCTAATAAAAATGCTCTAGATTCTGGATCTATATATATAAAGACAAATATTTGAGTTTTTGTTAATTAATAGTATCAGCGTGTCAGGTTTATTTATTACATGATGCCTCTATCTGTAGTTTTACATCTTCATAAAGAGAAGTATTGTTTTAGTTATGTACATTTACATGTATTAATGTATGTACATGCTGTATCAGGACAGATCCATTGAGAGTTTGAGCAGAAATATGTCGTATAGGAATTAACTATACACCATAAAACATTAACAAAATGCTGTGTTACATGAATGGTTATTGAAGTGATTACTTTGTGGAATGAAAAAAACACAAGTAATGTAAAAAAAATATGGTGTTTACTTTTTGATATCAATATAAAACCAAAAGCAGTTTGGCTAATGAAGATAAAGTAAAATAAACAAACTTTGTTCTTCAACAACAACCATGTACTTCAGTGCAACAGTTTGGCCAACAAAAATAAAGAGTGATACCTCTCACATCTAACACACAATCTTTGTGCCTCACCGTCAACTCAGCCTGTGTTCAATTCGATGAGATGACAAAACATTTTAGCTCGTATTGATGTTATTGGAACACTAAAAAAGTTCGCAGTTAAATTAAAGGACGAGTGAGCATCCCCGTAAACAAACTAAGGACTTTATAAACAAGTTGTAACAACGTTCCCGACACGTCGCCTGCTGCATGCTAACTCTCAGTCCCAGCAGTTGACGGAAGGATGCTAGTTCAAAAGGAAACTGCAACATCAAATATGCGACCCATGCTGGCAAAATGAGTCGGAATACGCACAGGCTAATTTTGACCTACAGGCAAATAAGTGAAAAAAATGTATCTTGGTTGAAATTGAGATTTTCACGAAAATGAGTCCATAAAGCCACAATCTAGCGATCCCAATCATCGAAATAGCAAGAAAACATCTTAAATCACCTTTATTTGAAGGTTTTGTACGAGGTATGTCTTCAGAAAATAGTCCTTTGTGTTAAAATTCCTTGAGAAAATCCAGTGTTTTCAACGCTCACTCGCGGCAATAAGGGGGAATCCCCCTAGCCATATTTGGTATCATTGTGATGCCAAGTTTACGTACTTTCTAAAAATGAGCATGAAATTCCCGATGACGCCATTCTGAACCAATATAATTCGAGTTTTTAAACCTGTCCCGACGTAAACAAATCCGGCTTGTTGCTAACGGGTCGCTGTGAGGCGTACCCTCATTGGTTGAATCACCCCGCGCGGTGCATTGTGGTATCATGGCAGCGCCCTGATGAAAAACAACACAGTAATTCGAGCGGAATATTTGGTGAAAAAAGGGGATTTTCGAACATTTAATTATTATTTTTGTGGATAAGTTAGACTGTTTTACATTCCGTAATGGATTTAGAAGGTGGAGAGGGTACACAGGCGGTTGCAAGTGCGCTAAATTCACTGCAGTCAGCGAATCTTCTTAGTGCTGCTGGTCAGGAATATTACGGACAGCTGACCAGCTGACAAACTGACCAGTGAACAAAAAAACTGTGACATAACAGTGTTGACATTTTTATACATAACCGTTTTCAATAGAGTTGAATATATATTTTTCCTTTAGACATGGGATTTGACTTTAATTGTACCAATTTTGGTGTTGCTACAAGGACTTTTAAGGTATGGTTGCTATGGAGTTTTGTTTTGGAACATTCTGTTCTGGAACAGTAAACTTTAAGCTGGTTTTTCTCAAAACGGACCCTCAAACTTGGTTGACTTCAATCGGATGTAACTCGGTCATTTTCTGTCCGATTCCAACAAACCATATATCATTTTGAAGGTCTTTAGATGGAGCATGTGTAAATAACAATAACTCAGTTTTTTAAATTTCCTCATTGTGACTCATTTTGCCAGCACAGGTCACATATGTTTCTCCTCCAACAGCATTACGCTCTTAATCGCACACTGAGACTCCACGGAAGTAGAAGTGATTGAAATGAAATGAAACGAAGCGATTGGCTTTTTCAAAGGAAAGTCTATGAAGTTGCCGACATGTTTCCTAAGCAGAACGGCAGTATAGAAAAGTCCTATTTTTGGGTGTTTGTTCATTTTGTCATGTTTTATTTAGCAACGTGCAAAGTGTAATTTACCAACCTGCCCACTTGGTGGCGCAGTGTAACTTAATGTGCACTTGCATCAGCGTGTGTTGCAATGCATTGGAAGATGTTGGGGGGGAGTACGGTGTGGTGGTCCATGGCTATACCTTTCCTAGTCATCCAAACACACACTCCATGTCTGCAGTGACCCGGACAAGCACTACCTGATGCACGAACACGAGCGAGTTCCCATCGCCGTGTGCGAGAAAGAACCGAGCTCCATCATTGCCTTCGCCCTCAGGTGACCACTCACTTTTTTTCTGTTTTTGTGCTTACAAGAAAATATGCAAACAAGTTTGTGACCACAGCTGCAAGGAGTACAAAACGACGCTGGATGATTTGTCCACGGCGTCCAAAGCGGGAGGAGACGAGGCGTCGCAGGCCAGCAGGTGAGCGTAAAAGTGGGCGTGGCTTCACGTGAGCGTGATGTTCCTGACTTGTGTGACGTAGCGGAGAGAGCCGAGCGAAGGGAAGTCCCGCCAGGCTCGGCGAGCCGGCCCAGCAGAGTCGCGCCGGCTCGGAAGGCGAGCCGCCAAGTAAGTGTTGATGTTCCCTGGCGATGATGTGGTCTTGGTGACGCTGACCCCCAGTCTCCTTCAGAGGACGCAGACATGGCGGACAGACAGAAGAAGCAGTCGCAGAACCCGCACATCGAGTTACGTACGTTTTCCGTGCTCCGCCTTCACGTCGTTCACCGTCGAAGGGACTGACGTTGTGATTCCTGTGCAGAGTTCTCGGACGCCAACGCCAAGTTCTACTGTCGGGTTTATTACGCCGAGGAGTTCCACAAGATGCGGGAGGACATCTTGGAGAGCGCAGAAGAAGATTTCATTCGCTCGCTTTCTCACTGTGTCAACTGGCAAGCACGAGGCGGAAAGTCTGGGGCCGTTTTCTACGCTACTGAAGGTTCAATGGAAGACTTTTTTACGAGACATTACTGCTTTCTTCTTCTTTTCCTTCTTCTCCTTATTTACTTATTTTTCCTTCGTTGATTTATTTTGCTTTTTCTTCTTTTTCATTTTTTCCTTCTTATTCTGTCCCTTCTTCTTTTCTTCTTCCTCTTTTCCTTTTTTTCTTCTTCTTAATTTAACTATTTTGCTTCTTCTTTTTATTCTACTTATTTCCTTCTTTTTCCTTCTTAATTTATTGAATTATTTTCCTCCTTCTTTTCCTCCTCTTCATTTTTTTCCCTTCTTATTCTGTCCCTTCTTCTTTTGTTCTTCCTCTTTTCCTTTTACTTATTTCCTTCTTTTTCCTTCTTAATTAATTGAATTATTTTGCTTCTTCTTCTTCTGTTCCCATTTTCCTTCTTCTTTTCATTTTTCCTTATTTTGTCCTTTCTTCTTCCTCTTTTCCTTTTACTTATTTCCTTCTTAATTGAATTATTTTGCTCCTTCTTCTTTTCCTCCTCCTTTTCATTTTTTGTTCCTTCTTATTTTGTGCCTTCTTCTTTTCCTTTTACTTATTTCCTTCTTTTTCTTTTTTTAATTGAATATTTTCCTTCTTCTTTTCCTCCTCCTTCTTTTCCCGCTTTTCTCTTCTTCTTTTTCTTTTTTCCTTCTTCTTTTCCTCCTTTGTACTCATTTGCTCTTTTTTCTTTTTCTTTGTCATGTTCTCATTTTCTTTCTTCTTTTCTTTCCTATTTACCTTCATTTTCTTCCTCTTTTCGGTCTAATCCTCCTTCCTGTTCACTTCACCCTTGTTTTTCTATTATTCTTGTCCTCATGTTGTTTTTATCCTTCTGTTTTAAATATCTTTGTCAATGATGTTTAATTTTTTTTAATTTTTTTTTAATTCTATTTTCTCTTGTTCTCCTTCTTTCCTTCTCCTCATTCTGCTCCTTCTCCTACTTATTTTTCTCTTTCTTATTCTACTCCTTCTTGTGTTCCTCTTCCCCTCGCTCTTCTATTTTCCTCCTATTTTCTTTACCTCCTTATTCTTTTTTCTTCTTCCCGTCCCCGATCTCCATGTTCTGCTCCTCCTCCTCCCTAACCTCCTTCTTTACCTTCTCCTTGTTGTGATCAGATGATCGCTTCATCCTGAAGCAGATGCCCAGACTGGAGGTCCAGTCCTTCCTGGACTTTGCGCCTCACTACTTCACCTACATGACAGGAGCAGTGCAGCAGAAAGTACGCCCACACCACGTGTATTTCTTGTGTCCTATGGACCACTCAAGTACAACTAAAGGGTCACCATTGTGGCACAGAGGCCGACGGCGCTGGCCAAGATCCTGGGTGTTTACCGCATCGGCTACAAGAACTCCCAGAACAACGCCGAGAAGAAGCTGGACCTGCTGGTGATGGAAAACCTCTTTTATGGACGCAAGATGGCTCAGGTAAGGAAGGAGTAGAACTTCTTACAAATTGTTGAAGCTGCTAGATAATAATGTACCTCTCAATGTAAAGTCCAAAGTGTGGCAAGGGAGACATTTTTGGCCTGCCACTCGTTTTTTTACTTGTAAAAATAAATTATGTAAAGTTTTTAACGTACAAAACGTTACAAAGTATGGTGCAAGCCACCTTGAATGTGTTTGTTACGAAAGTAATGCTTCTGGTTTTGAGCGAAAAGAATAATCCCTTATAAATTGGCTAGAAATAGGGTTTGTCTGCTTACTAGAGTGCAGGAAATAACACAATGGTGATTTCAGTTTTGGGAGTCCTGTTGGTTACAGGTGCACAGCTAACCGCTAACGATGCTAACGGTGTATTTTCTGGAATTGTTTTTCCCCTCTCATTGCTGAAATAATTGTCTTAAACCTGTTAGCGCTATTTTTCTGTTTTTTAGCAGCCTCCTCTGAAGTTTTGTGGTGCCCCCTAGAGGTGGTGCACCTCGAACTAGGGCAGGAGTGCCCATTACGTCAATCGCGAGCTACCGGTCGATGGTGGAGGTGTGTCAGTCGATCGCCAGACAGGCATTGAAAAATAGACCTAAAAATGAGCTTATCATCAATCTTCACCAAGACGTCACTTTCGTCACCTGATTCACGGCACCCGAGGGTCTTCTGAGATGATGCTGGCTGCTGCATGCTCATTATTTAAAAAAAAAAAAAAAATGACACACAGGAAGGCGAGAAACACTTCACTTTTTATTTCAACAGACTCTCGCGCCATACCTGCCGTCAAAACCCTAAAGACCGACTGCACAGTTCCTATCTTCACAATAAAAGCGCTGCTTCATCCTGCCTGCGCTATCAAAAATAAGTGTATAAAAAGGAGTATGGAAGCTGGACAAATAAGATGCCAAAAAACACGTTCAGGACTTTTTTTCTCCTCCATTTGAAAATGCGGACCAATCAATGCAAGTCATCAGAATCAGGTAATACACCAACGTATATTATTGTCTTCATGAAAGAAAGGAATCTATATGTGTTAAACATGCTTGTAATATCATTAAACACCTTAACTTGTTAACATAAACGTCTCAAATAAATATAAATTATATATATGAATGAGGTAGATCCCCTCGACTTAGTCAATTGAAAAGTAGCTCGCCTGCAGAAAAAGTGTGGGCACCTCTCCACTAGGGGGGACAAAACGGCCTTAACGAACCTCAACAATCATGTTTTAATATCAATATACCGTATTTTTCGGAGTATAAGTCGGACCGGCCGAAAATGCATAATAAAGAAGGAAAAAAACATATAAGTCGCATTTTTGGGGGAAATTTATTTGATAAAACCCAACACCAAGAATAGACATTTGAAAGACAATTTAAAATAAATAAAGAATAGTGAACAACAGGCTGAATAAGTGTACGTTATATAAGGCATAAATAACCAACTGAGAACGTGCCTGGTATGTTAACGTAACATATTATGGTAAGAGTCATTCAAATAACTATAACATATAGAACATGCTATACGTTTACCAAACAATCTGTCACTCCTAATCGCTAAATCCCATGAAATCTTATACGTCTAGTCTCTTACGTGAATGAGATAAATAATATTATTTGATATTTTACGCTAATGTGTTAATCATTTCACACATAAGTCTCTACTGAGTATAAGTCGCACCCCTGGCCAAACTATGAAAAAAAAACGCGATTTATAGTCGGAAAAATACGGTAGTCGTTGTTTTTGACACATACTTTTTGTACATTCTCTTGAAGTGGGGTCAACTCTGACGTACAATAACCACGACACCCCCCACCAGGTGTTTGACCTCAAGGGTTCGCTGCGGAACCGCAACGTCAAGACGGACTCGGGCAAGGAGAGCTGCGAGGTGGTCCTGCTGGACGAGAACCTCCTTAAGCTGATCTACGACAACCCGCTCTATATCCGCTCGCACTGCAAGTCGGTGCTGCGGGCCGCCATCCACAGCGACGCCTACTTCCTGTCCAGCCACCTCATCATCGACTACTCGCTGCTGGTGGGCCGCGACGACGCCACCGATCAGCTGGTGGTCGGCATCATCGGTGAGCGAAACGCCTTAGCAACGCTGCTGTCCCGATGACTTAACAGCATCTTCGCTACAGCTAAGCGATCAAATGTGCGGCTGCCTGTGGGCTTTGTTTTAAGACGTGTAGCAAAGCCTCTTCTCCCTCACATTGTCAGATTACATCAGGACGTTCACCTGGGACAAGAGGCTGGAGATGGTGGTCAAATCCACAGGGATTCTGGGAGGTCAAGGTAGGTTGAAGTGCGCTCTGCTCGCAGGTGATGTCAACTCAGCGTGTTGGCGTCCTCAGGTAAGATGCCCACGGTGGTTTCCCCCGAGCTGTACCGCGCTCGCTTCTGCGAGGCCATGGACAAGTACTTCCTCATGGTGCCAGACCACTGGACCGGACTGGGCGTCAACTGCTGAGCGGGACACGGCCCGACACTCTGAGCACGCCAGAGAAAGATCCGACGTGCACGCTGGTATTTTTTAATTTATTATTATGAAACACATTCCATTATGAAGAGAAGCGATAGTCCAACTTTTAAAGTCGTTTTTTAATCCCTGGAGTCCAGTGGAAACCCTTCCTGTTGTTTTATCGGTGCCGCATTGATGATTGTTACATAGTGTAATTTAACATTTTGAATATGTACAGATGATGGAACTATTAAAAGAATATTATCCCTGATTCTCACATTCATCATATATTTTTGTAAGATACTTAAGTAAAGACCAAACTACTTTTTAAAAATAAATTGATAAATGTGCAATGAGAGAACTTTTTAAAAAAAAATATATTAAAAAAAAGAATTATCTTTGTCTAAACATACTACAAAAAAATGTTGTTACAAGAAAATGTTATTTATGGCGGATACTTAAATTGTATATTTATCTAACTTATACATTTGTCGGGTATTTATATTTACAAACAATAAATATATATTCCAAGAGTAAGTTGAATTTCCAGTACAGGCCAAACGTTTGGACACACCTTCTCCTCATACAATGGGTTTTCTTTATTTTCATGACTATTTACGTTGTAGATTGTCACTGAAGGCATCGAAACTATGAATGAACACATGTGGAGTTGTGTACTTAACAAAAAAAAAAGGTGAAATAACTGAAAACATGTTTTATATTCTAATTTCTTCAAAATAGCCACCCTTTGCTCTGATTACTGCTTTGCACACTCTTGGCATTCTCTCGATGAGCTTCAAGAGGTAGTCACCTGAAAGGGTTTTCACTTCACTGGTGTCATAGTTTTGATGCCTTCAGTGACAATCTACAATGTAAATAGTCATGAAAACGCATTGAATGAGAAGGTGTGTCCAAACTTTTGGCCTGTACTGTATATATTATTAATAGCATTATTTATGTAATCTAACATTTTATCTAATTCCATTTTTCCATGAAGCTCTTACTTCCAAAACCTTTTTCTTCACAGATTTATTTATTTTTTTCAAAGAAATAAATACCATAAAATACATATTCCTTGAATAGTCATTTTCGTCAATAAATGCCTTACCTCTAATAAACACCTCCTTTTTTGCCCCTCAGGAAAATTAGCTTTACTATATGTTGCAGTAAACGACATATTTTAATAGTCGTTTTTGTCTATAGTCATAATTACCAATAACATATTGACATATAAATAATACATGTAATAAAACAAATGTATCTCTAATAAACACCTCAAAATATACTACAATAAAATATAAAAGTACACAAAAAATGACTTTGATGACTTAATTTCAGTTTAACCATTCGTGTTTTTCATTTTAATCCTGCATATTTTTTAAAAAAGCAAACCAATTGAGAGACTGTTTGCTATTCAGTAAAGGGAAACAAAAAGGCCAAACTGCAACACATTTACTTTTTTAATTGTGTAATATTTAGCAAAACAAAAACTGCATCAGGAACTGTTGGTGGTTTTAAAAACGTAATAATACGTCTCCTCAGTTCATTTGACGAAAATATACAATATTGCATAACAATGCAGTACCAAAGACGACATGTAGGCGCACCAACAAACATGAACGTTCTTGCTGAAAGTCTGAATTCTAAGTAAAATATTGCCTAATGAAAATCATCACCAATAAAATAATATTAGCTTTGGAACGATGAGCGTTTCAGTTAACTCACAGCTGGCGCCCTCTAGTGGTCAGGGTCAGTAATACACAAAGTTCAGTGATTTCTCTCTCACCTCAAATGACAGAAAAAAGATTTGCTTTAGTCTCGTAGCCGTTTGGTTTTTAATTCAACAACATGGGAATGTTTGCTTTCCAGCTCCAGTGGAGTGACAATACAAAAATGTACAAACACACAAATCCTGTTTACCGTAGATCGTCTTAATATGTGACTGATGTCTATTTGAGAGTATTAGGGCCGCACCACAAAATAATGTTTCTTATCACTCTTAATATTGCAACTTTATTGCTGTAAAATTACAAAATCATTCTCAAAAAATGTAATCATAATGCAAATGTAATTCCTGTAAAATTACAACTTTTCCTTTTACGTTATTGTAAAAAATGTAACAATGTTCTCATCATTTCAACGGAAAGTTATGACTTTCAATATTACTATTTCATTTCTATAAAAATGTGGTTTTCCTTGTACAATTGTCAACTTATGCAGAAAAATAAAATTTTATATTAACAATACAAGCTATTTACTGTAAAATGACAATTTTATATTGGAATATTTCATGTTAACTATAAAATGACAACTTGTTATTGAAATATTACTAGTTTTTTCCTGTAAAAAACATTTTTATTGTAATACTATATTTTCTTGTCAAATTACACATTTTTGCTGTAATATTACATGTTAATTGTAAAATGACAACTTGTTATTGTAATATTACTAGTTATTTCCTATAAAATGACAACTTTTTATTGTAATATTATTAGTTATTTGTTGTCTAATTGCAACTTTTTATTATAATATTACATGTTAACTGTAAAATGACAACTTGTAATAATACTAGTTATTTCCTGTAAAATTAAAACTTTTTGTTGTAATGTTACAAATTATTTCCTTTAAAATTACAACTTTTTATTGTAATATTACCGTTTTCTTTAAAATTATTTTCCCGACAGTCCTAGAAAGTTATTAGAAACGTGTAAAAAATGTTTTCGCCTCTCAAAATTGTAACTTTTTTCAAAAAACATTTTATTACATTTTCACTCCTGTAAAAAAAAAAAAAAAAATCTTACAAAATCCAGAAAAACATGTAAAGCGACTTTGGGTACTTAGAAAAGCGCTATATAAATCCCAGGTATTATTATTATTATTATTAAAATGACCTTTTTTTGACCAGAATATTGCAACTTTATCATAAAATGTGGTCTTTATCCTCAAAATGTTGACATTTTTTTTGTAACGTTTTGTCGTCATTTTAAAAGGTACATTTTTGACAACTTTACTGTAAAACTGACTTTTCCAGTAATATTTTGGCTTTTTCCGTGGTTTGCAACATTAATAAAGTAAAAGAAAATCTTGGAATAACCCATATTCTTGGCGGAATAACCTTTAATTTTGTGGGTGTGGCCCTAAAACTCGGTAGTTGATGTTGATTTTGTGGGTGTGGCCCTAAAACTCGGTAGTTGATGTTGATTTTGTGGGTGTGGCCCTAAAACTCTGTAGTTAATGTTGATTTTGTGGGTGTGGCCCTTAAACTCGGTAGTAAACGTGACAGTTGGTGTAAAATAACAATACAATGTGCTGCTTGTGATTTATGCTAACTAATAAGTACAGTAGATCCTTTATTTTCACTGCTTGAATTAGTTTCTAGTAACGTCAATAGAAAGTGGTTTGGTGGCGCTATCTGCAGGCTGCGTGCGGATCTACTGTATCTACTAGGAAGAGTGTATAAAAAACCCAAAACCCGTCAAGGCACTGCAGACGTTTGATGGCACATCGCTGGTAGGTAGTCACATGGGGGACGAGGGGGCGGAGCTAGAAGACGGCAAGGCTCTGTGTTGTTGACATTTTAAGTGCTGGCAGTTTTTGTACCGTTGTGTAACAAGAAAAGAGAAATAACGACGAGAGGAAGACCTCAAATGTGTTCAGACGCTAACGTCGGCTACCCTGGTTGGCCAAGTGGGCGCGCGGGAAAATGGCGGCGCGTAGTCAGCGTTGTGCCTCAAGTGATTGTTACGACTGACTAAAGGTGTTCCATCCATATTATTATTGTGTTGAAAGCTGCTGTTCAGGACAACTAAGCAGCCTAATAAGAAAAACTAGTTTGGTTTGTACAAAAGTTTAAAAAAGTCTTTCTGGTAAGACGGAGCAAGGAGGTCAGTTTGGATGGGAGCACCCGTGAGAACAAACATGCAGTTCTTTCTCCTTCGGTCCCAAAAGACGTCACCTGGGAAGGTCAGAACGTCTCCGAGTCCTCGGAGTCGTTCTCCGTGGTCCCCTCGCTGGAGGGTCCCGACGGGTTGCGGGGGCTGCGCGGCCCGCGGGTTCCGGCGCTGCCTTGGGGGACTCTGGGCGCCTTGGGGGGCAGCTGCCTCAGCAGGGAGCCCGGGGAGGGGGCCCCGGAGCTGCAAGGGGAGCACAAAGGCATCATGGTAGCCAGAATGAGAGCCAGACAGTCGGCCACCTGGCGGCTGGGAGCGCAAGCCAGAGCGGGGGTCAAACCTGCGGGACACGGAGACAGAGATGGGGGGGCGAGACGGCAAAACAGGAGACGAAGAAGAAAGACGAAGCGACATTCGGTTAGTGTCAGCCAGCAGACGCATACGTGGGGGGAGGGGCTTAACGTCACAGACGCTCCATGGACAAAAGTATGGGACACCAAAATCCATCAAACCACTCATTTGTTGACTTTGTCCCAAAACTTTTGTCCATGCAGTCAACACTTTATGCAAACAAACACTTGAAAATTGCACTTTTAGCTAAAGCTTATTTATTATAGACTATTTACATTGTAGATTGTCACTGAAGGCATCAAAACTATGGAGTTACAGTATGTACTTGACAAAAAAAGGTGAAATAACTGAAAACATGTTCTATATTCTAGTTCAGGGGTCGGCAACCCAAGACGTTGAAAGAGCCATATTGGACCAAAAATACAACAAAAAAAAATCTGTCTGGAGCTGCGAAAAATGAAAAGCCGTATATAAGTCTTATAATAAAGGCAACACATGATGTAAGTGTCTATATTAGCTAACATAGCCTACTATCAAAATGACTGTGTGGCAGGCTGAAGCAAATCTTTGTTGACAGAAATGTTGAAATGTAATATTTATGCTACACATTTTTACAACATTAGAAACCATTAGTAAATCAGAGGCTACTCAGAAGGTGAGATAACTCCTGGAAATTACTGGCTTTTAATGTGTGTGTCCAAGTTAAAGGAAACGGCAGGCTGTCTTCTTCTAATAGATTTATTACAATCTTTGGCAAGCTAGGTAATGTTTGCTGTGGTCTGGAACAACATGGCCCAACAAAATGCCGCCAATATTACATACAGATCATGTCTCATGAGACATGCAAAACTGAATTATATACAAAGAGGATAAAAGTCAAGGATATTAAATTAGGTCAAATATACCTACAAACGTGGCGTAATGATGCAATATGTGCATACAGCCAGCCTCAATAGCATGTTAGCATCCATTAGCTAGCAGTCATGCAGTGACCAAATAGCATAAAACGTTTGGTGGACAAAATGAGACAAAGGAGGAGAGGAAGATTTTACATGTAAACAAACTGTTGCATCACAGTACACACTATGGTGAGTTCAAGAACCGCCAAAATTAGTAGGACAAAACGATGTTCACCAAATACTCTCATGAGTGAAGCATGTTTAATATAAACAGTGGGCTTCCTAACAATTAGGAAGGTTTGTGTCATGTTTGTCCTCAAACAAAAACCATACTAAAACTAAAACATTTGTCCCTCATCTTTTTCCATTTTCAATCCTTTTTAAAAAATGCTCCAAAGGAGCCACTAGGGCAGCACTAAAGAGCCGCATGCGCATGTTTCTTCAAAATAGCCACCCTTTGCTCTGATTACTGCTTTGCACACTCCTGGCATTCTCTCGATGAGCTTCAAGCACACCAGTGAAGTGAAAACCCTTTCAGGTGACTACCTCTTGAAGCTCATCGAGAGAATGCCAAGAGTGTGCAAAGCAGTAATCAGAGCAAAGGGTGGCTATTTTGAAGAAACTAGAATATAAAACATGTTTTCAGTTATTTCTCCTTTTTTTGTTAAGTACATAACTCCACATGTGTTCATTCATAGTTTTGATGCCTTCAGTGACAATCTACAATGTAAATAGTCATGGAAAAAAAAGAACACGCATGAAATGAGGCGTGTCCAAACTTGTGGCCTGTCTGAATTTTTTATATGTATATAAAAAATAATGCCCATATATATATATACATATATATATATATATGATTGTATTCAAAATAATAAAATGTACTTGTAGTATTTAAAAATATATATAAGTTTTACCATTTCCAGGTCATTTAAATCAATCAATGTTTATTTATATAGCCTTAAATCACAAGTGTCTCAAAGGGCTGTACAAGGATAATTATTTCATTCGTTTATAATAGAAACTATTTTCGTATTTAAAATCAATAAAGAATAATCTTTTAGTTATGTAATGAGTAAAATATAAATCACTATTATATAATCTGTATCATAAACAACAAATATAGAAGATAAAACGGGAAAAGGTTATTAATAAATGATGTATAAATATAAAATAAATTAGAATAAAAACATACAATTTACCTGCTTGTTTTTAAATGTTATTTATATTTTCTTTTCAACGGTTTTATTTATAAAAAACTATTTTAATATATACAATTATAAAAAGTAACGTTTTTTAAATGTAGTGTTGATAATGCATAGTTTATGTCATAACTAACTAAATATAATGTAGAAAATTAGAAAAAACTAATTATGATCAAAGGATTTATAGAATCTAAGGACCCACCTGTTTTTATTTAAATGACGCTAAGGTAGCAGAAACACTAATATATTTTTACATAGTACTTTTATATTTATATCCACAAATGTGTCAGACTATATGCCTCATACATGTAATTAATAGCACTTTTATAATATTTATATACACTGTTTCAGATTATGTGCCACATAGATGACATTAATAGTACTTTAAAATATGAATATACACACGTGTTAGACCACATATACATAATCATTCATAGTACTGTAAAATATTTATATATAAGAATGTGTCAGACTATGTGCCACATAGATATAATTAATAGTACTTTAATATATGAATATATACAAATATTTAGACTATATGCCACATAGATATAATAATTAATAGTACTTTAAAAATATGAATATATACAAATGTGTCAGACTATGTGCCACATAGATATAATTAATAGTACTTTAATATATACAAATATTTAGACTATGTGCCACATAGATGTGATTAATAGTACTTTAAAATATGAATATATACACATGTCAGACCACATAGATATAATCATTAGTAGTACTTTAAAATATTTATATATAAGAATGTCAGACTATGTGCCACATAGATATAATTAATAGTACTTTAATATATGAATATATACAAATATTTAGACTCTAGAATATTTAGCCCTTTAAGACACTTGTGATTTAGGGCTATATAAATAAACATTGATTGATTGACTATATGCCACATAGATATAATAATTAATAGTACTTTAAAATATGAATATATACAAATGTGTCAGACCACATAGACATAATCATTCATAGCACTTTAAAATATGAATATATACAAATGTGTCAGACCACAGATATAATCATTCATAGTACTTTAATAAAATATTTATATATAAGAATGTGTCAGACTATGTGCCACATAGATATAATTAATAGTACTTTAATATATACAAATATTTAGACTATGTGCCACATAGATGTAATTAATAGTACTTTAAAAATATGAATATCTACAAATGTGTCAGACTATATAATCATTAATAGTACTTTTAAATATTCATATCCACAAATGTGTCAGACTATATGCCTCATGGATATAATAATGAATAGTACTTAAAAAAGATGTGTATATATACAAATGTGTTAGACCACATAGATATAATAATGAATAGTACTTAAAAAAGATGTATATATACAAATGTGTCAGACACATAGATATAATAATTAGGGCTTATTGATGCTAGGCTAGCAAAGTGCGAAGCAGACTAAAGTGCCACAAGTCAGCGAGCAGAGAGACAGGAAGAGGCAAGTCCACCTCACCGTTCTCGTCCACAGTCTGGATGTTGGCTCCACGGGACAGCAGCTCCTGGACCGCCTGTTTGAGTCCGCTACGAGCCGCCAGGTGGAGGGGGCTGTCAGGGAGAGGTCAAAGGTCACTGCTACAGCGCGTCACCTCGGCGGATGTTTTGTGGCAGCGAACAACTCACGTTTGCAGCGCGGCGTTTGTGGCGTTGATTGGCGCCGAGTCGGACAATTTGTCCAAGATCAGCAGGACGCAATCTTCTTTGCCCTGGATGGACGTCAGAGTCAAGACCTCCCGTTACCGTATTTCCTCTAATAGACGTTCCAACTCTTCTAATAATAGTAGGCAGCTTTATTATATTTCACTGTTTTGTAGCATTGCTATAGATGAACAAATACATATAAAAATAAAATAATATTTGAATAATATAGATTTAATTCGTTGCGCACTGCATGTGGGAACATTTTTCATATGAAATATTATTAAAGCTCATTAATAAACACCTTACCCTCTGATAAAAAAATGTTTAGCTTCGGAAAAAATACCCAGTGTTAGTTTAATATTTTGTATTAAATGACACTAAAGACCTTCTTATCCATTAATACCTACCCTCAAATAAACACCTTTAAAAAAAAGGAAAAATTTATTTTTAGCGTTAACGTGAATTTCAAAAAATATATATATATATAATTAAAAAAAAGTCCTTGTCATCCATAAATGCCTGGTCTTAAATAAACACCTTTTTCATACATTAAAATATATTTGATTGTTTTAGCTTTAATTAAAACATAAGTAATTCAAATAAATAACTATCAAAATAAAGTCCAAAAATGCCATTCCTGTAAGAAACTTAATTTTTTCCCCACACAGTAGGAGTAACAGGTGTTCTTTTAATTTATTTATTTTTTTAACGCATTGTGTGTGGCAAAATTAATAACATTAAATATTATTAAAATTAAATATTTAACTCTTCCATAAACACCTTACCTCTAATAAACACATGTTTAGCCTCGGAAAAATACTAGGTGTTATTGTTGTATTTTGGGCATTGTGTATTGAAAATTATTTGAATAATAATATTAAATGATAATAAAGACCTTCTCATCCATAAATACTTAACCTCAAATAAAAACTTTTATAAAAAAAACAAAAACATTTAGCTTTGTTTATTTTAGCGTTAACATGAATTACAAAATAAAGTCCTTCTCATCCATAAATGCCCGGTCTCAAATAAACAAATTTTTTCATACTTTACAACGTATTTTATTGTTTTAGCATTAATTAAAATAAAAAAGTAATTCAAATAAATAAATATCAAAATAAAGTCGAAAATGCCATACCATTTCCCTACACAGTAGGAGTAACAGGTGTTATTATTTTAATATATATTTATTTTTTTACACATTGTGTGTGGCAAAAAATTACATTAAATATTATACAAATAAAGTAGTTTGTCACCCATTAACACCTTGCCTCAAATAAACACCTCTTTAGCCTTAGAAACAAAAGTGTTATTTTAATACTATATTTAGACAATATTTGTGTGTTGGAAATTATTTGAATAATAAAGGCCCTCTAGTCCATAAATGCCTCGCCTTAAACACCTTTTCTTTTTCACAGAAAAAAATAACCGCTGGTATTATATTTTAGGCAAATAAGTAAAAAAATAATAATAAAGGCCTTCTCCATAAATGATTTACCTCTAATAATTGGCTCCTTTTTTGACACAGAAAAAAAATAACAGGTGTTATTCTAGTTGTATATTTTAAGCATTGTGTGTTTAAAAAATTATTTAATAATATTAAATAATAAAGGCCTTTTTATCCATAAACACCCTACCTCAAATAAACACCTCAGGAAAATTGCCTTTACTCTATGTTGTTGTTGTTGAGAGTATTTAAGTGTAAGTAAGTTATTTATGTGTGGATTTAATTTTTCCAAATAATGCTACAATTTTTTCCATGAACACCTTACCTCCAACAAACACCTTCTTTTTCCCTTCTGGTAAAAAAAATGTTATTCAAAATTTACCGTGTATAATTAAATGCCTTATCTCTAATAAACATACTGCTTAATTATGTTATTCTGAGGAAATATGCTCATTAAAAATAGGTTCCTAAACCCGGTCCAAGGTGGTTAAAACTGGAAGTGGACTCTGAGGGAGTGGAGCCCCCTGGTGGACACTTACATTCTTACAAGCGAGATGCAAGGCGGTGTTGCCGTCTTTGTCCGCCTGATGGAGGCTGCTGGTGGCGCCGTTGAGCAGTACCTCTGCACACGAAACACATCGTAAATTAAAAAAAAAACAATTCCGTGGACACGTGACAGGAAGTCTGCTCACCGAGGACCCCGACGCGACCTTTCTCGGCCGCCGTCATCAGGGCGCTGCGACCCGATTGGTCCACGGCGTCCACGGGTGCATCGTGGGAAAGGAGCAGCTGGACGCAATCCACGTGACCCGAGAAGGCCGCCGCGTGGAGGGGAGTGCTGGGAGAGGAGGAGGAGGATGAAACGCCAGGATGACACGTATACACACACACACACACACACACACACACACACACACACTTTTTACCGGTCTTTAGCGTCCTTGCAGCCGACGATGTCTGAGCCCATGGCGTCCAGCAGCAGTGACGCACACGCCTCGTGGTCGTTCACACTATTAGTGCCACATGCCAGAAATCAACAGAAAATCATTTGACAAAAATGCATAAATGAAATGGACATCTTGGTGGAAAATAGCAAATTATTGTCATTCTTTAAAACATTACTATAGAGTTTAATTGACTACATATACACGTGTATTTTTATTCTAATTTATTTGTAAATATTTTAATTGTAATTAATTTATTTACATTTAAATGCTGTGTCATAAATAAAGTAAATGCAATGAAATACAAACCAGATGCGTATTTATGCCTTTAATAATTGAAAAGGTCCTGAATTGAAGTGAATAAGTCACAAAAATATGAATATTAGTCATGAAATAAATAAATAGATTAAACTATATTTCACAATTTGAATATATAATTTTTTTTTTGATTGATTGATATATTTTTATTTCAAATATGCATAAAAACAAGAGCAAGCCTGATCCAATACAGTGCTATAGCCTTAACAGCCATTATAACAAAATGAAAAACAATGGAGAATAAAAAACAAAAACAAATGAGCATTGGACTTTGTTTTTCTTTTTTTTCTTTCTTTTTTTTTACATATTTGAAAAGGAGTGAGAAGAAGTTTACACTTATATAATCCCACCCCTTTTTAAATTTAAAGTGTATTGCATGAATAATGGTTCGATAAATATTTATTGTTTTTTTCCTCAAACTTAATTTTTTTTTTTTTTTAATTAAGTTACTGCAGTTTAATTTATTATACATTTTCAGTTTGTTATTGCATTATTTACGCAGTGTCCGAGTGCCCAGAAAGGCATTTATATTCACACAAGTCATTAATTCCATTCATGGGAGACCGGGCTTTCTGCTCCGCCGCTCCCAGTCTGTGGAACGCTCTCCCTGACCACCTGAGGGCACCACAGACTGTGGATGCTTTTAAAAAAGCCTTTTTTTTTTTAGATATATGCATACTAGTTATAGCTATTTGGCTGTTCTAGTTTTTATTTTTATTTATTTCTTTATTATCTTTTTATTTACTTTTTTTTAATACACTGTAGCACTTTGAGATTGTTTACTCAATATAAATGGCTTTTTACAAATAAAATCTATTATAATTATTATCATGGTATTGTGCTACAAGTCAACAGCACCTCTGCTGGCTGCAGCCATGTACTGCACGCCTCATTGCCTACAAGAGAACTTACACGGCACAGTGCAGCGGCGTGAACGGGTTGCCGTCAATGCAGCGACAACCTTTCTGCTCCAGGAGAACCTCCACGCAGCCCTCGTGACCTACACACACACACACACACACACACACACACACACACACACACACACATACGTGTAAACATGATACATCACAGGCTCCGCCCACTCTCCCGCACCTACCGTGGTAGCAGGCCCAGTGCAGCGGCGTGTATCCGTGGTGGTCTTTGAGGGGGGGCAGCGAGTCGGGCTCGGGGCAGGCGATGCTCAGCAGCTCGCTCAGCCAGGAGGCGTGGCCGCGCGCCGCCGCCAGGTGGATGGCGGTGCGACCTCGCGCGTCGCCCAGCAACACAGAGGCCTCCTGCTCCAGAAGACACTGGACGCACTCCTCCTGGCCGCACAGCAGCTAGAAAGAGAAGCCAGAATGACTTGCAGTGACTTATCCGGGCCACTCGGGGGCACTGCTCTGGTTTCGTGTCCCCTTCACTGACCACAAGAAAAAAGGAAACGCTGACAAAACCGTTGGACATTTTTGTCGGCGTTTGTTCGCGTAAAGTCGTCGTGCATTATCAACTTGTCTAGAATATTTACCAACTAAATTATTAAAATTCTTTTTAACGTGAAAAACATTGTAAACACAACAGAACCTCTAAAGTCCAAAGCTCCTGAAGTAACAAGTTGCCCATTTTTAGACGAGCAGAAAATGATGCAAATAAAAGTAACTGTGTGGATAAAATCAGCATATTGTGAAACGAAAAAAAACATCTAAATATTTCAATGATTAACTGCGTCTTTTTATGCTTTATCCTCAAATTTTATTTTATTTTTTTCAAACATGAAAATTGTAATTATTAAAATAAAAATGTTAAATATATATTTTGCTAACTTATCTAAATTCATTGAATGTTTTTTCCATTTTTACATCGGTTAACTTCTATGTATGATGTTTTAGGAATGATAAAAATTATGTGAGCTTTCATCATTTATCAGTAAATGTAAAACTCAGCATTTTGTTTAAGCGTGTTAATGCTAACTTCTTTTTACACTTGCATAACCGTTTAAATGGTTGTATTGTATTGTGTGCTTAATAGTAGTAGTAGTATTACTTGTTATTAGTAGTAGCAGTGTCACTCATTATTAGTAGTAATAATATTACTTATTAGTAGTAGTAGTAGTATTATGACTTGTTACTATTAGTAACAGTATTACTTGTTATTATTAGAGGTAATAATATTACTTATTAGTAATAGTAGTAGTAGTAGTATTATGACTTGTTACTATTAGTAACAGTATTACTTGTTATTATTAGAGGTAATAATATTACTTATTAGTATTAGTAGTAGTAGTATTATGACTTGTTACTATTAGCAACTGTATTACTTGTTATTATTAGTGGTAATAATATTACTTAGTAGGAGTATTACTTATAATTACTATTAGTTGAAATATTTATTAGTAGTAGTACGACTTATTATCATTAGTGGTGGTAGTTTTACTTATTATTAGTAATAGTAATACTTATTATTATTTGTATTAGTAGATTACTTATTAGTATTATTACTTAGTAGTAGTAGTATCACTTATTATTGTTAATAATAGTAGTATTACTTATTAGTAGTTGTAGTGGTATTTAATATTATTAGTTGTAGTAGTATTATTTAGTATTGTTATTTAGTATTATTTTATTAGTAGTGGTAGTTATAGTACTTGTCATTATTAGTATTTGTAGTAGTACTTGTCATTATTAGTATTAGTAGTATTACTTATTAGTAGTAGTAGGGGTATTACTTATTAGTAGTAGTGGTATTACTTGTTATAATTATTAGTAGTAGTATTGTTATAATTATTAGTACTAGTATTACTTGTTATATTTATTGTTAGTTATTACTTATTAGTAGTAGTAGTAGTAGTCTTACTTATTATTACTATTAGTAGTAGTAGAAGTGGTATTACTTGTTATAATTATTAGTAGCTGTATTATTTATTTATTTTTATTATTAGTAGTATTACCGGTACTTAATATTAGTAGTAGTAGTCATCGTATAATTACTTAGTAGTAATATTACTTATTAGCAGTTGTATTAGAATTATTTTAGTAGTAATATTACTTAGTAGCAGTAGTAGTTGTATTAGAATTATTTTAGTAGTATTACTTTGTAGTACTAGTAGTAGTACTATTACTAGTAGTAGTACTATTACTTAGTAGTATTAGTATCATTATTAGTACTAGTAGTAGTATTAATTATTTGTACTATTATTAGTATTACTTATTATTAGTAATAGTAGCAGTATTACTTATTAGTATTAGTAGTACTTAGTAGTAGTAGTGGTAGAACTTAGTAGTAGTAGTAATGGTAGTAGCAGTAGTATTACTTATTATTATTAATAGTAGTAGCAGTAGTATTATTAAAGATTAAAGTACCAATGATTGTCACAGTAGTAATAGTAGTATTACTTACTAGTAGTAGTAGTATTTATTATTATTGATAATAATAATAGTAGTAGTATTACTTAATAGTAGCAGCAGTAGTATTAGTTATTAGTAGTAGTAGTATTACTTATTGGTAGTATTACTTATTAGTGGTAATAATAATAAAAGTAGTATTACTTACTATTAGTATTAGTAATAGTAGCAGCAGTAGTATTAGTTATTAGTAGTAGTACTACTAGTATTACTTATTATTAGTATTAGTAGTAGTAGTACTAGTATTACTAATTAGTATTATTATTAGTAGTAGTACTACTAGTATTACTTATTAGTAGTAGTAGTAGTACTTATTAGTAGTAGTAGTAATGGTAGTAGCAGTAGTATTACTTATTATTATTAATAGTAGTAGCAGTAGTATTATTAGTAGTAATAGTAGTATTAGTAGTATTTATTATTATTATTATTGATAATAATAGTAGTAGTAGTATTACTTATTAGTAGTAGTAATAGTAGCAGTAGTATTAGTTATTATTAGTAGTAGTATTACTTATTATTAGTATTAGTAATAGTAGCAGCAGTAGTATTAGTTATTATTATTAGTAGTAGTAGTAGTACTACTAGTATTACTTATTATTAGTATTATTAGTAGTTGTAGTAGTAGTAGTAGTGGTATTACTTATTAATATTATTATTAAGTAGTAGTAGTTGTTATTATTACTTGGTAGTACTTGTAATTATTATGTGTAATGATTAGTAGTAGTCAGAATGTATGGAGGCTCACCCCGAGGTGCAGCGCCGTCATGCCGTGCGTGTCGGCCATGTTGACATCAACTTCGCGCTCCAGCAGCAGCGCCACCACGTCCACGTGCCCGCCCGCCACGCCCAGCATCAGAGGGGTCCTGAGGGAGGGCCAACCGATGAGGGTGAACTGATGAGAAGGTCATGTGACGGTTGAGG
The DNA here is from genome assembly GCF_033978785.1 of Entelurus aequoreus. Lineage (NCBI taxonomy): Eukaryota > Metazoa > Chordata > Actinopteri > Syngnathiformes > Syngnathidae > Entelurus > Entelurus aequoreus. The sequence goes on from NC_084740.1 coordinate 70,542,960, forward strand.
AATCAACTCACTGTCCCTGAGAGTCGGCGGCGTCCGTCATGTCCGCGCTGTCCGAATCGTCCAGCAGGAGGCGCACGCACGGCGTGTGTCCGTTCATCACTGAAGGACGCGGCACGTTAGCGGACCGTTAGCCAAACGGCGTCGGCGGCAATCGGTCTACCTGCTAGGTGTACTGGCGTGCCCCCGTGCCGCGTGTCGCAGGTGCGCGGCGACGCCCCCTGGCTGAGGAGGATGTGAACGCAGTCCGTGTGACCTCGCTGAGCCGCCATGGCCAGAGGAGTCCGGCCCACCTCGTCCACGCGGTCCACCTCCCTCTCACCCTGCAGCAGCACCTCCAGCGCCTGAGCGTGGCCGTGGTACGCCTGCACACACACCAGTTCACTTACCTACCTGCTGTCATCTACCATGTGACACAGAGTCTGCTGTCATCTACCATGTGACAGGAAGTAAACAGGAAGCCTGCTATCATTTTAGTAAACTTCCTGTTTAGTTCCTGTCATTATCTACAACCATGTGGCAGGACGTCTGTCATTATCTACCATACAATAGTGGGTAAGCAGGAAATCTGCCATGATCGTGTGACAGGAAGTAAACGGGAAGTTTGTGCCATCATCTCGCACACTACAAGAAGTAAACAGGAAGTAAATGCCAACCACACAGGAAGTTTGTAATGCAACAGGAAGTCTGCTATCATCATGTGGCGGCAAGTAAACAGGAAATAAACCAGAGGTAAACAGGAAGTTAACCATCATCTTCCATGTGACGAAGTAAACAGGAAATAAACCAGAGGTAAACAGGAAGTTAACCATCTTCCATGTGACAGAGTAAACAGGAAGTAATCAAGAAGTACTGTAATTGGGAAGTCTACCATCATCTACCATGTGATCGAAAGTAAACAGGACGTAATCAATAAGTACTGTAATTGGGAAGTCTACCAGTATCTACCATGTGATAGAGAGTAAACAGGAAGTAATCAAGAAGTACTGTAATTGGGAAGTCTACCATCATCTA